>NW_026889824.1:3247500-3625510 GCF_033153115.1 Saccostrea echinata
TATCATGTATACTGAACTGTAAATAAGAAACATCTAAATAGGTAAAATCACAGCATGAATCATTGGATTATGTAAGAAGTGCACTATCTTGTGCTTTGGTATGGTATTAATAATAAATGTTAAACTATCTTTTTTTTTTTTCAAATTAACAAAGGATATGCTTGAGTGACTGTATTTTGACTAGCAGTAAAAATAAAATGATTTTTAAGCATTTGAATTATTTTGATTCACGGTCTCTGCAAGTTTAATGATAGCAAATATGTATATTGAACATGGCATCCACATATTGCTATACTGGATGGGGCATAACTTTTACTGAATCTTAATCACAACTTGAAATTTTATGTAGTACATGTACTCTTGGTTTCAACTGGTCAAATGTATTCTTAAATCAGAAAGAATTTAAACAAATATAGGCATAGGTCAGAACTTCATCAATTAGTTGGAAAGCGAATGCACTCAGTGACTATATGGTTTAAAAGTAGCTGGGTATAAATAGCAGGAAAAACTACTTGATGTCCACTGTGAACTTTGTGTCCTCAACAAAACAATATGGAGTATACTATACTTGGTCTAAAGAATAATCTATGTCTGCATTCACTTTTAGGTTAAACTGTTTTGGGCATTGAGAGTTTGTTTGTTGTTTAACGTCCCTCTGGAGAATTTTTCACTCATATGGAGATGCCAACACTTGCCGATGGAGAGCTGCAAATGACCTATGCTCGGCACTCAGGGCCAATGGGCAGCGAGGGATCTTTTTCATGCTAGCATCTACTGCGACACTGGACCTCTGTTTGTACGAAGGACCGGTCTCTACGTCCCACAGTGGGATTCAAACATGTGACAAAAGGATCAACTAACTCCACGACTCTAGAGCAAAGGCTCTTTCCACTGCACCACGTGGGCGACAGCATTGAGAGTTAAATGTGGATATCAGAACAAGCTACTCTGGGCTTATACTCTCTATATATTGATTGATTGTATGTTGTTTAACATTCCTCTCAAGATTTTTTCACTCATATGGAGACACCACCACATGCCGGTGGAGATCTGCAAATTTTGTCCTATACTCGGCACTTACGGCCATTGAGCATCGAGGGATTTTTTTTCGTGCCAGCACCTACTGCGACACAGGACCTCGATTTATACGGTCTCATCTGAAGGACCGGTCTCCCCATCGCACAGTGGGATTTGAACCTGCGACATAAGGATCAACTCCTTACTTTGCTACTCTAGAGCAGACGCTCTAACCACTGTGCCACTGGGGCAACTACTCTCTATTTAAGTCACTTGTGCAATGACTTTAGTTTAATTCAAAGTTTTGTACTGATCATGTTGAGTCACATTAGCACAAATATCTTTCTGCTGACCTTGACTAATGACCATCTGCAACTATTCTGGTTGGAAACAATATGTTAATTAATGCATAATAAGTGAAATTACTATGAAAGAAAAATGGTCGACTTAAACCACAAGTTATATTTATAAAAAATATACACTGGTCTCCTTAAGTCATATGAGAGAAACATAAAATATCAAGGAGACCATTTTTTTCATATAATTTTAGGAGGCATTTATTATGAAAAAATAAAGCAAGAGTCGACTAAATGGTGTTCTATAGATCTTTGATCTGGTATTTCTTTTTAGAAAAAAGCAAATTTAAAAAATCTGTATATTGTCTCCTTAAGCCATATATAATGGTCTGGTCTCCCTAGTCCTTAAATCAGAGTTATATATATATATATATATATATATATATATATATATATATATATATATATATATATATATATATATATATATATATATATATATATATATATATATATATCACAGCATCCGATGATCCTATAAAAGCGTTATGTTTTACTTAACGATGTTTCTATTGAGTCTTATAGGAACTATATTATTAATAAATAATTTCAATTTTGTGTGAAATTAACACAATTTACAATGTACCTAGCTGCCACTACTTTTCATAAATATTGTCATTGAGCAGTTGACCAAACGACATTTTTGTGTTTATAACGGGGCGTTCGATATTGAACGCTCGCATTTGGAATGTTTCGGGACATACTCGTTTGTTTGCTTGTTTGAATGTTGTTTAACGTCACGTCCCTCTCGAGAATTTCTCACTTATATGGAGACGCCACCACTTGCCGGTGGAGAGCTGCAAATTTTGTCCTATACTCGGCACTTATGGCCATTTAGCAGTGAGGGATCTTTTTCGTGCCAGCACCTACTGCGACACGGGACCTCGGTTTATACGGTCTCATCCGAAGGATCGGTTTCCACGTCCCACAGTGGGATTCGAACCCGCGACGTAAGGATCAACTCCTTACTTTGCGACTCTAGAGCAGACGCTCTAACTACTGCGCCACGCGGGCGACGGGACATACTCGTATACATATAATGCAAACTCAGCGTTCCATAAAACGCCAAGGTATTGAACGCTTAAATTCTCTAGACTTTTTTTTTTTTTTTTTTAGATTTTTATTATAGACTACTGAGTATTTATAAGCTCTCTCTCTCTCTCTCTCTCTCTCTCTCTCTCTAGTAACACAATGAACTTCTAAATTATAATTTTAGTTCAAATATACAAACCAAAATTTTTAAATCCCACGACAAGTTTTTGCTTAACAGTGTTTTTAATATTAAATTATTTCGACAAGTTGAATTAAAGGTATGTAGGATAAAAAGTAACAAGACATTCTTTTTTACTCAAGCAAATTTTATTGAAGAACTTTATCACAAAATGCAGAAAAGTTTAGGAACCCTTGAATTTAAAATTCACAACATTTAATGCTGCATTTATCCTGCATTCAAACGAATTAATAGCAAGACGTCTGATCCTCAAAAAGTTCACACAATTAAAGAAAAAAAATCTTCATTGGAGATAATTCTATGTGTTGACTAGGTCTCCCTCTAGTTCCGCTAGATTCCGTGGCTAGAAAAGCTCTTACTCTCCAGTCTATTTTATTCCATATATGCTCTTTAGGGTTGAGGTGTGGATGATAAGGGGGATAACCGACATTGTCTGTGCCTTGCCGACAATATCAAACTTACAATACATAACTTTTTTTTACATGCGTTCAACGCTCCCCCAGTGTGTTCCGTACAGTTTGGTCACTAAAGAGACAAACTTCAATGAATTTAAAGTGTACCGTGTAGTTGCATGCAGTCAGATTCCTTCCAGAACAGTGAGTAATTCTTATAAAGTAGTCATGTTGATGTGTCGTTACACTATGTCTTGGCCAAGGAGGAAGGTCTACACTTCCGGTTCCGGTTCCAGTGAATTTCCAAATAAACCCTTTGATGGTTTTGTGGTCCCTGTGAAAAACTTCTTATAGTTGCAAGGAATACAAGTAAGCTATGTTTGGTCTTTTAGACAGTATTTCTAAAGGTTGTAAGCAAAATAAACACATGTAGTAAAAAAAAAAAAAAAAACGAACCTCTCGTGAACTACACCCAGATTGGACCATGTCAATTTTTCTTGCACGTCCTTGTGTGGACATGCACCACATTTTATTCATTTTTTTAAATGTTTTTCGAAAATAGCGAAAGGTAATGAATACATGGAAGCACAAAGATTAAAAAAATACACAAGGAACTCGCACTTGATGGGTTTTTTTTTCAACAAGAACGCTCACCACGGTAGAGAAATTACACATTCGATTACAATTGATTTGGCCTTGAGAGATAAGCATTGTTGCAAATTGCAGTCAAAATTTCAAAGGTTGACGTCATGGTTTTTATATTTTTTTAAATTAGAAAAAGAATTATAGATAGATAGAGAGAGAGAGAGAGAGAGAGAGAGAGAGAGAGAGAGAGAGAGAGAGAGAGAGATATTTTACAATTTATTTTCTGGCATAATTTGCTCATTCATAAATGTATACGCAAACAATATCGAGATTGATAAAATGAGAAAGATGATTAAAGAACTGGGTTTGGTAAGAGAAACGGAATAAGACAGACTGCAAAGACAGAGAACACCTTCTGATTTAAGGTGCACCTAGGGTACCCCTGTTATATTCTTTTTTCATTTATTTTGATATGGTTTTTTTTTTTTTTTTTTTTTTTTTTTTTTTTTTTTTTTGAAATTAATATAGAACATGGATTCAGATTTGCTTTCGCTGCTTCATTTATCTTTAAACTTAATACTAGTATTCATTTGGAAAACTTAATTGTACTTCTTGCAATTTTGTTAAATCTTCCTCGATCAATCAAAAGATTTTGTGCAGGAAGTTATAATCCAGCTATTGACATTTTTATATTTCAAATGCATTGGTTTAAGTAAGAAAGATTAGTGAGCAATGTTATGAACAAGATTTCGAAATTTGGAGATTTACATAAATCTACCAAAATTCTCTTATTTATATGAATTGTTTTTCTCCTTAATTATATAACTTCGATAATCCCTGCATGACTTAGAATTTCATTTTTATATTAACAATTCATCAATTATTATTTGAGATTTATTATCCAAATCTTCATGTATTTAAAAAAAAAAAAAAAAAAAAAAAAAAAAAAAAAAAAAAAAAAAAAAAAGGGAAAGATGTGCACTTTTCTAATGACAAACTATTTGACCATTTTTTTTAATGCTGAATGATAATATTATCTTTATTTGTGTGTCTAAAATTTACAATATGCTTATTCTTTGCACATCTTTAACTTTATGTTCAAATTCGTTTTTGTCTTCCCCTTCTTTAATGTGAATTGAGTAGGAAAGAATCAGTTAGTTACATTTAATTTGTAAATGAACAATCAGAAGAATCATCGAATAATATCATCATCGCCAAACAGTTCAATACACGTTAGAGGGGTTTACGATTAAGAAAAAAAAATCTATACAATCTGAAAACCAATGGCCAGGAATTGGGATTTTGCACTTATGGATCCTCGGCGTATTCAATCCACTGCATACCATAACTACTCAGTTATGAAGTATTTTGAATGTGAAGCGTTTCATGTTAATAAAATTATTTATTGCTTTCCATTAGTTAAATATAAGTCTATTAAACACTTCTTTTGTATCAATAACTGAATGGTAATTAATCGTTAATTAATAGTGCATGGTAATTAATCGTACCAGAGTGAAAATTATCCGGGGTTACATGTATCCGCACTAAACTTTACCGGAATTAAACTATTATATGCTTAACGGCAAAACATTCATAAAGAAAACACTTAGAATATTTTAATCGCTCTCTATTTATTTCTTTGATTAATTACATATTTTTAGATTCTTTAAATACTAATTAATTAATATAATATACCAGAATCAATTATATTTTAATTATTAACAGTAAACTCGCAATAAAAGACAATACAGAGCCTGCCACATCTGTTTCATTTTTGTATGTTTTACTGAATAAAGACGATAATGGCCAACAAGTAACAATTCAATAACCACCGAGATGACTTCAAGTTTCCCATTGTCTACTTCACTTACTTATGTAGTAGTACTACAAGATCACCTACATGTACATATGGTATTCTGATTCCATATGCAAGATCATGCTCTGATCACGATTAATTTTTAAAGCTACTGACAAATAAATTGATATTACAAGAATTTCAACAACCCCCTAAAACAAGCTTTTCGCAGATACTACGGTCGTTATAATGACTTTATTATGGATATAATTGTATCGTTCCGTCGTATTTTGTCAAACATGTTTCATAAAAGTTGTTTGGTCATTGTTTTATTTAGAATTTTATTTAAAAATTAAGGATTATCTCCCTCGTGCATAGCTTTGATCCTTTGAAATATTTGGCTCCAGTCATTGTCACCCCCTTTTTTCAGCTCTTCAATTTTTTTCATTTAAACATTTCGAATTTCAAACGTTTCGGCTTGACCACCAATGAAGAAACATAATTTGTCGAAATGCGCATCTGGTGCATCAAAATTGGTACTATATATGATTTACATTATGACCCCTGGGTCGAGGCCTCTGCTGCTGGACTGTAAGTCCCCGAGGGTCCCTACAGCTCAGTAGCTAAGTACATCATTACCAGCTTGAAATTACGGACATGTGCTTAATTTCTATGGTAAAATTTACTAATAGAAATTTGTTTCAAAATTCAGGATTATCTCCCTCATGCATATATAGGTCTGTTCCTTCGACGTATTTGGCTCCAGTCTTTAGCACCCCCTTTCTCCAGCTCTTTTTTTTTCTATTTAAATATTTCGGATTTCGAACGTTTCGACTTGACCATCACTGAAGAGACACAATCTGTCGAAATGTGCATCTGATGCATCAAAATTGGTACCGTGTATGATTTACATTTATGCTAATTTTGACTACGTTGTACACCTTCTACCTCATCGAAACAAGGGCTCACGATCGGAATGACCGGCATGACAGATGATGCTCACTCCTCCTAGGCACCTGATCCCACCTCTGGTACTTTCAGGGATCCCAGACCCTATGCTTTTGTCCTGTTCACGATTAGATTTGTCTTCTGTATTCATGAGATTGATCTCTGTTCGATATCTTCACCTTTTACATACACTCATCTGTAATTAGTGATTAAATTGACTTTTGAGTTATGATAAACGAGTCATTCTGGTGAGCTCTATCTCCTCATAATGCCTAGGCTCGTCATTTCCTTCTCTTGAATGCTGGGTACAAATTGATATTTTTAGAATATCAGTTACACGAATCGAGATATAGATTATCAAAAGGAAAAATACTAAGATCAAAAAAGTAAAAATACATAAAACTAATGGGTTGTCTAGTAAGGAAAATGATGATATGGAACCTTTTCTTCTTTCTCTTGTTGAATTACTAGAAGTGTAGGGCCATGTATAAACGGTAGTTATTAACTGCTGCCGGGAAGAGGAAAACTCATCTGAAGATTTGTATCCTTCTGTTGCCGCGTTATGAACGGTTGTTGATTCTGAAAAAAAGTGTTTTACAGAATTTAATATTTTTTCACAGCAGGTAAATAGAAAGATATTTTCCAAATGAGAGATATTTTTGAAATTATATAATAATTATATGAAGTACAGGTGATACATCGATGATACACAATGTTGGAAAATACAAATAAATTATAGATTAATTAGAAATTTTAATTACAGTCGTGTTAAATTAGAAATAAACAGTGTACATAAATATAGATTATTCACACGTATATACATAAAACGACTTTTGCTATCTAACGAATAAGAATTGTTTTTCGATGGATGAGTAAATTTTGAATGATTTGCTTTTAATTATTTTCTTGTGATATCAGTGTTGGAACACGCAGTGATTCGCATAAATTATACAACTGTACAACGAAGCCTTTAGAGCATGAAATACCATTTTCTCCACAATTTGCAAAAGCCAATAAAGTAACAAAAAAATCTTTTGTTCAAATTAATTAAATCTTTCAAGAAATACTTTTCGATCTAATATTTACCAAGACACTAAGATCAATTAGTCATAAAACACTCTTTGTCCTCACATAACTCGAGTTACGTATCACATTGAACCGAATATTTTGTCTTAACATCAATGAAAGTAAATAACAAGTAATATATTTTGAACACGATAAATCAATCAAAATAGAAAACCTGTTGCTATTGACGTAAAAGTACAGCCGAAAAACCGGTTGCATTCCGACTTGGTGCAATTACACACACGGATGCAATCTAATCCATAATAGGGGTATTGACAATCTGTAAAAAAAAATCATATAAGAAAAATCTGTATGACTTTAAACCCATGTCACATGGTTAGCCACTGATGATCTCAGTGTCATGTGCAAACTCTGTATTCTTTTTTCTCATACATCTACTGCCAAAACACAAATATTTCATGCCTGTCATCAAAGAAATTTTTATGTTTATCTGTAATAACTATACAACCGTTTACCCAAAGGGCAATTATAATTTCATGTATCATCCATTTTCCACTTCGACGAATTATGCTTTCATTGATATTAAAATAGAAATAAATAGGAAATTCTATACAGCACTCCTCGTACAGTTGTGACTACTTTTTTCTTCCTTTTAAATACATGTACTGTAAACCAGAAGAACTACAGTCTTATCAGAAATATTTGCATTGCTCTAAATATACAAACAACTTGTGTGCACCTGGGTGAGTGAGGATCAAGTCTAAACAAGATTGTCAAAAGATATGATAATTTATCATGTATAAATTATGTATTATAATGGGGTCTAAACGTGTAAAAAAAAAAAAAAAAAAAAAAAAAAAAAAAAAAAAAAAAAAAAAAAAAAAAACCTCAATTTAGATTAACAGCTCATTCCATGGATAGTCATGCAAATATTTTTGCTAATTTATATGAATGAAGTAAATTTTCAAAGATATAATGCTCTTTAGATACCTGAATCCTACAGTTTAATAGAAAGTTACTTGATCATTATCATCATGTCAATACTTTGCAGCTAGATTCAGAGGAATGAAGGAAATATATATTATATATATATATATACTATTAAAGACTGAATTGGCCTCATCTTTGGCATTGGAGTCATTGATCATTAAAATAATTATAATGGAATATGTTTAAGTGAAAAAATTACTATAATTTAAATGTAAATGCACAACAATAGACAAAACGGATAGCAGTTGATCACATTAATTACTCAAGCTGCCCAAACATGGTTGTTACACTTTTTATGTAAAATGAACATATCAAAATATAACGTACAGTAAGCCAAACAAAATTTATTTCTTTTAAATAATAAAATACCCTTATCATCTGAAAAATTAAAATAAGACATAAATATGGAATTAATTTATTGTAGTTTCAATTTGCATGCAAACAAAGAAAATCTCTTCACTTTTATGAATCAATAACAAACAATACACATATTGCAGATAATGAAATGAAACGTTACCAACGCATGTATTTGTCTGGATGTCCCATCTGTAACCTCTACAGCACATCAATGGTCTGTAAATGAAAAAAAATAATCATAGATCTGCTAATCAAAATTTAAATCCTTGGATAATTTGAAAACAATGTGCATTCTGTATTTTCAATTCATTGACACGTTTACTCCTAAGGTAATTTTTTTCTCAATTTATAAAACATATTCTATTTGTTCGGTTGTATCAGCTTACAAGGACTCCATATATTTACGAATTATCCCTCTAAGTGACTAATACATGTGATATATATATATATATATATATATATATATATATATATATATATATATATATAGTCCTTTTTTTCAAGGACCCCATAAATTTTCATATTATCCCTCTTCGCTTCTACATAACAAACTGTCGGCGTTTTCAATGAAGTCAATTTTCTTTGAGATACTCAAACTCGTCCCTAACAATTGTTTACATTGGGAAGTCGTTGATGTTTTTGTGACGTCAGTAATGAAATATGGATACAACGAAGAGTAATCAAACTCAAAAGTCCATTGAAACAATACAAATTGGGAGCAGAGCAAACACGTGCACGGACCTCTATAAACGTCAGAGTTGGGATCAGTTGCCATGGAGGAGTAAGCATCCCATGTCGACCAGTCACACCCGCCGTGTGCTCCTTGTCAATATCCGACAAACAGAAAAATCCGTAACAATTCAGTGTGTAAATAAAGCCTACAGTTAGTGTGAAAAACGTTAATCATTATTCGACTTGATGATAGATTGTAAATAATAATAATAATACTGTAAACCAACTTTTATTCGCGTGCGAGAAATATTCGCGAGTTTCGCAACCTACTTTAACTCGCGAATATTAATCGTCGCGAACCATTTATTTTGCTTTGTATTTATAGAGAATGTTTCCTCAGTCGCGAAAATTAATCGTCGTGGATTGATTTCAGACTGAGGAATCGCAACTAAAAGATGACACAAATAATGGTTGGTTTACAGTAATACTTTATTTAAAGAGGGTAACTCAGTGCAAGCACTATTCTTCCTTGAGGCCCTCTGTAAAATTACAATAATACACAATGATAATTATTATACTTTCATGTTAAATACTAAAATTTCATTGGTTTAGACGCATTTAACAATCCGTAATGTTACCCTCAGCGTTAGCAACATGCACTTGACAACGGGTAACATTCCGAAAATGTCACATGCGTTCAAATCATGCGCGTACGGTTCACCGTAAAATTATCAAAACGTCGGTTGTGCGTTTGAAAGAAGCAGAATAAACGACGTCAATAAAAGCTTGCGTCCGATGAAGCTCACTTGAAAACAACAAACGACAGACGAAACATCCTTGCGAGTGCAAACTTTAGATGATAAAGGACTTTTTGAGTAGCAAACAAACAATAACGAGGTTGGTAAATCTTTTCCGAAGCTTTCTTATTGATAAAAATAGAATCGGGAGTTTGAAAGCTTTCTAAGCGTTAACTTAACGACGATCTCCGCTTTTTTTTTATGACATCCGAAATCAATAGGACATTCAGTATATAATAAAATAAACAGTGCACGTTTTTGAGGGTAACAGTTGAAATTGACACCCCTCGGAAAACCACTGTCAACCTCCGCTGACGCGTCGGTTGACAATGGTTTTCCTTGGGGTGTCAATTTCAACTCTTACCCTCAAAAACGTGCACTATTTATATAATAATACATTGGACAGTGATATAACCCAATATACATTAACAATACATGCAATATTAAATTAATGCAGATTCACAATTTTAAAATTTAAGTTGATTGTTGGTCTATTATGAATTTTCTTGTCTGGATTCTAACATTTTGAAGTGTTGGCCACATTTTTACATTTAAAGGTAAATTGTTCCACAATACTGCACCCTAATATTGAAAAGAATTTTGAAATATTTTAGTTTTGTGCTATGGAACACACAAGTCAAAATTAGATTCAGATTTTAAATGGTAGGAATTGGATGATTGGTAATTGAACATTTCAGACAGGTTGTTCGGACTTGTACCGTAAAGCTTTTTATACAACAACACTAATTTATTTACAGCCAGTTATTCATGTCCTGACAGCAAATCAAGTTTTTCAATTAAAGGTTCTGATGGCGTGTCATAGGCAGCATCTAGAATACAGCGAGCTGCCCGTTTCTATAACTTATGAATCCTCTCAAGGCTAGAGGCTGATGCATTACCCCAAATTGTTAAACAGTATTCAATTGATGGCATTATATAAGCATTGTAGAACAACTTTCTTGTATTTAATGGAAGATATTTCTTAATTCTGCGTAATACAGATATCTTCCTAGATATTAATTTACAAACAGCATCGATACATATATTAAAATTGAGTGAATTATCAATATGAATTCCAAGTAGTTTTTCATGTGTGACACTCTCAAGAAAATGATCTGAAATTTGCAAATTTAGATTTTGGCTCGTCAGATGTCACCGTCTTTGATGTGTGCCTAACAACATGCATTTTGTTTTACCAGTGTTCAAAATCATCTGATTCTGAGAGCACCATGTTTCTATATTATTTAAGTCAGAGGATAACAAAGTTTGAATGGAAGAAACATTACTGTCAGAAACGTGTAGAGTAGCATCATCAGCAAATAAGTCAATGCTTGAATTTTCAATGAACAATAATAGATCATTAATGTAAAATAAGAAGAGAAGTGAACCTAAAATTGATCCCTGTGGCATTCCCGCTGTGACTTACTGTTTTTCAGATCTTATATTTTCAAGTTGGACACTCTGAAATCTACAGTTTAAATATGAGTCAAACCATTGTACTGCTTTTGGGGTCAAAATTGCAATAACGTAGTTTTTTAATCAGAATATCATGATTCACTAGATCAAAAGCCTTGCTGAAATCAAGAAAGGTTATCCCGACAAGTTTACCATTAGCCATTGCTTGTAACCATTCATCAATTAGATTAGTATAAGAGCAATTTTGCATAAATGTGATTCTCTGAAACCTGATTGTGATTTGCATAGTAAAGCAAAATCTGATCAGTATTCACGGATATGATTAGCGACATGTTTTTCAATTCTTTTTGACAATGTGGGGAGGATAGATATTGGCCTATAATTACCAGGATCAAGTATTCCCCTTTCTTGTATATGGGCGTTACCTTCGCAAATTTTATTTCATTTGGAAATATTCCAGTAGAGATACTGACATTGATCAAATGAGTAACAGATTTGTACATGACTGGTGCAGCATGTTTTAGTAGACGTGGACCTATGGTATCGATACCAGCCTATTTATTTACATCAAGTTTGTTCAATAATGCTAACACGTCATTTTGACGTGTAAGGGGAATTCTAAATTAATCACCATGTTCAAGCTTGGTTTGTGTATATTGCAATAATTTCTCATAATCAAAATTTTTCCCAACGATATTCGAGATAAGTTTGTTCGATATACCTGTAAAATCATTGTTAAAAATCTCAACAATATCTCGCGTGTCCTCAGTGGTGTTGTTATTGTCAGAAATAGACATTGGTACAAAATTTTGTGATTTTGATGCTAGTATGTTCAATGTGTTCCACATTTGTTGTGGACTTTTGCTTTGCTCTATGGTTGACCTCTAATAGTTGACTTTTGCACTGTCTATAAGTGCCGTGACCTTGTTTCTCCAGATTCTGAAGTTTTCAAAATCACCACATTGACGAAACTGTCACGCATATGTTGTGCCTTAGTGATTTCTGGCGTTAACCATTTAGGGCGATTATTGTTTTTTATTCGCTTAGTTTTAATTTTTGCATGTTTGTCTAATACTTTGTTACATAGGGTATAAAAGTTTTTTCAAATTTCGTTTGGGTCACATATGCTTTCCAATGATGTAAAATTAGCACTATCTAAATTATTCAGGAAATCGATCCCATTGAAGTTTTTAAAGCATCTGTATGATATCTTAGTGTGCTTTCCCTTACATATAAAGAATTTATTTGTTTTTCATTGTATCTGCTGACAAGGTCATTGTATCGACCATAGAACTTGCGAAATCTTGACTTTAAACGAGACTATCGGCATCCTTGTTTGTTAATAGTTTGCCTCGTTTTAGAATTTTGTTTTTGTACATAGAGCATGCCCATGCGTATCGAATCAACAGGGAGATCCATATGCAGGTGATAAGGGTATATTGTTACAAAAATAAGGATGGTTGACGAAAGAAAAGTTAAAGTCATCACGTTTATCATACAGTTGTAAGGTTACCATTAACGTCTTTTTCTAGTAAAGTATCCAAATATGAAAGAGATATGTCTATGGTATCTTTTATTTCAAGTTCGCTGGGATTCTGAATGGAAGTAAGTATTAAAAATTGATAATACGTCATCGATATATCTAAATGTCGAGTTGAAGGCCACAACAATTGTATTCTCCTTCTCATGTTTAAGTTTTTGAATAAATTCTGCTTCATATGAATGCAAAAATAGGTCTGCTAAAAACGGGGCGCAATTGGTACTCATGGGATTTCCAACAGATTGTTGGGAGACTTGATCTCCAAAAATTACAAAGATATTGTCAATCAGAAACTCAGGCATTTTTGTAATGACAATTTTGCAGTACTTGTGTGTACAATCAGAATGTTTTTTTTTTTTGAAACAAGAGGCCCACGGGCCTTAATGGTCACCTGAGTATAATACAACAATTTAGAGGATCCATAGAGTATAAAATGAACTGAAAGGTGAAGCTTTGTTGCCCAAAAGCAAGAAAAATAGGGTGATCAGGATCAACAAAATAATAAGTCTAGTATTCATTAACAGTTCATACATTTGGTTCTAATCTGTTCCCCATTTATTACTATCACCATACAGTATATTAACAAACTATCAGTGCTTCTGTACCATTTTGATTCCTTGTTGACATCTCTTACAATGGCCTCTCTTAGTCTTTGATAAACATTTAAAAAGACAAGTTATTTTTGTCTCATTTTTATTTATCTATTACTTACAAGTCTACCTGATCATTAAAACTGATCATGAAATTCAAAATTTTGGAAGAGGCATCCTTGCGTATCATAACAATGTACTTAATTTGTTCAAATATTACCTAGGGGCAGAGAAGAAGTTTCTCAAAGAAATAATTCACCTTCACTATAGGATCTATATAGCCCCACCCTAACACCAGAACCCCTGATCCTTGGGCCATGAATTTCACAATTTTGGAAGAGACATCCTTGCTTATCATAACAATGTACTTAGATTGTTTAAATAATACACAGGAGCAGAGAAGAAGATTTTTAAAGCATAAATGCATTTTCACTATATAATAAATAGAGCCCCGCCCTAACACCAGAATCCCTGATCCAGGGACCATGAAATTCATAATTTTGGAAGAGAGATCCTTGCTTATCATAACTATGTATTTAATTTGTTTAAATAATACCCAGGAGTAGAGAAGAATATTTTCAAAGAAATAATGCACTTTCACTATATAATTTATATAGCCCCGCCCTAGCAACAGAACCCCTGACCCTGGGGCCATGAATTTCACAATTTTGGTAGAGTCACTCTTGCTGATCATAACTATGTATTTAATTTGTTTAAATAATACCCAGGAGTAGAGAAGAAGATTTTCAAAGAAATAATGTACTTTCACTATATGATCTATATAGCCCCGCCCTAGCACCAGAACCCCTGACCAAGGGGCTATGAATTTCACAATTTTGGTAGAGTCACTCTTGCTTATCATAACTATGTATTCAATTTGTTTCAATAACACCCAAGAGTAGAGCAGAGGATTTTCAAAGACATAATGCACTTTCACTATATGATCTATATTGCCCCGCCCTAGCACCAGAACCCCTGACCCTGGGGCCATGAATTTCACAATTTTGGTAGAGGGCTCAATGGTTATTACAATCATACCAACAGTTTGACTGTTTGTTGTCTAGGAGTAAAGAAGAAGATTTATAAAGATTGCATTAATCTTGGTGGTTTTAGCCTCACCCCTCATGCCCCAGGGGGGCAGGGACCATGAAATTCACAATTTTTGTTCCCCTTCACCCATAGTTGCTATATACCAAATTTGGTTGAAATTGGTTGAGCGGTTCTAGAGAAGAAGTTAAAAATGTTCAAAAGTTAACGCACGACGCACGCCGACGGACGAAAACGGAGAGCAATAGGTCACCTGAGTGACTCAGCTGACCTAAAAACTAATTTTGCAAATAAACAATGACAAGATATGTAAATTTACGTGTTCCATTTTTATTGAGAAAGCAGATGTCTATGATGTCAAAAAGCCTGGACTTTAATTTATCGTGGGGAATGGTTATATAAAGTGTTGAAAAGTCGTATGGTTTGATGTTATTGATTTTTGTAAAATTGTGTGATTTCAAATTTTCTAAGAGTTCTATGAAGTTTTAAGCGTCCACATCTGATTAACACCATCTCTTTAATATACTGTTGTACTATACTCCTGGATATTCTCCTTTACTGCTGTTAATAATTTAGCGAGGAATAAAGAAGGATGCTTGGTAGAACATTTACTGGAACCCGCTATCTATCTTTGTTTATAAGGGTTTTTATTTAATTTAAGAATGCAGTATATAAGTATGCTAATTCAAACTGAATTTGATTGTTGGGAATATTAAAAAAAATATTTAAAAATGACAGACAATTTTGAAGAAATTCCTCCTTAGAAAGGCAGCTTTGAGTATAAGTTGCATTAACTACCACTTGCGGAATTAAACCCCAGCTCCTTTAACTTACAATTAAAATAATTAACCTTACAAAGACAATGTTGTTACCTGCTTTGTCAGCTGGACTCCTTGCGAGGTCGATTTAATATTTGGACAGTAGGGCACTTGGAGGGGGTATATTGAATTCACGTTTGGGGTCATATTAAAAGTGTCATACCAGTAGACAGCACGATAGTGATTTATACAGTACATGTATTCCTCTGAAGAAGGTACGGTTTCAATAGACATCTGGCCCTGTATTTTTTTTTTTTTTTTTTTTTTTTTGTAATTTGAAATTATTGTGAGAAATTATAACTCCTGCTTTCTGAATTGTTCAAATTAAAAGATCATACAAATCTGTATGACCTCGTAAGTGCTAATTGTGACGACGTGAACTTCTGCATTTTCCCAGTATTTTCGTAAAAATTTCAGATGCTATCAACTTTCTTTGGAATAATCTGACAAACAATTAAGACTACATGCATCATCCACAAAGAGAAGAAAAGTGATTTCTCTCTGATTTTTACACAACATATCCGAAAATTGAAGTTGGACATGGCTGTGATCACCATTTACTTAAAGAAAATAACCCCTTACATGAATGATTTTGAGACTTTTTCTGTTCAAAATTTTGAAAGAACTGCGAACGATAGTATTGTCCTCCCGCCTACCTCCAAGTCAATTTTCAAAAGTTAACACATTTGAATGATTTTTCATATTTATGTAGATATATATATATGGATTTTCATAAAACATTACTTATTTGGGAAAACAAAGAGAGATAACTCTATAATTTTGGTAAAACTTGTGTTTTTCACTATAGAAATCAACGGAAAACGGAAAATATTTTTAAGACATCCCCTCTCCCCCGTGAAACAAAAATTCCTTTTTACAGTTAATATGGATTGGCATTTCACAAATCCATACCAAAGCTTTTTGTGTTTCAAGTGGGGGGGGGGGGGGTAGCAGATGTTCACAGACAAAAAACAACAAACAATGCTCATTTTTTCACCAATTTCGAAGGCGCTTACAACTTAACATTGTATTTTATCAATCACCTATGTTTAATTTTATATGCGTAAAACATAAAAAAAAGATTTAAGGAACATTAATTCATATCCAAGAATATTTTAAAATGTGGTGATGCAAGCCCGATTTCAATGGAAAATATCACCTACCCCCCTTATTTAAAGGGCTGGAATCGGGGGTAATAGACTATTTAACACTTGTATTAAAATTATCAGTCAATCACCATTGAACTGTTCTTTGCATTCAACAAAGATTTTACGGCCAAATTGCAATGAGTATTGAATTAAATAGGTTTAAAATGTATGCGGGAATATAGAGTTAGCGTGCGTAGTTCTTTAACAAACGAATGACGTCATATTTCCAGAACAGCCATACTTTGTGCCAAATTCCTTCATGACTTATCACACTGATACATTCAACCCATATCTCAGCAAATTCCCAAACTTTTTGATGACATCAAATTTTTATGGCATAATAAAGAAAAAAAAAATAAACCCGCACTCTCTTCTTCAATCAGAGGCAGGAAAATTAAGGATTGAATCATCATATTATATTACGATGAAGTCTCATAACTGCAGCGGTGTGGTACGCTAACGCGCGTTCAATTCTCAATTTGTTTGCACACACTGCTGCAGTTATGAGACTACATCTTTTCAAAATAAATAAATAAAAGTCAGTGCTCATATTTACATATTTAAATTTGTTTAAATCCCTGCCTTGTCTGCAAATTTTTATTATATTTAAAAACCCCTTATTACTCTTCGGGTAAGTGACAATTGATGGAACAGCCATTGTAACAGCGACAACCGTTTAACTGTTCAATGTGGATTTTGGCTTATAACTTTGCATTTGTGCATCGATCTTTCAGCGTTTGTGACGTCAATATAAAATCCATACATTTACAAGTTAACTTCCCCGTTCGTGTTATGTTGTTTTGAATGCCGCAGCTTTCCCAATAACTTTACAAGCAGAATACATGTGGAATATATATTTATGTGCCGGGGTGATGAAATATATGGGAGAATATGATAAACTTTACAGTCATATTTCATAATCTTTGAGAGTCACTTAATGTTATTTGACATTAAACTTAAAGATTCCTTTCTTTCATTGCTTAGGAACAATGGATTTCTTTCATTTTTCATTCGCTCATGAATATAATTTTATACCAGTTTGTCAGTTACTTCTGTATAAAGCAATATTATAGTAGATTTATCACCAGGAATAACTTTGATCAACGTCTTGCTACTCGATCAATATTATGAACAGAACGATGATCATGTATACAATATTGTACATTGTAAAACTTCAATAATAATAATAATGCTTTTTGATATCATTGACAGTTGCTTTTTCAATAGAAATAGAACTCGTAAATTTACTTACCTTGTCATTGGTCATTTGCAAAATTATTTTGTTAAAAACATTCTGATTGTACACGCAAGTATTCTGAAGTTGATATCAAAAAGATGCTTGAGTTTCTGACTGACAATATCTATGTGGCTTTTGAAGACCAGGTCTTCCAACAATCTATTAGAATTCCCATGGGTACCAATTGCGTCCCGTTATTAGCAGACCTATTTTTGTATTCATATGAAGTAAAATTTGTTCAAAATGTTATACGTGAAAAGAAGAAAGAAAACACTTGCTGTGGCTTTCAACTCGACATTTAAATATATCGACGATTGTCAATTAACAATAGTTATTTCCATTCTGAAGTCGATATGTTCCAGTGAGTTGAAATAAAAGATACCACAGAGTCTGACACATCTGTTTCATATTTGGATATATTACTAGAAAAAGACTTTAATGGTAATCTAACAACCACGCTTTATGATAAACGTGATGACTTTAATTTTTCAATCGTCAACTTCCCTTACTTATGCAGCAATATACCTTCATCACGTGCATACGAGGTTCATATCTCTCAGTTGATTTGATACGCAATAGATGTTCTACCTATGAACAATTTCTAAAACCAGATAAGTTATTGACAAACAAGTTGATGAAACAAGAATATCAGCAATCTAGTTAAAAGTCGTCATTTCGTAAGTTCTATGGTCGACACAATGACCTTGTCAGCAAATACATATTTATCATTAAGTCAAATGCAGACTGACGATTTTCATACTAATTGTCAGGTCATTATTTACACACTGAATTGTCGACGGATTTTTCCGTTATTTCCCGATCATGATAAGGAGCACAGGGCGAGAGTTACCGGTCGGCACCTGATCTCACCTCTAATGTTTTAGAGGTTCATGTTTGCCCTACTCAAAATTTGTATTGTTTATTGGACTTTTGAGATTGAATACTTTTCGTTATCTCCATACATTTCATTCATTCATCATTTAAATCAAGCTTGTACAAAAATTCTCACCTTAAAATAAATTTAAAGAAACATTTTAGTCAAAATTGTATTAATAATGAATACAATGATGAATCAAGTTTAGTTGAAAAACGAAAAATGATCAAGCAGTTTAGCTAGTGATATCTTATCTGCTATCCTATATAAATAACGGGTCTTGGCAAGGGACATTATGATTTGACGAACCATATTGCCGTCCTGTAAGTATTGTCGTCGGTAACAATGTGCACCTGGCATCACTGCACATATTGACGTCCATAAGAACACATTTTCGCCGGCCAAAAATTGTACACGTACTTACCGTGCCTACCCTCATTGTACATATTGTAGGTCCACAGTTAGGGTTGCTTGTACAGGGAGACAAAATGTACCGACACAGCCGCAATAAGTAATCAATAATGACCAAATTCTTAAGCAACTGTTTTCCAAGTATATGTAGGGCTTACAAATGACACTGTTATCGGATTTTGGATATTTTATTGTAACCCTAGCAAAACCTTATGCATGTAAGAGATCGAATAGGAACCTTAGTGTTAATTTTTTTTCATGTGAGCTTTCTGATTTCCTGTATTTTGATTATATATCCAATACCAGGGTAACAGAGGGGACTATAGGTTTTTTTTCTCGTTTGTCCGTCAGTCTAACTGTCCGTCCATGTCATTCTCTGTCTGTCTGTCGATCAGTCCATTTAGATTTCCGCAGTTTTTGCTTTTGTTTAAGCACTTGCAGACATTAAACTTATTTTTGGTATGTGAGTCTACCTTGATGATCAAGATTTACAGATAAAGTTTGTATTTTTTCTGCTTTATAGGGAGTTTAGAGAATTACAAGCATTTTAATTTTTAAGGGATCCAGGTTACACTTGCCGGAAGGGAACTAGTTTTCTTACGCGATACTCTCAGAATGCTTGCTTTAGAAGCAAGTGTATTTCAAAATTGAAGAAATCCCTTCCCAATTTTTTGAAACACTTTGCTCGACTTGTGACAGTTTATCGATTCTTCACTAATTTAGGTCTATGCTTTAATCATGTATTCATTAACCGCTTTTAAAAATAACACGTGCTACGGTATACTTTTATAACACTTAATGATATAGAGCTACACAGAGAATTATACTTGCTAGGTATCCAATATGGTTCTAGATCAGTATCCGTGTAAAGGTGTACATATTTTTAATCGATATATTTCTATGTATGCAGCAGTCGGCATGCAAAGTTCGTGTACATTTCTCGAATTTGTTGAATATAGAGTATGTATAATTTTTATGAAATATAAATTATTTTGTTCATCTAGAAAAGATTTTGTCTATCATAGAGTGTTCGATTTGTTTATTTTTATTCATTTTCCTTTGAAGAAAATAATTCCTATAATTATTATCAATCTTTTAATAAATTTTAACATACCCTTTACATTTCCCCTTTTCCCCCAGTGTGTACTGCAAATATATATATATAAAATACTAATCCAGAAATATACAACATGATTAATTTACACTGAATGAACTTGGATTATTGAGCATGAAATGATAAATATTATTTTTGTAAATTCCTGTTTCCTGCTCTGAAGGTTCGGTTGAAATTAATTGAAACTTTTTAACATTTAATTTGTTGCTCTTTTTGAATTATTAATTTGACTTACACAAATGAACTTCAAATACACTTCTTATTAAATAACTATTTAGATTGTAAAATGCCCTGAGTGTGGAAGAAACATTGGACATTTTTTTTTATATTAGATTTTACTTTAGATTTGCACAGCATGTCATGTTTAACGGCCATGTAACTTAAAACTCTATTTATTGATTTTTTTACAACACTATTGCATTGTTTTTATAGAAACAAAGAATCAATTATTTAACATAATGAAGGAAATACCACTTTCGCTTTCAACCATATGCTGTTATTGCTTGGCACCTATACACAACAAAGTTGAACAGTTGAAACAGGTACGTGTTTACTTTAATAATTTTGAAAGAAAATCTCTTTTATAGAACCAAGGAGCATTGGCATTTGCATTTTAATATTGTAAATCTAGATTTACTCTTACTACTTATTTCACAAATCTATACCATGTTATTGCTAAATAAGAGCACACAATATGATTGATTAATTGTTATAGTTTTATCCCTTGCTAGATTTTTTATTCATTAGCGATGTCACCTCATGCCGGTGAAGGGCTTCAAATTTCAACCTTCACTTAGCACTCAGGGCCAATGAACAATGAGGGTTCTCTATTGTATCAATGCATGTCTAGACAAGCAAAAAGGGGCCACCATGCATAAAACACATTAAGGGAATAGAAAACAGCTTAGAGAAAACATGCGTGTTATCTGAAGGAAAGCTTTAGCTAAGTACAT
The DNA here is from genome assembly GCF_033153115.1 of Saccostrea echinata. Lineage (NCBI taxonomy): Eukaryota > Metazoa > Mollusca > Bivalvia > Ostreida > Ostreidae > Saccostrea > Saccostrea echinata. Next base: position 3,268,815 of record NW_026889824.1, read on the forward strand.
CTATTAAATTTAGTATCTTGCAGGTCCATTCGTAACTACTCGGCCATTTTCAGAGAGAGTTTTATCCTTCATAGAGTTGTTACGATTGCTTATAAGTTGTGCCAGTTTTCTATTATAAGGCTCCTATAGCTAGTTGGGCTAAAAGGCGTGATCTCCTACATATGAGAGTAATAGAAGGCTTTTATTATTATATGGTTGACTATTTAATATACGTAAACCATAACGATTTCAGCGCTAAAAGAGAACGGAAGCTAAAAGGGTATTGCTTTGTTATGAAATCTTTGTCTCATATTTTTTTTTATATTCTTTTTGATTCTTTAATTTAATCATATATAAGGTATAAATCTTTCAACAGCTTTCTGTTCGTTTTTTAAGCATCATAAAAAAAACAGTTAAATTTCAAAGATCTATTTATTGAAATAGTGACAGTTTATCGATTCTTCTTAAACTTGTAAATATTTTCTCTTATTATAAATACCAGAATAACTGTTTTTAAAAAAAAATCCTTGTTTTGAAGTGCAAAATTCTTATATATATAAAATCACCTTGTAGTTTGACCTATTTCTAAAGAAGAAAATAACTTTGACTGTAGCTTTTCAACATGAAGAGAAGGCGGGCTTTTAAATTTTTACATCAGCATTAAGTGTGACAAGGCCTTTTCCAATATCTGATAATTTTTTATCTCAGGAACTTGAAGATTAACCTGTTTTTTCAAAAATGTAATCTTGGCCTTTTCATTTTTTTTCATATGTGCATTACTTAAGACATTCACAAAAACCATAACTTTTGCACCAGAACATACTGCTCCCAAAATTTGAAACTTTTTTGCACGACGGACAGATAAGCCAGGTCAGACAATACATTTACAATTCGCCACAGATCAATGCACCCTAACAAAAAAGACACTAAAAGCGGAGGACAACAATTCTCTGTTTCATTTTTTTGCATGCACTGCATTAAATTCTGGCATAATATGCTCATTAATATACTTAAACAATATGGAGATTGAAAAATATAATCTTGGCCTTTTCATTTTTTTTTTCATATGTGCATTACTTAAGACATTCACAAAAACCATAACTTTTGTACCAGAACATACTGCTCCCAAAATTTGAAACTTTTTTGCACGACGGATAGATAAGCTAGGTCAGACAATACATTTACAATTTGCCACAGATCATTGCACCCTAACAAAAAAGACACTAAAAGCGGGGGACAACAATTCTCTGTTTCATTTTTTTGCAATGCACTGCATTAAATTCTGGCATAATATGCTCATTAATATACTTAAACAATATGGAGATTGAAAAAAAAGATGAATAAAGAATCAGGTTGGTCAGAGAAGGGGAATAAAGCACTCTGCAAAGACAAAGAACCCCTTCTGATCTAAGGTGCACCGAGGGTACCCCTGGGATACCCCCTTTATTTTGAAAGATTTTTTTCTTTTTTTTAAAGTTAATATTGGACACGGATTCAGATTTCCTTTCCCTGCTTTATTTTTATTCTTAATATTAATTTGGAAAACAAAAATAATTGAACTTCTTGCAATTTTGTTAAATCTTTTTCCAGATATTTGAATATTTCAAATAGATTGCTTTAAATAAGGGAGACTGGTAAGGTATATATGTATTATTAACAAGGGTCTTTGGATATTTACACAAATTTACCATTCAATGGGTATCTTGGTATATACATAACATATTATCTTGTATGCATCAATTGTTTTTTTTCTTCTAATTATGCAATAACTATCACACAACTTTGCTAATCCCTGACTTAGAATTTCATTTTTATATTAACAACCCATTCATCATATTTAAGATTTCGACGTCCATATCTTCACAATCCTTAAGAAATGAAAGATGTGCACTTCTCTAATGACAAGCCATTTGACAATTTTTTTTTTTATTTTGAAAGATAACATTATGTATATTTAACTATTAAATTTTACAATACGCTAATTCTATTCAGCATATTAACTTTTTGTTCAGCTTTGATTTTATCTTCCCGAAAGATCTTCCTGCATCTCGGTAGTTTTTATTTAGTAAGTTGAGAATCTAAGAGATTACATTTTTTTTCTAAATAAACAGTCAGAAAAATCATCGACTCTATCGAAACTGTTCAATACAAGATCGAGGGGTTTACGATTAAGAAAATAATCATCCATCAACTCGTAAAAACCGAAGGCAAGGGATTGGGATTTTGCCCTTTCGGGTGCTCTTCATGTACATACCCCTTGGCCTTTTAACTCCGCTTAATACTATTATAACTACTTTTTTTGAAGTATTTTTAATTCAAAACATTTCCTGTTGATAAAATTATTTATTGCTTTACATTAAGTTAGTCATAAGTCTTCTATTAAACTCTCGTATTGTACAGGTAAATGAGTGGTTATTTATCAGTACTAGTGTAAAATACTCCGTACTAAACTTTACTCGAATTAAACCAATAGTTTTGATGGCAAAATGTTCACAAAGAAAACATGAATTAAAAAATTTATTCTAGGTATTATTTTCTGCGTATATTATTATCATTAATTAAATTCTATAAGTATCTATACACACTATTTTATGAAGAGGATATTAGACATTATATACGAGTTATCCTGTTAAGTTCTATTTCCTCTTAATGATTAGGCTTCATTGCCTTCTCATGAAAGCCGGATACAAATGTTTTTGAATATCGGATACACGAATAATACGTGTAATATCAATAGGAAAAATGTCCAACAGAGTAGATATGCAGAAAAATAATGGGTTCTCTGTAACGGAGAATGACTGTATGGAATCTTTTCTTATTGCCCCTGCTGAACTTATAGAAGTGTTGGCTGATATATAAACAATAGTTATTAACCTTTGCTCAGTAGAGGGAAACTCCTTTCAAGGTTTCCGTTACACTGATGTTGATTCTAAAAAAGTTTTTTGAAGAATTTCACGGGTTTTCCTTAATATATGAATAGATAAATGTTCCTAAATGAAAGTGATTTCCGATTTTGTAGATTATGATATACACTTCAAAAATCATTAAAATAATATTAAAAAAAAATGTTTAGACAAATTAAATCTTTTATTATCATTTTAACACAAATATCATGCGTATGAATCTTTAAGTAGACTTGAGTTCTCGGAGCAAAAGAAGTCCGTGTAGATTTTTTGTTCATTATTGCATATATTTGAGTACCTTGGAATACATACTTATAATTCGTACTAACAACATTTTTATGATCATATGAATACACGTGCATTTTAGTAAATAAACCCCTGAATACTAGACGGGTATTTCATTTGTTTAAGGAAGAAAAATGTTTCACATTCTAAAAACTAGTAAAACTTGTTGCAAGTTGTGTAGAATTACAATCCTAAAACGGGTTGCACTCCGACTCGGTGTAATTATACACGTGAGAGCACTTTGGTCAATTATAATGATATCAAAATTCTTGTGGAAAATCATAAAAAAATAAGAAGCCTTTGGATCTAGACTTCATAAGTATCAAAAGCAATTAAACATCCTCGTTCGACATTAGTAACCACGATTTCATTTGCAAGATCCGTATGCTTCTCTGCAATATTTTTAGCGAAAGTTATTATTATCATAATTATTATTCTCTTGATTATAATTATTCTTAAATGTCAACAAAGAACTTCTTACATTTCTTTATTTTAACATTTTTACTATCCTCAAAGAAATTGCATGAATTTCATAATTTAGGTCGACAGCTCATGAATCAATCTCAATATAATCACACAAATGATTTGCCTGCTGGATGTAAAAAAATTAATAAGGGGGATCAGTAAATATGTGACGGATCAGCATCATATACAATTGATTTTTTTTTTTTTTATTGCAGGGTGCATTTAAAAAAAAAAAAATCTCTTTTCATACCTTTTATTAATAAATCACTGATAAGTTACGGATAATTAATGAAATTTTACAGATGCATGATTTGCTTGTTTGTTCAATTTTTAACCAAAACAGTACCACAAGTTTGAAAATATTAAGATCAACATAGTTACAAATGTATAATTATGAAAAATTCAATCACGTACTTTCTGGACAATGTGATAACAATGAGTTTCCTCGTCGGACAGAACGTCTAAGTATTTTTTTCTTTTTTATTAAGTTAAATTCAATTTTTTTTAAATAATCTATAACAGTTACTTCTAAATGTATATATAATAAATACGACCTTACCCTTCACATTTGCCTTTTTCTTCTAATGTGCATTGCAGAAATAAAGAAAAAACTATTCCAATACTATACAGTATCATTATTTTTTGTACTGAATGAGCTTGTATTGTTGTGACTTGAATAATATAAATAAATTTGATATTTTAAAATTCCTGTTTCCTGTTATGAAGGTTTGGAGAATATTGAGTTTAAAAAAAAAATAAGCATGCAATTCGTTGCGATTTTTTTTTATTTGACATCAACAAGAACTTGATCATGATTTTGTTAATTTATTGAAATATCACATCGAAACAGTCCAATTTCATAGATGTCCTTTTTAAATGAAACATACCATAATGCTATTATTTTTAAAATTCTCTTTTTACAAACCATAGAATTTCACCTTTTGTAAGGTTTTTGAAAATGTTGCATAATTATTTCGGTATAGACACTACATGATACAAGAAAATTGTCAAATTGATACATGTACCACTAATATGATAAAAGGAAATACTTCAAACTTTTGTGAATAAAGTATATTGTTTTAATTAACTTCTTACTTTGAAGATAAATAAATATCACGGAAACCGTACCGTGCATTCACAAGTACGTGTACTTATACTTTATTAATTGCGACAGAGTCAATTTTTCACAAAAAAGAACATTTAGCGTCGTAAATTGAATAATTCCTAGATTTCAAAAGAGTAATATTTTAAGATGTTTATTGTACTTATATTGGTGAATATTGGTGCGAATTGGCTGTAATCCCTACAATACCACGAGATCAACATACTTACACATGTATAATTATAAAAAATTCAATCAAGTACTTTCTGGACAATGTGATAACAATTTGTTTTCTTCTCGGCAAGAACATCTTAGCATTTTCCCCCTTTTAAGTAAGTTATATTTATTTTTTTAATCTCCATAATCTATGACAGTTACTGTATAATGTATATACATATTATTGATAAGAGCTTACCCAGCACATTTGCCCCTTTCTTTTAATGTGCATTGCAGAAATAAAGAAAAAACTATGCCAATACTATATAGCATCATTAATTTTTCACTGAGTGAGCTTATATGGTTGTGATTTGAATAATATACTTTTTTCAAATTCCTGTTTCCTGTAAAAAAAGCTTCGTCGAATATTGAACTTATTTAAAATAATAAGCTTGCAATTCGTTGCTATTTTTTTTCTTTTTAAAAATTGACCTCAAAATATACTTGATAATGATCGACAAACAGAAAAACTGTTAAACGAGTTAATAAAATACAGTTGAATTTCAATATCCCCGAATACCGAAATCTCGAATACCATAGATATGTCGATCATTTAATTAGCTGGATGTTGTTCTAAATCCCATTACACTTTAATGAGAATTTTTCACTTTTTTAAAGATGTCACCATATATCGGTGAAAAGCTTCAATATTAGACCTTTACTTGGTACTCAGGGTCACTGAGCACAGAGGGTTCTATATCGTGCCAACACCTATCGTAACACGGGACCTTGGTTTTAAGGTCTCATCTGAATGACCAGTCACTTTCACTTCCAGGGCGCTTAACGAAAGAACGGTCACTACCTATATTTACGTCTTCGGTTTGACGCGGAGCGGCGAAAGGAAACGAACCTAGGCCTCCCTATCACGAAGCGAATGCGTTATCTCTAGGTTATCGTGACGGTAATGGACATGTCAGAGTCAACTGAAATCCCAACTACCGTTTTATTGCATATTTTATCCTTGTTACTTCAAAACATTGGATATCTTTAAGGTTTTTTTTAATGATCCTATTGGATTCGAGATAACGAGGTTTGACAGTACTTTAAATTTTAAGGTCCGTAATACTCTTTAATTTAAAATATTTTCTTGGCTAATGTTATGGGAACTTTGGGTATATTTGATTTTCAATATGGGTTTGCATGTGCACAGCAAGTGAAGTTTCAATATGATTGCTATTTACTGAATTGTCCTTTGTATTGACCTCATTTAGGATGAGTTCACCATGCATCGGATACCCTCGAACTTAGAAAAGTTCTAGCGATATCGTTCCAGACCGAATAATATCAAATGGAGCTTAACATAAATAATGTGATTGATATGTTAAGAAATTGTGACACAATTCTATGCTATTTATTGAGATCATATCATTAAAAATTATTTTTTGAATGACCCAGAAGTCACCATGGATCGAAGTATTCATCATACAACGGACAAACAGTTTAGTGAACCTGAAAACGTACTACATTTATCGGCGGCCTTTAAATTACTTGAATTGTTTATATATTTGTGATATGAAAATATATTTATTACATTTTCAACAGTGAAATACTGTGATTTATTTATTGAATAAAAGTGATATTCTCTCACAGTGTGAAAGGATACCAAGATGATATTGTCTCACAGTGTGAAAGGATATCAAAGTAAGTAAAAAATAATTTCTGGCCTGTCATAAGATATAGATAGAAACTAAGCATCTTGATAGAGCTAAAACTGCAAATTTCTTCCCAAATATATTGCTAAAATCCATGCTATTTAATGATTTAAATCCACACATCTGCTAAACTATGACGTCTTTACCGCTCAACTATGACGTCAAGCCTATGACACTGTTAAGAAAAGACAGCTAGAGGCAAAGGGAAAATCAAAGAAAATGTAATAAACAGAAAATTCAATGTTTTGTAGATGAATATGGAATTTATTTCACTCGTGAGACAGGATTTTTTTGATATTTTCACTCGTGCTTCGCACTCGTGAAAATATCAAAAAATCCTGTCTAACTCGTGAAATAAATTCCATATTCATCTACAAAACATTGAATATCCTCTACGTACAAGTACTTTGGATGTTTCATTTGAAAATAAACTCTCTATTATAATTTGATATGCTATATTAATATTGCTATATTAATATATTGATATATATATTATTTTAATTGAATTCCATCGCCTAGATATATGGCAAATTTATTGCACCTTGACCGAGAGGTCAAAGGGGGAGTTTCGATAAGACCGCTTATCGGCCCACTTATTTTCATTAAAATAAATTTCGTTTTATTTTTTCAAAATTGGTTTAGAATTCAAGATATATATGTTAATTTTTGTTATTGATATTTCAAGAGTTCATATGAGATGAATTCACGCCGTAGTTGGCACATTCTTAGATGTACCCTCAAATGCTTTTAACATTAGGCTAATGGGAAAATATAAGAGGGTGGCATTTATAAATCGATGGTTAGAATATGAAGTGCAGGAGGGACATTCGCCTAGTTTTCTTCAGTAATTAGATATACTCTGCACACTAATATCTTAAAATATGATGAGTGTCGCGTGTGCACTTCATATCCAAAAATTGAAAATTGTCTAAAATTTGCATATCTAAAATTAGAAGCTCCTGGTTACTTGTTCTGACGCCGTGTAAAGATACAAAGCCAAAAGTAGCATATTTTTTCTAAACCAAAGAGAACTCTCGAAAATATTAACATAAGAAAACATAATCGTATCCTATCGTTATTTCCATACTTATTTCGTCGCCCGCGTATAACTATAACGTCACATATTTAGCTCACCTACACGAAGTTGGGGGAGTTTTTGTAATACCATCGTTATAGGCGTTCCAAGTTATTAAAAGTTTTTAATCATTTTCTTCATATCATCAGAGTCGCCTGATCTAGTGTGTTTTCTTGTCATCTTCTGTCGGGTTTCAGATGCTGTATTTTCAGTTAAAGAATGTCCAGGTTAATGTTCTTAAAGCAGGGTAATGTTTATGGAGCAGTGAAGCTATAGGCACTTGTTGAGAAGAGGTGCTTCATGATGCATCTTCTGATGCACACTGTCAGACTTGCTTCAGACGCTAGATCTGACTTACATTTTCTTGATGAATGCTCAGGGTATATATTTTGAAGCATGTCTCAGTTTCATGTAACTATAATCCCTATCTTGAAGAAATATGCACCGATGATGCTACAGATGCCGGATATTACATTTTCCGAATGACTGACTGAACTAAAGAGAAGTTTGAGGATTAGTCCATTCATTGATGTTCTTTATCAAGGATATGTTTATAGCCATTCCTTTGAATAGAAACTCTCCTCGCTTCAATCTGTTAGAGAAGGTTCACATATAATTCCGTGTGGTCTTCATGTAGGGAACGTAGATTACTTCTAAGACTGGATGTTGATTTGTACGTTTCTGCAGGATATGATTTAACACATACATTTGGTATTTACAAAGGTATTTTAAATTGCGGCTATGGTCTAACAAATCAAATAGTGACTAGAGTTGGTGAAACAATATAAGCATCAAAACTCCCCCTTTTCTAGTTTTGGGAAGTAAAGAGAGTCCATTTCTAGTGTCATATATTGATAACTTGTATTTTCTCGGAATATGTTGAGGTTGTATTTTTCTTTTAATTTGTGCAAAAACAGATGTCAGACTGGTATTATGCATGTATTTCTGTACAATAAAGGAAGTAATGCATCAAACGGTTTATGATTCATGGTTAAGTTCTGCCCGATGCATGGTGAAATGAAAATACCAGTAAATAAAAAAAAGGTCTAATATAAAGTCTAATATATATAAAGTCTAATTAATATATATATATATATATATATATATATATATATATATATATATATATATATATATATATATATATATATATATATATCACAGCATCCAATGATCCTATAAAAGCGTTATGTTTTACTTAAGGAGGTTTCTACTGAGTCTAATAGGTACTATATTATTAGTAAATAATTTCAATTCTGTGTGAAATTAACTAAATTTACAATGTACCTAGCTGCCACTCCTCTTCATAAATATTGTCGTTGAGCAGTTGACCAGACGATATTTTTGTGTTTAGAACTGGCCGTTCCATATTGAACGCTCGCATTTGGAATGTTTCGGGACCTACTCGTTTGTTTGTTTGTTTGAATGTTGTTTAACGTCCCTCTCGAGAATTTTTTCTCTCATATAGAGACGCCACCAGTTGCCGGTGGAGAGCTGCAAATTTTGTCCTATACTCGGCACTTACGGCCATTGAGCAGTGTGGGATCTTTTTCGTGCCAGCACCTACTGCGACACGGGACCTCGGTTTATACGGTCTCATCCAAAGGACCGGTCTCCACGTCCCACAGTGGGATTCGAACCGGCGACGTAAGGATCAACTCCTTACTTTGCGACTCTAGAGCAGACGCTCTAACCACTGCGCCACGCGGGCGACGGAACATAATCGTATACATAATGCAAACTCAGCGTTCAATAAAACGCCAAGGTATTGAACGCTAAAATTGTCTAGATTTTAGTAGATTTTTATTATAGACTACTGAGTATTTATAAGCTCTCTCTCTCTCTCTCTCTCTAGTAACACAATGAACTTGTAAATTATAATTTTAATTCAAATAGCTCGCTTCAGCTCATACACTTCAAAATCTAGAGGAATAACTATTTTATTTAATAATAATTTTGATTTTGTAGTCCATGACCAAATTTTAGATAATTCTGGCAATTTTCTTGCATTAAACTTAACTGTTAAAAATAGGAAAATTAGTTTGATATGCATATAAGGGCCAAATGAAAATTCTCCAGCATTTTACGAGAATTTATCAGAGTTAATAACCAAACTTGGCAATGAAGCAATTATTGTGGGTAATTTTAATCTGGTATTAGACCCAAACAAAGATTATTTTAATTATTTACATGTTAATAACCCAAAAGCCAGAGAGAAATTACTTGAACAAAGAGATTATCATAATTTAATAGATATTTATAGAGAGTTCCACCCAGAAGCAAAAAGATTTACTTGGAGGAAACCAAACCCTCTGAAACAAGCACGCTTAGACTTTGCTCTTGTATCCAACTCATTGTTGACTGATATACAAAACTGTGATATTCTTGGAAGTTATAGATCAGATCATTCACCAATTTTACTGACCCTTAAGTTCAATGATTTCCTACATGGGAAAAGTTTATGGAAATTTAATAATTCTCTCTTAAAAGACCCAAAATATATTGAAATCACAAATAATGTTATTAATCAGGTTAAAAAACAATATGCACTGCCAGTTTATAATGAAGCCTACATTAAGGAAATATCCAATTCTGAAATACAATTTACTATAAATGACCAATTATTTTTAGAAACACTTTTAATGGAGATAAGAGCTAAATCAATTTCATATGCAAGCTATATTAAAAAGGAAAGCTTAAAGAAGGAGAAAGATCTGAGTGATGAACTGAACTGGAAAAAAATTATGATAATAATGTTACTATTATTGCTGAGAAGAAAAAAGCATTAGAATCAATAAGGCAACACAAGCTTATGGGTAATATGATAAGGTCAAGGGCAAAATGGGATAGTGAAGGAGAAAAACCAACAAGTTATTTTTTAAATCTTGAAAATAGACATTTTACTAATAAAATTATACCAAAAATTATTAAAAGTGAAAATAATGAAGAAAGGGAGATAACAAAACAATCTGAAATTCTAGAAGTTGAAAAAATTTACAAAACATTATATTCACCTCAAGTATTGGAGGATGTTGTTAAATTGAATCTTAAAGAATCTCTTGAAGAATTTAATGTTCCTAAATTAGATGACACTGAACGTTTTCACTTGGAAGGTGTCATTTCATATAATGAAGCTCTATTTGTATTAAAGACAATGTCTAATAACAAAAGTCCAGGTAGTGATGGTTTTACAGCAGAATTTTTTAAAGTATTCTGGAGAAACCTAGGTCATTTTGTAGTACGCTCCTTGAATTATGGCTATGAAATAGGTGAATTCTCTTCCACACAAAAACAAGGAATAATTACCTGCATACCAAAAGAAGGAAAAAGTAAATTTCATCTAAGCAACTGGAGGCCAATATCACTGCTTAACATTATTTATAAAATTGGATCAGGATGCATAGCACATAGATTAAGAAAAGTTTTACCCAAAATAGTAAGTTCAGATCAAACAGGTTTTATATCTGGGAGATACATTGGAGAGAATACACGTCTTGTATATGATTTGATGCACTATACAGAATTGCATGATATTCCTGGGATTTTAGTCATGATAGATTTTGAGAAAGCCTTTGACTCTGTGTCATGGACTTTTATTCAAGAAACATTGGAATTTTTTAATTTTGGACCAAGTTTTTGTAACTGGATAATTTTTTTTCAAAATAATATACTTTCATGTGTGTCTCAGGCAGGAATTTTATCCAACTTCTTCAAGTTAGGACGGGGCTGTCGACAGGGTGACCCAATTTCTCCTTATATATTTCTCTTATGTGCTGAGATACTGTCTATTAAAATCATAAATAATGAGAATATTAAAGGAATTAAGGTAAATGACGCAGAGTACTTAATGTCACAATATGCAGATGACACAATGATAATTCTTGATGGCTCTGAAAAATCATTGAAGGCCACAATGCTAGAATCAGAAGAATTTTATAAAATGTCAGGTCTCAAAATCAATCAATCAAAAACCCAAATTGTCTGGATTGGAAGTAAGAAATATTCTGAGGATAGACTCTGTCCTGAATTAAAATTTCAATGGACAACAAACTTTAAACTTTTAGGCATTTATTATGATGTTGACTTAGCAAAAATCACAAAACTGAACTATGACAAAAAATTGGTTAAAATTAAGACCATCATTGAGCAGTGGAAAAAAGAAACTTAACTCCTATAGGAAGAATCACATTGATTAAATCACTACTTATATCACAGCTTAATCATTTATTTATTACTTTACCAAACCCACCTTTAGGTGTTGTAAAAGACCTAAACAAATTGATTTTTAATTTTAACTTTTAAATACAGGATCAGAATAATGGCACATTTACAAGAGAATGTGCAAAATAATTTTTGGAGAGATGTTCTGAAAGCTTTTCAGGAAATTTTCTATGGAAATCAAATGTAGACAAAATAAAAAGAAAAGTTGTGACTCAGAAGTATGCACAGGGAGGATTAAAAATGGTTGACATTGTGTCTTACATAACAGCTTTAAAATCTACATGGATAAGAAGAATAATTTATAAAAATAATTCAAAGTGGAAAATTTTATTGGAAAATAGTGTTGACATGGATAAACTTTTAAATACAGGATCAGAATAATGGCACATTTACAAGAGAATGTGCAAAATAATTTTTGGAGAGATGTTCTGAAAGCTTTTCAGGAAATTCAAGAGAAAATAGAGATAAGAAATTGGCAAGAATATGCCTGCCAACCCTTATGGTATAACAACAATTTCAAAATTGAAAATCAAGCAATATTCTACAAGTCCTGGTATGTAAAGGGAATAAAATATGTATATGATCTTTTGGATGAGAATAGTAACTTCTTATCATTAGACAACATTCAACAAAATTATAATATCAAAATTAATCATTTAACTTATACAGGCATACGACAAGCAATACTTGCAAATTTAAAGAAGTATAACTTTTGTAGAAATGGATTTATTCATAAACCAGAAATTCCATGCAATATCAAAGTCTTTGTATTAACCAAAAAAGGATCAAAGTCTATGTATGATATACTAAATAAATCAGTAATAAAACCTGTGGGTATGGGAAAATGGGCAAATTTTTTCAACTTGACAGATACAAACTGGAAAGAAATATATTATCTGCCTTTTATAACAACCCAAAACAGTAAATTACAATGGCTTCAATACAGAATCAATCATTATATATTGACAACCAATAGTTTTATGTTTAAAATAGGTAAAATTGACTCTTACCTATGTACTTTTTGTGAAGCAGAGGAAGAAACAATATATCATTTAATTTGGCAATGTCCAGTTGTACAACAATTTCTAGATGGTTTTGTAAGACACTGTCACCAAAAAGATATTCTATTAAATCTAGATGGTAAAACTTTTATATTTGGAGATACAAGTAATACAATATCATCAATATCTTTAAATATACTGCTTTTGTCAATGAAACAATATATCTACAGAGTTCGTTGTCAAAACCTCAGCCTCTCTATCCATGGTTTTCTGAATGAATTCAAAGTTATTTATAAGTCATTGAAATATACAGCCAGAGAATGCAATAAAATAAATGAGTTTAACACCTCCTGGCAAAAATGGCACTCCATACTTTTAGACTAACATGAATAAACCCTGTCTTTAAACTAGTTTTGCTACCTCCTCTATTTATTTGTCATCCAAATTCTCTTTTAACTCATCTTCTCTCTCTCCCTCTCCTCTCTCTCCCTCTCTCTCCCTTTTCCTCTCTCTCTCTCTCTCTCTCTTTCTCTCTCTGCCTCTCTCTCTCTCAAAAAAAAAATGAATACTACAATGAAAAGATTGTGTCAATTTCATATGTTTATGTTTGTATTATAACATTGTGGAATTCAAATAAAAAAAAAAATTAATTCAAATATACAAATCAAAATTTCTAAATCCCAAGGCAAGTTTTTTGCTTAACAGTGTTTTAAATATAAAATTATTTTGACACGTTAAATTAAAGGTATGTAGGATAAAAAGTAACAAGATATTTTTTTTTACTCAAGCAAATTTCATTGAAGAACTTCATCACAAAATGCAGAAACATTTAGGAACCCTAGAAAATTCACAACATTCAATGCTGTATTTATCTTCCATTCAAACAAATTAACAGCAAGGCGTCTGCTCCTCAAAAAGTTCACACAATTAAAGAAAAAAATCTTCATTGAAGATAATTCTATGTGGTGACTAGGTCTCCCTCTAGTTCCGCTAGATTCCGCGGCTGGAAAAGCTCTTACTCTCCGGTCTATTTTGTTCCATACATGCTCTTTAGGGTTGAGATGTGAATGATAAGGGGGCTAACCGACATTGTCTGTGGCTTGCCGACAATATCAAGCTTACAGTACATATCCTCTTCTTACATGCATTCAACACTCCCCCAGTTTGTTCCGTACAGTTTGGTCACAGAAGAGACAGACTTCAATGAATTTTCAAAGTGTACCGAGTAGTTGCACATGCAGTTAGATTCCTTCCAGAACAGTGAGTAATTCTTATGAAGTAGTCATGTTGACATGTTACACAAGGAAGGTCTACACTTCCGGTTCCGGTTCCAGTGAATTTCCAAATAAGCCCTAGGATGGTTTTGTGGTCCCTGTGAAAATTCTAGCGACTTCTTATAGTTGTAAGAAATACAAGTAAGCTATGTTTGGTCTTTTAGACAGTATTTCTAAAGGTTGTAAGCAAAATAAACACATATAGTAAAAAAAAAAAAAAAAACGAACCTCTCGTGAACTTCGCCCAGATTGGACCATGTCAACTTTTCTTGCACATCCTTGTATGGACATGCACCACATTTTATTCATTTGTTTTATGTTTTACGAAAATAGCGAAAGGTAATGAATACATGGAAGCACAAAAATTTTGAAAAATACACATGAAAAACATATGAAACTCGCACTTCATGTTTTTTCATTAAGAACTGTCACGGTAGAGAAATAACACATTCGATTACAATTGTTTTGGCCTTGACAGGTAAGCATTATTGCAAATTGCAGTCAAAATTTCAAGCTACTTAAAGATTGACGTCATGGTTTTTAAATTTTAAAAATCAGAAAAGAATTAAGAATATATATATATATATATATATATATATATATATATATATATATATATATATATATATATATATATATATATATATATATATATATATATATATATATATATATATATATATATATACACACACACATATATATATATATATATATATATATATATATATATATATATATATATATATATATATATATATATATATATATATATATATATATATATATATATATATATATATATATATATATATATATATATATATATATATATATATATATATATATATATATATATATATATATATATATATATATATATATATATATATATATATATATATATATATATATATATATATATATATATATATATATATATATATATATATATATATATATATATATTTATAATCACAACACCGAAATCCAATTTTGTATTTATGTGTAACTAAACAATATGTTGTCAAACTCCTGAAGATTGAAAATGAAACCGTTAGAGTTTATTTCGGTAATGTGAATTTTATGATACTGGACTACGTGTGAGGATTTATACTATATATTTCTGGACTCTCTCTCTCTCTCTCTCTCTCTCTCTCTCATTTGTATATTACTTGATATCAGACATTTACAAACTCTTCAACTTTTGCACCAGATCATATTGCGCCAAAAATAGGAAACATTTTTTTTCCATGATGGACAGATAAGCCAGGTCTGACGACAGTTACATTATGCCACGAATCATTGCACCCCGACCAATAAATTTCCGAAAGAGGTGGACCACAGTCTTCTTAATTTGCTTGTTTAATCCTTTTTTACAATTTAATTTCTGGCATAATTTGCTCATTGATGCATGTATACGTAAACAATATCGAGATTGATAAAATGAGAAAGATGATTAATAATATTATGTTTATTTATCTGTCTAAAATTTACAATATGCTTATTCTATTCACAACGTTAACTTTATGTTCAAATTTATTATTATCTTCCACTTTTATATTGTGAATTGAGTGAGATAAGAATCTGTTAGGGTACATTTACTTTGTAAATGAACAATCAGAAGAATCATCGAATAATATCGTCCTCAACAAACAGTTCAATACACGTTAGAGGGGTTTATGATTAGGAAAAAAAAAATCGAGGGCCAGGAATTGGGATTTTGCACTTATGGATCCTCGGCGTATTCAATCCACTTCATACCATAACTACTCAGTTATGAAGTATTTTGAATATGAAACGTTTCATGTTAATAAAATTATTCATTGCTTTCCATTAAGTTAAATATAAGTCTATTAAATACTCGTATTGTATCAGTAAATGAATGGTAATTAATCGTTTATTAAAAGTGCATGGTAATTAATCGTACCAGAGTGAAAAAAATCCGGGGTTATCCGTACTAAACTTTACCGGAATTAAATCATTATATGTTTAACGGCAAAACGTTCATAAAGAAAACGCTTAGAAGATTTTAATTATTCTCTATTTATTTCATTTTTTAATTACATATTTTCAGATTCTTAAAATACTAATTAATTAATAAAATATACCAAAATCAATTTTATATTAATTATTAACAGTGAACTCGCAATAAAAGACAATACAGAGCCTGCCACATCTTTTTCATATTTATATGTTTTACTGAATATAGACGATAATGACCAGCAAATAACATCTTTATAACCACCGAGATGACTTCAAGTTTCCCATTGTCAACTTCACGTACTTATGTAATAGTACTACAACATCACCTACATATGGTATTCTGATTCCATATGCAAGAGCATGCTCTGATCACGAATGATTTTTAAAGCTACTGACAAATAAGTTGACATTACAAAGATTTTAACAACCCCCTTAAACAAGCTTTTCGCAGATACTACGTTCGTTATAATGACATAATTTATGAATATAATTGTATCGTTCTGTCGTATTTTGTCAAAACATGTTTCATACCATTTGTTAGGTCATTGCTTTTATTTAGAAATAATTTAAAAAATAAGGATTATCTCCCTGATGCATAGCTCTGATCCTTGGAAATATTTGGCTCCAGTCTTTGTCACCCCCTTTTTTCAGCTCTTCAATTTTTATTTTATTTAAATATTTCGGATTTCAAACGTTTCGGCTTGACCATCACTGAAGAGACATAATTTGTTAAATGCGCATCTGGTGCATCAAAATTGGAACTGTATATGATTTACATTATGACCCCTGGGTCGAGGCCTCTGCTGGTGGACTGTAAGCCCCCAAGGGTCCCTACAGCCCAGTAGCTAAGTACATCGATACTAGCTTGAAAATACGGACATACGGACATTTAATTGCTGTGGTAAAATTTACTAACAGAAGTTTATTTCAAAATTAAGGATTATCTCCCTCATGCATATATAGCTCTGTTCCTTCTAGTATTTGGCTCCAGTCTTTAGCCCCCTCTTTTTCAGCTCTATTTTTATTTAAATGTTTCGGATTTCGAACGTTTCGACTTGACCGTCACTGAAGAGACACAATTTGTCGAAATGCGCATCTGGTGCATCAACATTGGTATCTTGTATGATTTAAATTTATACTAAATTTGACTACGTTGTACTCCCCCTACTTGATCGAAACAAGGGCTCACAACCGGTATGACCGGTTGACAGATGATGCTCACTCCTCCTAGGCACCTGATCCCACCTCTGGTGCTTCTGGGGATTCCTTTGCTTTTGCCCTGTTTACGATTAGTTTTGTCTACTGTATTTATGAGATTGATCACTGTTCGATATCTTCGCCTTGTACATACACTCAGCTGTAATAATGATTAAATTGACTTTTGAGTTATGATATACGAGTCATTCTGGTAAGCTCTATCTCCTCGTAATGGTTAGACTCGTCATTTCCTTTTCTTGAATGTCGGTTACAAATTGACATTTTTAGATTATCAGATACACGAATTGAGATTTAAATTATCAAAAGGAAAAATACGAAAATTAAAAGAGTAAAAATACCTAAAACTAATGGGTTGTCTATGAAGAAAAATGATGATTTGGAACCTTGTCTTATTCCTTCTGTTGAATTACTAGAAGTGTTAGGCGATGTATAAAGGGTAGTTATTAACTTCTGCCCGGAAGATGAAAACTCTTTTGAAGATAAGTATTTTTCTATTGCCACGTTATGAACGGTTGTTGATTCTGAAAAAAAAAAGTATTTTACAGAATTTTATATATTTTTTACCGAGAGCAAATAAAGAGAAAGATATTTTCCATATAAGAGATACATTTTTGAAATTGTAAACTATTTATGATATACAATTGATAGATCAATAGAATACACTGTTGGAATATATTAGGATAAATTAAAAATTCCAACTAAAATCGTCTTAAAATAAAAATAAATAGTTTTCATAAATATAGATTATTCACAAGTATACTCATAAAACGACTTTTTTTCTCTTTCACTGCTGAAGAATTGTTTTGCGGAGGATGAGTAAATTACGACCCATTTTCTTTAAGTTTTTTTTCTTGTGAATTTTTTACTCTCTTAGAAGTCAAACACAAGAGACTTTTGAATCATGTGGATTTATGTAGCTAAGCGTAATATATATTCACGATTAAATGTAGCTTGGGGGAGGGATCAACAATGTAGCTTGAACCTATTTTCTTCATATCAATATCCAGTAGCTAGGTGATGGTTCAATGTTTACAACTAAATCCTACAATATTTTTATTTTTTATAGTGTACAATATGAGTTCAGAATTATACTAAAGAGTTAAATCAGTGCAAGTTTTGGAACACAAAGTAATTCGCATATATAATTATACCAAGAAGCCTTTAAAGTATGAATTACCAATTGCTTCAATATTTACAAAAGCCTTAAAAAGATCTTATATTCAATTTAATTAAACCATTTTAAGAAATATTTCTCGTGCTAATATTGGCTAAAACACTAAAATCAATTAGCCGTTCAACACTTTGTGACCTCACACAACGTATACATGTACATATGAGTTACGTTTTATACTAAATGGAAGATTTTATATTAAGAACATTGATAGTTAACAACAAGCAATATATTTTGGACATGATAAAATAAAATGGAAAACCTGTTGCTATTGACGTAAAGGTACAACCCCGAAACCGGTTGCATTCTGACTCGGTGCAATTACACTAAAGGAAGCAATTTGGTCCATAATAGGGATATAGACAACCTGTAAAAAATCATATATGAAAAATCTGTATGACTTTAGACCCATGTCAGAAAGTAGCCACTGATGATCTCAGTGTTGCATGCAAAATCTGCATGCTCTTTTGTCATTCATCTACAGCCGAAACACGAATTTTTCATGTCTGTCATCAAAGAATTTTTTTTAAATTTATCTGTAATAACTATTCAACCGTTTACCAAAAGGGCAATTATATATACATATATATCCCCCAATCTTTCATTTCGATGAAATATGTTTCCATAGATATCAAATTAAAACTTTCTTAGATTACTCCTCTTTACAGATATGACTACTTTCCCTTCCTTTAATTTATGAATGCAAATCAGAAGAACTACCCACAGTCTTATCTAAAATTTAAATATACAAACAATTTGCGTGCGTGCATTTGCAAAAGGATCAGATCTAAACGATTGTCAAAGGTATCATCCTTTCATAATCTTTTTTTAAAATTATGTATTAATTATGTATTATAATGGGGTCTAAACGTGAAAAAACCCCACAATATCAAATTAATAGCCCATTCCATGAATTCATGTAGTCATGCAAATATTTTTCCTGATTTATGTGACTTCAGTAAATTTTCAAAGATATAATGCGCTTTCCTTACCCGAATCCTACAGCTCAATAGAAAGTTCATTGATCATTATCATTATGTTTAATACTTTGCCACTAGATGCAGAGAAATGATGAAAATATATAATATATATATACTATTAAGAACTGAATTGGCCTTATCTTTGGCATTGGAGTCCTGAATGTCGAAATTTTTCGAGAGTGCTCATTGATCTTTATAATCAAACATGTCTTAGTGAAAACAAGTTACAGTTTAAATGGTAATAGACAAAACGAATAGCAGCTGATCACATCAATAAATCAAGTTGCTCAAACATCATGTGGCTGTTACACTTTGATTGATTGATTGATTGTTAGTGTTTAACGCCGAGTCGGCAATATTTCAGCCATATTTCGGCGGGCTGTTACACTTTGTATGTAAAATTAACATATTTATTTCTTTTAAATAATAAATTACCCTAATTATCTGAAGAAAAAAAAAATATAATGCATAAATATGGGATTAATTTATTGTTTTCAGTTTCATTTTGCAGGTAAACAAAGAAAATCTCTTCATTTATAATCAATAACCAACAGTACCCATATTGCAGATAATAAAATGAAACCTTACCAATGCATGAATTTGTATGATTGTCGAACTTGTAGCCACTACAGCACATCAATGGTCTGTAATTGCAAAGATAAACAAAGATATTATAATCAGATAATCTAAATTGTATATATAATATTACATGTATTATTGAAATATTTAGAGGGGTAATAGGGAAGTGTAGGGTCCTTACATGTAAGCAGAGCCCAATATGAATATTTTAAAGGACAACATATTTTTCCGCAATACCTCTCTAATTGTCTACTTAACGAATTAATCCTGTCGACGATTTTTAAGTAGAGTTAATATTTTCTGCGTGGAGAAATATGTGCCTTAACAATTGTTAATATTGTGACGTCTTTGGTAATTATGTAGCATCAGTTTTTTATGTTCATTGCTAGGTCAAGTGAAAACAACGTATGGAATTTGATATTTGGTCAGTAGTGCATGTGGAGGGGGTATTGATATGAAGTGAAGATCATTTTCTCTGAGATAAGCAAAATGTTCCATAACAATTGTTGACATTGCGACGTTGTCTGTTGCTTTTATGACATCAGTATTTAGGCTCCTTGCAAGGTCAAGTGAAAACAACATACGCAATTTGATATTTGGACGGTAAGGCACTTGGAGGGGGTATATTGATTTGATATCTGGTCCGTTGATCATGTTGGGGGGAGAGGCATATTAACAATCTCATATCAGTAGGAAGCGTGATATTCTTATATTCAGTATTCCTTTCAACCAATGACATTTAATCAGAAGCAGCATAATTAAGCATTGAATAATTGTTTTTTGAAAGATGTAGTCTCGTAACTGCAACGGTGTGTTGCGTTATCGGGCGTTACTCAATTTGTTTGCACGCCGTTGCAGCTATGAGACTACATCTTTCAAAAACAGTATTTCAGTGCTTATATATTTACATTTTTGTGTTTTGATTTATGTTTCAAAATCCCTGTATTATCCTTGGGGTAAGTTACACTTATGGAAGAACCATAATGATTTCCACAGCTACGTCCAAACACTGTTAAATGTAAACGTGAATCCTGATTTTCGCTTATAATGTTGCACTTTCACAACTTTCAACGTTTGTGTCATACTTAAAGTTTTGACGTCTTTGTTATGCTGTTATGAATGCCGTAGCTTTCCGCACACTTTCTAAGCAAAATACAAGTGGAATAATAGCCTCATTATGACGTCACTTTGTGCAAGTTTCGCCGTAGATATCTGAACTAGTGTTGTCAACGAGTGCCTGATTAACCAGTTAATCGTCGAAATAACCGAGTATCTGTTTTACTCGGTTATTTATACATTTTACATACTAAGTAGTTAATCAGTAGAAAAATATGTAATTTTGTCCACAGATACCCCCCCCCCCTTGTTTTAATTGTTTAGTCATTTAGGTTATTTAACGTGCAACTTGATCTAGCTTTTTACAATTACGATTGTTTTGTTTTCCTTAGCTTATCACAGTTGATCTAATTAATGACTTTGATGACCAAGGGATATATACAATTTTGAAGACTTGAGTGAATTATAATTACCTCGCATAAACCTGTGCTAGTCCGCAGTACAACATTAAGGAAAATGCAGCCACATGCATAAAAAGAATGAACATATTTTAAAAGAATGACTTATTTTAAATCAGCAAGGTGTAAAATATGCGAAATGAAATTAACAAACACTGCTTGGACAACAAATATGCTAAAACACCATAGACTGAATTTTTTTTCTCTGAAACCAGCGATCCTGCAAAACAACCAACTATTACGGGGTATTTGAAAACAAAATTTAGAAGATATTGTGTGTTTGTAATTATCA
This sequence comes from Saccostrea echinata, assembly GCF_033153115.1. Classification (NCBI taxonomy): domain Eukaryota; kingdom Metazoa; phylum Mollusca; class Bivalvia; order Ostreida; family Ostreidae; genus Saccostrea; species Saccostrea echinata. The sequence continues at coordinate 3,290,728 of NW_026889824.1, forward strand.
TTTAAACTCATATGCAATGCATTTGTGTTTTATATAAACCGGTTTACAAATTATAAGATAAATGAAGTTACATGTATTACAGTTCCCAATGAGCAGATTTACCGCGAACCATATTGTTTAGAGGTCTAAAGGAAAAAAAAACATCCGAGAAACCGATTACTCGATTTTGAAAGTAATCGAGTAACCAATTAATAAAAATCGTTCGACTTGACAACTTTAATCTGAACGAGTGAAAATACACAAAAATGGTATTTAAATCAATAGTTGGTTTTGTAGAAACCACAAAAATGTAAATATATATCAATATTTCTTCACTAAGTGTAGTTATTTAAGTTTAAGAGTCATATAGTATATTGAATGTGCTTTAAAAACGTAATAATTTCATTGCAATACGTATCAGTAATTATCATTTATAAAACTAATGTCCTAATAGTTATAACTCACTTTCATTCTCAATGACTGTTGTATCTCTCTCTCTCTCTCTCTCTCTCTCTCTCTCTTTATATATATATATATATATATATATATATATATATATATATATATATATATATATATATATATAATTAAAAATGACCAACGAGACGAACAATAGAAATTGTCAAATTTTCGGGACGCCCTGTCTCTTTTTTAGGACACAGAAAAAAGTAAATAAATCATAAAAACAAAGGAGACAGGAAAAAAAAAAAAAGAAAAAAAAAAAAAAAAACCAACTAGCACTAATACTACATTACCAAACACTATTTACAATGTTACATGTCTAATCTGAAGTTTTTAACCAGTTGTAAAGAAAGAAATCCAGACCGCTATGAAATGCGTCCGGTTTCTCGGGTGTACTCTGGTGAAGTGCGATTTACATAATTGAACGAATTAATTATCTCTAATTAATTACGACCCAGTAGTGAATCGTACCCTGACTGATTCTCTCAAAATAGCGTTACTATACATGATAAAAAGAAACCAAAGAAAAGTAATATGGAGGGGAGATTTTACAATATGAATTTGGATGTATTATACATTTGGAAATGTTTTTAGAACTGTTTATCGGATAAAGGAAAGATTAACGAAAATGTAAGCTTACACATATAGTTACTATTACAACTGGTTATAAACTTAAAATCAAACATGTAACATTGTAAATGCATAGTGTTTTGTTATATAGTAGTAGTGCTAGTTGTTTTTTTTTTTTCTGTTTCCTTTGTTTTTATGACTTCTTAACTTTTTTCTTTGTCCCGAGGAAGGGACAGGGCATCCCGAAAATTTGACAATTTCTATTGTTCGTGTCGTTGGTCATTTTTAGTGCTTTATATAAATTTCCATCCTTGACCTTGTATCTATTTAGTAGATCTGACACTTAGGATATACAGAACGCCTATTCAAACTCAAAACTCTGCCGGTTTCAATTATATCACCAGGAGTTTTGACATATGCTATAGATACAAACATTTCAAAGTATATTGTGACGTCGTGTAACGTCAAATAAGTGCCAATGCCTAATGACTTAATGTTTTATTGTTTTCTATCATGACAGAATATTTGGTGTTTTTCAGCTATTTTCAACATTTAAAATATATTCCAAATGTACCTATGACTACAACTAACTAAGAGATACATAATAAAATTAACTTCATAGCCTAAGTGGCAACAAGACGTCAATTTTTCAAACTTTACTGGTTGTTTCCATGGCGGCCAGACGCAGAGCAACCAAACTGTATTTGATATATTTATGTTTCTGGCGTCAATTTGTAATAATGGGCAAAGTTTCGTCAAAATAGTTGACTATGCGTGGCAAAAAAGTTTTAATAGTTACAGAAATAATCAAAAAGTAACTTTTTCCAAAGCAGTCATCGGAATTTGTATATTTTTAAGGTAACCCTAGATTTACTAGAGAAAAGGCACCAAAGCTTTAAATTGAGATTATAAGTCCCATACAGGTGAAACCGGAGGGAACTATAGGTTTCTTCTTCGTCTGTCCGTCCGTCTTACTATCATTTTCGTGTGTCCTTCTGTCTGTCTGTCCACGTAGTTTTCCGCACTTTTCCTATACACTTGCAGACATTAAGCTGATATTTGGTATGTGAGTCTACTTTGATGATCATGATTTCCGAATAAAGCTTCTATTTCTTTCTGTTTTATAATGAGCTTAGAGAATTACAAGCTATTTATTTTTAAGGGAACTAGATTACACTTGCCGGTAGGGGACTAGTATTGCTTATAAATGCGATAATCTCAAAATACTTGTTCTGGAAACAGTGGCTTTCAAATTAAAAAAAAATTCCTTGCAAATTTCTCGAGGCACTTTACTCGACTTGTGACAGGTTATAATTATCGATTGTTCACTGATTCACGTCTATGCTTTAACCCTGTGTTTATCAATTGCATCCGCTTTTGAAAATACAAGGTGCGTACTTTTGTTACACGTTATAATATAGATCTACTCAGAAAATTATACCTGCTAGGTATACAACATGCTTCGGGATCAGTTTCCAAGAAAATGCGTACATATTTTAATCGATATATTTCTATGCATCTGTAGGCATGCATTTCTTTGGTTTGTTAAAAATATGGATAAAAAGTGGCGTAAATACTTTACATGAAATATTAATTAATCTACTCATCTAGAAAAGCTTTTGTCTTTCATAAAGAGCGCGAGTCGTTTTTTTTTTTTTTTATTCATTTCCCTATGAACAAAATAATTACTATAATCAATCCTATAATAAATTTGAACATACCCACGACAATTTCCCCTTTTCCCCAGTGTGCACTGCAGACATAAAGAAAACACTATTCCAAAAACATACAGCATGATTAATTTACACTGCACTGAATGAGCTTGTATTGTTGAGCATGATTTTTTTTTTTTTTTTTTTTTTTTTTTTTTTTTTTTTTTTTTTTGTAAATTCATGTTTCCTGTTTTGAAGGTTCGGTGAGAATTAATTAAAACTTTTAGATATTCAGTTTATTGCTCGTTTTTTTAATTATTAATTTGACATACACATGTCAAGTAAACTCCTGAACTCCAAACACACTTGCTATTAAATAATAGTTTGTACTGTAAAAGTTTAAGTTTCAAATTAAAATGCCCCGAGTGTAATGAAAACACTGGATAAATCTTTATTTTAAATATTTGATATATATAAATATTGGATATGCATAGCACGCCACGTATAACAGACCTGTTTTTTAAAACGTTATTTATTCATTTTACTTCTGTATTGACCTGTTTTAAGTAAAACAAAGAATCTATTGTTTACTTTAATGAAAGCTTAAAGGGGGAGGAAATAAGCACCTCCTTCTAATTTACCTGGTCTGTGAACCCCTGTCAATCATCTGAAATTAAGCCTGGGATTGGATACTTGGATTTGATTGACATTTACTTTTCTGCTGTTGTGTATATCTTGTGTACCTTGTCTGGAGATCGTACCGACCATCGAATTTACATTCAGGCTTTTGATGTTTACCACAAATAATAACGTGATAAAGAAGCAATGAAAACTTTTTTTTATTTAATTCATAAGAATATGCCACAAATATAACAATTCTGTTAAATAATTAAAAAAAAATGATAAGAAAAATTATGCTTATATATTAAAATTGTAATTTAAAAAGGGGGGACTTCATTTCACGATTACAATCGATAACTATATAATTTGTTAAAACATAGTTTAACTGACGTACATTTATTCTACCTTAACAGCATAAACCGACCCGCGTTTGAAGTATCATGGAAGTAAATAATATTGTAATATTGCTCAAATGAAATTTTTGTATAAGACAATTGTATTAATTACGTGTCGCTTTTCTTCGAGACAAGGTGAAGGAGTTACGGTATAATAACCAGTTTTAGAAGAGAAATTATTCGGAATAAAACGTCTTGCTTTGCATATAATATTTGAAATTATGAATCCCGAAGGGAAAAAAAGGTACGATGCAGGTGATTCCATTCCCGTTTCACTGGGTAATAGCTAGCTGTCGGGAAACCACCTACGATCCGAAGCCCTGGCCATTTTATACAGATCATGCGTCCTGGAAAAATCACGTAGGAATTATCTTCAAAAATATTTTTTTAGTTAATTATATTTCTACAAATTGTAGCCTCCAAACAGCGTTTCTAATTTTTTTTTTTTATTAAGAAACTTATTTATGACCCACTTTCTGCTTTCGTTTTGCATACACGACGTGCAATTTGAATTACTTCCCTTTGTGTCGCCAGCTTACAACGACAGATTTTGGTCATATATTCGTTATAACATTTGATATTAATTAACAAACACACAGTATAATTGAAATTGTCAAATTATTTTAAAAAAATTTAATTTCAAAAGAAGGAATTTAAGTAGGATTCTGTTCACAACAAAAATATTTCGCATGCTTTATTTCAGAACTTTACGGTCAACATTTCAATTGACCTACACAAGAAAAACAATGACATTGTTTTACCATGTCGTAGGAAAACGTAAACAGGTAATTCAGGTAATACATTCAGGTAACATCCTGTGTATAAGGGTATATATATACAAGCCAGCATCGTTCCCTCGGGGCTTCTCACCCGCTTCGATTAAGCTCCACCCCACACAAAACTTACCTGAGGAAAACCGACCGGTTGAAAACCTCGGCCTGCTGTTTTCGTTCTGCATTTAAACAGAAGAAATTTGAAAGCTGAATATTTGAGACAGGTATGGGTCTTACGTTAATAATTCTAAAAGAAATTATGTTCCAGAAAACTAAGGAGCAACCCGTTTTTACTTTGATATTGTAAAACTTTTCTTATGATTTTAAACCAAGGATATCTATAAATGTATAAATTCAGATAGGTTTTTTTTTATCTATTATTAAGATTATTCAAACTTTTCTAAATGAAAGTGGCCGTTTAAAAAAAAAAATGAATTTTTACTATGAAATCATTCTATATTTGTACATTCAAAGAATATTTCTTTTCTTTCTAATACTACTATGTATATGTAGTAGACCACATATACATGTATTATATTTTGGCAATTTACAAAATATTGTATTAGGAGAAGACTAAGTTTCTGAACTTGTGTTCCTTTTGACTCCTTGTCAATAAAACATATTTAATTCAATTCAATATTGATTATGACTGATTGATATTTGTAGTTTTACGCCACTTGCAAGATTATTTTATTCATTTGAGATGTCACCGTATGCCGGTGAATGGCTTCTAATGAGAACTTTGCTCGGCAGTCACGGCCATTGAGGAGTGAGGGATCTTTATTGTGATAACGCCTATCTTGACACGGGGCCTCTATTCTAAGCTCACCATGCATAAAACAGGGTTATTGAATAGAAAAAAGCTTTCTGAAAAGAAAGTTTTACCTAACGTTCATGTATTGCATTAAGCTTCTTACCGGTCATATCAGGTACTGGTACTCATTTTCAATTTCGATGTCGGCTTTTTAGGGTTTTTAGTCGGGCAGAAGGGCATAATTTCATGTGATTGGTCTCCTTCTACATTTGCAATGGTAGTTAATAGATTTTTTATATGGTATTTGCTGATTAATATAAGTAAACCATAACATTGTATTCTCATGCAATTTTTTAATTTAATAATACATGCTGAACATCTTTCAACAGCCTATTTAAGCATCATAAATCAACTCGTTATTTTAACAAATCTGTTATTTGAAATAAAACTTATGATTTAAGTTATATTCCTTTGTTATAAACATCACAAAAAATATCAATTTTTGAAGTCTGGTTTAAAAGTATTGAATGTTTATATATAGGCACTGCCAAGTACAAGGAAATACCGAGTACCAAATTGATATCGCTGACTTGATAACGGTAAAACTTCTACTTATAACTAAGATATATATATATATATATATATATATAAATATATATATATATATATATATATATATATATATATATATATATATATATATATATATATATATATATATATATATATATATATATATATATATATATATATATATATATATATATATCCTGTGCAATTAAAATTTACATATATCTTTAAATAAGAATCTGGAACTTTAAATAAAACCAGTAGGTAATGTTCACATGGAAAAATAGTCTTCAGAGGTTTTTATTCGTTTCGGTTTACCAAGAATGTATGACAAAATGATTATCGATATGCACCAAACATTTCATTAAAGCAGAGTTTTTTTTTTTTTGTTTTTTTTTTTTTTTCCGGGTTGATTAATCAGCTGCAAATATTAATGATTCACATACAAAAACCGAAATATAAATTGATGGCATATTCTTCAAGGAAAATATGAACAGACGATTGTTATTGTATGTATATTTTCTATCAATCAGTAACGTACGATTCCATCTAAAAAAATCCGACTTCAGTATATGATGAGAATAACGCCTAGACTCTATTATGTAAGGCCTAATTAGGAAATACCAAAGTTTTCTTTTACGTGTATATGAAATTGATAAAAAAAACTGAATGGAGTAAATCTGTAGCATTTCATTTGAACTGCCGAAGGAAGAAAGAAATATGGAAAGTGACATCAAAATACCAGGTCAGGCTATAATGTGACACTCTCTGATGTATATCAAATATATTTCTTTTAAAATTTCGGTTTTCCATTTATATTTATGAATATATTTATGGAACGCCATAGCTGTCTTAAGGTATGGTACATCATATTACATGGTGCTTTCTTTATAATATAGGGTTGATTCAATATATTAAATGGTCACCGCTCCTTGTTAAAGGGTGAAGAGCACATAATACATGGTGCGTTCAATATAATAAATGGTCGGTTCATTATGTTAAATGGTCACCACTACTTGTTATTCGGTGAAAAATACATCATACATGATGTGTTCAATATAATAAAGGGTCAGTTTAAAGTGTTAAATGGTCATCACTCCTTGTTATAGGGTGAAGGGTGTATAAATGGTGCGTTCAATATAATAAAGGATCATTTAACCATGTTAAATGGTCACTGCCACTTGTTATAGGGTGAAACGTACCTAATACATGGTGCGTTTAATATAATAAAGGGTCGGTTCATTATGTTAAATGGTCACCGCTACTTGTTAAAGTGTGAAACGTACATAATAAATGGTGCGTTCAATATAATAAAAGGTGTGTTCTATATAATAAAGGGTCGGTTTAGTATGTTAAATGGTTACCACTCCTTGTTATAGAGTGAAAGGTTCTTACATGATGTGTTCAATATAATAAAGGGTCGGTTTACTGTATTAAAAGGTCATCGTTACTTATTATAGGGTGAAAGGCACATACATGTAATAATTAGAAATTAACACGTTTAAAAAAATGCGTTAAGTACATATAATCAGTGTACAGCTAATTTCACATGGTTTCAAAAAACACACATTAAAAGTTAGCTATGATGATTCAATTAACTGGTGTTTATGGAGGGGTGTCCGTGGCACAGTTCTCTTTTAGTATTCTTACTTTAATTTATTGATTTTCCAATTTTATTTTAATATTTCATTTATTTATTATCTTCTTTCTAACATGTTGTTTTTCCAATTCAATTTTTCATTTCATTTTGACCTTTTATACAGACTTTCTAAATTTCAATATTTACTTGGTCACCGGAAAAACCGTACAGCTTCTTTTTTACTTTGTGAGGCTGAAATTGAAAGATTATATTCCAAAGACACTTGATTCTTTAAGAAACTTTCAAAATTTTATTTTATACACCTTCCTTTATTTCAGTAAAAAAATGTGTAAAGGCGGAGTTAGAAAGTAAGAGTAAGTAATAGTAAAAATGTTAAAATAAGAAAGTTAGAATGCAAATTAGGACGAAAGGGGGCGCTGCGACCTCTTATGCAAATGTTGAATATTCATTGAGGTCTTGTGCGAACTACCAATGAAACGTACCGTAAAACTATATTTCCCGGAACATTTTAGGAGTTGGCCATTTCATTCTGAAGGGGGACGTTGGCAAATTTTTCAGTGTCAGATTATTTATTTTTATGTCGGTATAGGACGGATAATTTATTTCAAAGGTTATCTGGGTCAGATTTAATTTTCCTCTTCATGTTCATTAAGATTGACAAGTCAAAAAATATTTCATTGCGGGGAGGTACCCAAACTCTATATTTTCAGGGTGATACCAACCAACAAGGTCCATTTATTTATTTTCTTCACAGTGGGGGAATACTAGTATAATTTATATCTAGAATCTCCCAGCCCTAACAACACAAAATCAAATGGACGTCCCCTTACTTTAATTTCCATAATATTCTTCCGTGTTTTCGTTTAATTCTATAAGAAATGTGATGTGAATCAGTACTCTTTTTTAGTACTTGCCTATAGTACACAAATGTCACGTATCTTTAAATGTATATCGTTATCAAGTACAATTGAAAAAAAAAAAGAACGGCTGATGGAAGGGGAGGGAGAGTTTAGTGTCATCTTCTTTTTGCCGTACGTAATGTATAGTCTTCTAAGGAACATCACAGTCACTTATTACAATATATTTCCTCCTCTGTAAAAATATCATTTTTCTATGTTAAAAAAATTGTTTATAGAAAGACCACACCTCTCCAACCTTTCGTATAAAAATTATCCTCCCCCTTTTTGTCATTTGCATTATGTGTGGAAATTGGAGGAGGGGTCGTGTCTATACAGTACACAACGCTTTTAATTTGCCACATAGGGCCATAGCAACATTTTTAAAGGGGGATAAGAAAATTGACAAGCATTAAAAAAAATTATAGGCTCAAAGTCGAAAACCTATTGGGGAGGGGGGTAGTATCTTTCTATAACTTTTCGACATTTTCTTAAATCAATGCATTATAGTGGGACACATTTCAACCATGCAGCTACAAAAATATGGGGGGGGGGGGGAGCAGCCTTTGAATGAAAATTTTCATATTAAATTAAATCGGTGTACCCTTCCCCCTCGAACCACAGGCCTACATCGATACTTAATTGATATTTTATTTTATTGTTCAGATCAACATGACTGATTCTGAGGTAGGGGAGGCCTGGAAGATTTTGGAAATAAATAATCTGTCCATGAAAATGTTGAAAATAAATAACCTGTCTCCCACTTGGGAGAAAATAAGTAATCTGACCTAGACAGTACCTAACCCCCTTACTAAACTAGATTTTTCAAGTTTCCGTATCCCCCCTTATTCTTTAAGTTTGGGTACCCCCCCCCCCCCAAACACACACACATACAGACACACAAAATTAAAATGAGGATATCAAAAGAAGAGTGTGGCATTTTAAACCTTCCAAAGACACCATTTAAGTCATCATATTTTCTTTTTTTGGAAACGATGTAAAATTAGCTGCACACCAAGTAATGTACTTGACGTATCTTTTGTAATGCAATACTTACCATTTGTGTTGTATGTTCCACCCTATAACAAATAGCGGTGACCATTTAACATAGTAAACCGACCCTTTATTATATTGAACACACCATTTATGTTGTATAGTTCACCCTATAACAAGTAGCGGTGACCATTTAACAGAATAAACCGACCCTTTATTATATTGAACGCAGTATTTATGTTGTATTTTTCACCCTATGACGAGTAGCAGTAACCATTTAACAGAAAAAACCGACCCTTTATTATATTGAACACACCATTTATTATGTACGTTTCACCCTATAATAAGTAGTGGTGACCATTTAACATAATGAACCGACCATTTATTATATTGAACGCACCATGTATTATGTGCTCTTCACCCTTTAACAAGGAGCGGTGACCATTTAATATATTGAATCAACCCTATATTATATAGAACACACCATCTAACATGATGTACCATACCTTAAGACAGCTATGGCGTTCCACATATATTGCTTTAAATGTCAATATGCACAGGAATTGATCTGTTAAATAACACTTATACTTAAAGTTCAGATTGAGTTGTTCAATTTGAAATTCAATTTTTATAAAAGCAATTCTCAATAGCGATATATAGAAATGTTCTCAATTTAACATTTCATTTAACAAATGAATACAAGATACAGAAAAAAAAATCCACATTTCCCTTTCTATTAATTATAGCCCAGACAATCGATAACTAGAGGCAGGTATGTACATCTAAATATATATTTTTGACAGTCCCGTAGCTAAGTACTTCGGTACTACATTTAGCTTGAAAATACGGATATACATTTAATTGCTGTGGTAAAATTTAGATTTTTTTTTTTCAAAATTAAGGATTATCTCCCTCATAGAGCTCTTACCCTTCGACGTATCTGACTCCAGTATTTGGCACACCCTTTTTCAGCTCTTTATTTTTTTCATTTCAATATTTCGGATTTCCAACGTTTAGGCATGAGTATCACTGACATGAAGAGACACAATTTGTCGCAATGCGCATCTGGTACATCAAAATTGATACCGTATAAGATTTACATTAGTTACATCAAGATCATTTGAATAAATACCAGTCTCACAATGAGTTAGGATTTTTCTGGCACGTTAACATTTCGTAATATTTAAAAATTCGGAACAACTTATAAATACTTATAAAAAGGAGCACATTAAAATTCAAGTTATTTAATAATGTAGGCTGGAGGTGTAACCTCATGATAATTTTTATCTTGCCATCAGTAACTTATTATCCTAAGAAGGTGACAGACATTTGCACAAAGAACGAGTGTTCAGAAAGTTTTGTGTCAGCCATCATAAACATATAAGTAAGTTTTAAAAAAGTATGTGAATATTTGATGTACTGTAAAATAAAATGTTTTTGTAAGGTTAAATTTTCGCGGTTAGAGCAAATATTCTTGGTTTGTGTGGATTTGATTCCCTTAGACAGTGAAGAAGTACTGACTTGTATGTACATTTAAGATTTTACAATTCGTGGAGGACGTGAATTCGTGTCACTTCATAAGACGAAAACGAAATCAAACCCAAGTATAAAGAAGAAAAGTTAGTTCCCCCATAAATGGGACAACTTAAGAGACAATAACAACATGACAATGATGACATTAAAAAAAAAGGCGCAAACGGTTTATAAAGCTTGATTTTTTCTTCAGGACTTGCCCTCAGTTGTTTAAAAAGGTACATCAACTTGTTGGTTTTTGTGTAGTTTATGTTTTAACACAAGTCTATACAGGAATGGATATTGTTTCGTGTTCAGGTGACAAGGACGTAGTTATTTGGAAATGAAATGCTGATGACATAAACGGGATTAGATTATGTTTCGCCGCATTAAAACATAATATATATAATTCAAGCTGTGCGTTCATTTAAAGATGAAGAATATATAGCATCAATTCTATAAGAATAAAATGAAATAATTAAGTAGAATGTTAGACAAATAATGTATAGAATAACATTAACCCCCATAGCAAAACATTGCAGCATAAATATTAAACACATTTAAGTCGTGAAGAATTACAAGATACCTAATCTTTCTTTTGAGACTGCAATACAGTCAGGTTAGGGGGATGTATGTTACATGCAAATCGTTCAAATATGAAACGGTATGATGCAAGAATAACATAATCGCCAGTGGCTCAAAGGCTAAGTCACTTGGAATGATAAAATTAAGAAAAATCCTTGGAAAACCATTTAGGAACACTTGTGTGTCTTTTAAAAGTTCTTAGAGGATGTTAGAGTAAGTGACTTTAAAAAAAGAGGTGGGTTTGATATATAGTCGTTTTCTGGCAGCTTGTTATATGTACTAAAAAAAAACCCCTTAAAGTAAAATTTTCGGACAGGGTTATAGCCGATAAGATTTTTTTCTCTTTTATTCTGTGACAGTATTGAATCCATGGAGATGACTTTTGAAGGCTTTCTGGAAAGCCAATTTGGTAATTTTGGAATGTTTGTCTCACTCTCCGTTTCCTTTTTGAAATATCATCTGCTTTTTAAAAAAGTTTTTATAATTTTATTTCAAGTTTTTGGGAAGACACGCGGATTGAGTAGAGTTTACCTCTTTCATTTTCTCATGCTGCTCAAAGAGCCACATGCAATGACCTTACTAAAATAGTATTTCAATTTAAATTGTACATGCAAAAATAAAAAAAAGTTCCTGAGTACTACCAATTCTATATGTAAATATGAAAACAATTAGAATTGGTTTCAGTTCCTGATATCAAGCTGAAATTAATAGGAAAATGCACATCCGCTAAGTGTGATTGATTAATTACATATATAAAATACTTGAAGTCATATAATCATAAACATTGCAATGTTGACGTTCATTATCATTTGCAAACTACTTGTACTACACTGTACATGTACATCCTCGTGTTTTAAACACATTTCTACAAAGATTCAACATTTACTGCCTAAACCCCTATACCTAAAATGTACTGAAAGACCGGAGAGCTAAAGTACTGTCCATTGAAAAAGTGTATATTTAATTCACACATATAAACTACATTGTTTCTCGGTTTTTTTCCTCCGTGTTTTTCAAACTGTCATCTCAAAATATTCTTAACCCTGCGTTTCAAACAAATTCTTTTACTATTTCCACAACAAAACAATCGTTATAACCATTGTTGATAGCCCTCCTTGGCTTAAAATTGAGACCATCAAAGATTTCGCCTATTTTACTGCCATTTTGTGTGGCAAGATAATTCGGTCCAACGCGCTTCGTGCAGATTTCAACAACAACAGTAGTTGATAGAGGTCTAAGGATTTTTTTTTTTTAAATCGAGCTTTTGTGCAGTTGCTCAAGATGAGAATCTGGAGATATTCCGGAATTGAGCGCAACTTTTTGTGTGCAATAGATACACAGATTTTTTTCTATTGGTGACCTGTAGCTCTCTGGTTGTCCATCCCAATTTTCAGACGAGCAAGCTAGAGAACTGCATTTATAAACTCCATTTAATGTATAACAATTTCCTATTTATTGCAGCAACACATATCATACTAAAAGAAAGCAAGATCAATTGAATAAAATTGTTTTGATATAGATGCTTTACTTTATCGTCAAGAGTTAATGATTCTATTGGTTTAGTTCTTGCTAAGTAGACTTGCAGTTCTTCATGCTTTATCAGATATCTTTTGTTTGAGCGAAATACGTGGGTATTTAAATTGAAATCAATAATTCATTTTCGTTTGACTTTATAATTTGTTACTTAGGCAGACATCTTCATATTGAATTTTTGAGCTTATTGTTATTCAGTTTATAAGTTTAATCTACCTCGGTTGCGTATTTAAATTTTCAATGAAGGATTTGATAATAAATCCTACCTTTGGTACATACACGTATCAATTAATTCAAACGTTCTGTTTAAATCTATTTTAATTGATCTGGACCGTAACTTGAACATTTCCATAAAAAAAAATAATCTTGGCGCAATGTTAATTGCTTCTTTACCAAATCTTAAACATCGGTGTTGATGGGAGGGGGGGGGGGCGTACTAAAAATTCTGAAGCAAGTTCTTTTTGTGAAAATTTGTGAAAAATTCTCATAGAAATCTTAGTAGTAGCAGAAAAAAAGAAGATTTGATGAAATATGAAAGTATGCATTGTTCAATCTCCCTGCATCATTTTTAAACTATTTGTTTAGAGAGGTATCATGCTTCACAATGTTAACCCATCTAGCACAAAAACATTTTAAAAATGTTTTTAAAACATTTTCAAAATGTTACAAAAACATTTTCAAAAATGTTTTAATCACGTGATTTTGTATGGTTTTTTAAACGTTTTTAAAACATTTCAGCAAAATATTTCAGCAAATGTTATCAGAACATTTAATTAAAATGTTACAAAAACATTTTTCAAAAATGTTTTAATCACGTGATTTTGTATGGTTTTTTAAACGTTTTTAAAACATTTCAGCAAAATATTTTAGCAAATGTTATCAGAACATTTAATTAAAATGTTACAAAAACATTTTCCAAAAATGTTTTAATCACGTGATTTTGTATGTTTTTTTTAACATTTTTAAAACATTTTACCCAAATGTTTCAGCAAATGTTATCAGAACATTTTCCTAAAATGTTACAAGAACATTTTTGCAGATGTTTTATTCACGTGATTTTGTATGGTTTTTAAAACGTGTTTAAAACATTTTACCCAAATGTCGCAATGGCATCTCTTTCCTGAAATGTCAAGACGTTTTCAATAATGACATGAGAACATCATTTTGTACGATTTTAAGAGCGCTTTTAATACATTTCATCTTAATTATAACTCTCAAAGAATAAATGACAACTGAATGAATTCATTTTTTTCTTACAAATTTTAATACAAACCCTTATGCAATATGCAAAACACATTTTAGTTCCATTTCCAGTGCAAGTTCTGAGTTACATTGTTTTAACCCAACAGGTATTTTTAAAGAATAAAAATCCATTCACTGAATTTAAAAACAACAGAATCACACAAATCCTTCCCATAAAAAGAATAACCAGGCCTAGATCACTGTTATCAATTACGATCCCGCAAAAAGCATGTATCTACATGTATATGTGTAGGTTCCACAGAGCGGCGGATCTAGCTATTATGTAAATGGAATCGCACACAAAAACTTCACAAGAAGTCTGTCCTCGGAAAAAATTCAACAAGTCGCTCGACCTTTTCAGTAAAGCAGAACCTGTAAACATGGAGACAACAGTGTTTAAGTCATCCGTCTACTTCAGATCTTTAAATGATGAAAATATAAAAGAACATTTTTTAATTAAATCATAAAATCACAAGAACTTTTCCCATTTGCATTAAGAAAAGAATTAAAGTTGTTGCTTGTTCATAACTATAACACAATAATATTATGATAAAGAGCAATGATATTTACGTACAAAAAAGTGCCTTTGTCTTTGTCAGCTAGAGGCGGTTCTTTCAAATGTGGCAATTTGAATGGAATTCAAGTCTGTTGCTGGAACTGTCATCTAACTGCAATATGATTTCATGTTTCAATAATAAGATATTTTGAATTATGATCAACATAAGATAAGGAGATATATTTGTTGTTGAATAAAGTATTTAATTCAAATACATAATAGCTTTGTCTTTGCTACACATATGCATACAAAAATACAATGATGTACTGGTAACATAAAGGTTATTTTTAAAAATTATATTTTGAAATCTCTGATTAAAGTATACTCACAATGCAGATGTTAATAATCCGGCGCTCATTCTCCAGGCCTATATGATGCAAAAATCTTGTTTGAAAATCAGCGACAAGAAAACGCGCACATCCTGTTTACCAGAATTCAAATTTTGGCCTAGATAAGCTGCAAACCACTATACTCTATAACGCGCTGCCCAGCAGGAGAATTGCATAACAAGGTTATCTTGACACTGAAACTGACCAGTGAAGCCAATCCTAATCTGCTGCCTTGGATTTTAAGAAATATGATGCAAACAGGCGAGACCGTCATAAATCAGGCTGTGTTAATTATTGTAAACAGTTTTTTATTATTTTGTTTTCTTTTTAAAATTAAAGTATCTTAAATTTATTCAATGAACTTTGTATTGATTACAAGTCTGTGAACTCAATAAGGCTTTTTAAAAAAAAAAAAAATGTATCATTGAAAAAAGAAAGAAAATACCGGGATACGCAAGTGATCGAGTTGCAGTGATATTAATGTCTTCAGAAAGTTTTTAAAAGCAATTTTTCATTTAATCCCAATCTTCTCTGGATATTCTATGCATTTTTTTTCCTCAGACACTTGGGTTAGTCGTGAATATTTTTAAAACATTTTGAAAATTACATTACAAAATGTTGCATTAATGCTAAATAAAATGTTATAGTCTTTAGAAGAATAAACGTTAGAGTCAATGTTCTAAAAACATTTTTACAACATAATTTGAAAATAAATAAATGCATTAATATTGAAAATGAAACCAGAAGTCTCTGATGAGACTGTAGCTCTACTGGTCTGTTTGTATAACAAAAGAAAAGTAGCACTTGGATTTGAAACATTGCAACATGCAACAATAAATAGAATTATGTATCTTAATGTAGTCTACTTTTGTGACAAGTTATATTGAAATCAAATGAAAACTAGGAGTAGTAGCGTTTTGAAAGTATTTCATGGAAATTTCTATTTTTAGTACTGGTAACCATGACAACACCATTCACCCAAATAAAAAAAAACAGAAATACATATTATGTATCGTAGTGTATTCTAACTGTGTGCCAAATTAGATTGAAATCAGACCAAAATTGTAGGAGGAGTAACGTTTTAAAGGAATTTCACAGAAATTTCTATTTTAAGTAACCATGGCAACACTGTTCATCGAATTCAAAAACCAATGCAATAAATTATGTATCTTAGTATAGTCTTCTTGTATGCCTAATTATATTAGAAGCAGACTAAAACTGTAGCAGGAGTAGCGTTTTAAAGGAATTTCACAGAAATTTCTATTTTTAGTAACCATGGCAACACCGTCCATTGAATTCAAAAACCGATGCAATAAATTATGCATCTTAGTGTAGTGTACTTGTGTGCCAAGTTATATTGAAATCGGACCAAAACTGTAGGAGGAGTAGCGTTTTAAAGGAATTTCACAGAAATTTCTATTTTTAGTAACCATGGCAACACCGTCCATCGAAATCAAAAACCGATGCACTAAATTATGTATCTTAGTGTAGTGTACTTGTGTGCCAAGTTATATTGAAATCGGACCAAAACTGTAGGAGGAGTAGCGTTTTAAAGGAATTTCACAGAAATTTCTATTTTTAGTAACCATGGCAACACCGTCCATCGAAATCAAAAACCGATGCACTTAATTATGAATCTTAGTGTAGTGTACTTGTGTGCCAAGTTATATTGAAATCGGACCAAAACTGTAGGAGGAGTAGCGTTTTAAAGGAATTTCACAGAAATTTCTATTTTTAGTAACCATGGCAACACCGTCCATCGAAATCAAAAACCGATGCACTAAATTATGTATCTTAGTGTAGTGTACTTGTGTGCCAAGTTATATTGAAATCGGACCAAAACTGTAGGAGGAGTAGCGTTTTAAAGGAATTTCACAGAAATTTCTATTTTTAGTAACCATGGCAACACCGTCCATCGAAATCAAAAACCGATGCACTTAATTATGAATCTTAGTGTAGTTTACTTGTGTGCCAAGTTATATTGAAATCGGACCAAAACTGTAGGAGGAGTAGCGTTTTAAAGGAATTTCACAGAAATTTCTATTTTTAGTAACCATGGCAACACCGTCCATCGAAATCAAAAACCGATGCACTAAATTATGTATCTTAGTGTAGTCTACTTGTGTGCCAAGTTATATTGAAATCGGACCAAAACTGTAGGAGGAGTAGCGTTTTGAAAAATTGTTTACAGACAGACGGACAGACAGACAGACAGACAGACAGACAGACGGACGGACGACGGACACCTTACTATCGCATAAGCTCTTCTGGTCTCTGACCAGTAGAGCTAATAAATGTTTTAAAAACATTTTGAAAATGTTTCAATAAAATGTTGCATAAATCATAAATAAAATGTTTCAGTTGTAGGAGGAGAACACGTTTTGTTAAATGTTTTAAAAACATTTTCACGACCAACACCTGAAAACATTTAAATATTATACTATAAGCAGTATGTAGAATGTTTTAAAAACATTTTGACGACGTTCCTTCAAAATGTTTTAGAAAAGTAACATTACAATGTTACAGATTTATAGAAGAGGAACGTTTTATATCATGTTTTAAAAACATTTTTATAACGTAATATGAAACTGTTTAATATATGCAAACAAAACATACCTTTCAAATCATTTTTAAAACGTTTCAAAAACATTTTATAGAAATGTTCCTTAAAGATTTTAACTTAACCATTTTGAAAACATTTTAAAAATGTTTTTAAAATGTTACAATGGGAAAGAAAAATGTTTTAAAAACATTTTAAAAATGTTTACTCTGAAATGTTTTGAAAAAACCTTTTTATAACTGCAGTAAAATGTTTTGAAAATGTTTTGTGCTACCTGGGAAGTACCTCGGCCTGGAAAAAAAAGTTCATTAAAGCTTTGTAATTGCTCTTGTAATTGCGGTTTATTCCTGCATGTGTCAATATTAATGAGAAACCATATTTCTTATGAACAGAAATCTAATTCGAATTACATTCAAGGGTGTTTTTAATATTTAAGGTAGTGCAGCAAGATGCTCTGTGGAAAACGAAATCAATCTTTATTAAGGCCGAGAACTTCCAAATGTTTCCTCACAGTATTCCTGGCGTTTTATTTAAAGGTAAGATCAAATTTAAAAGGCAATATTTTAAAAATTAAACGTTTCAAAGAAAAAATAAATGTCATAACTATAATATATTTGTAAGAAATTCATGTTAACTAATTGAACGTGCATCTTTCTGTTTGATTAATTGTACAAATTCTGACAATTATTGTACTGCATGGTCTCTATATCCATTTGTTTGTCCCAAAAGCTTTAACTTTGGTCTTAATGTTTGAATGTAAGAACTATATATAGAGCTCTCATATTTCACATGTACATTACCTGTGACAAAAAATTTCAGAGGTACAATGATTTTCAGGCCCGTAGGAAGAAATTTCACTTTTAGGGGGCACAAACATATATTTTCAGTTTGGGGGCACTATCAACTACCAAAATTCATTGACCAGCAAAACGGCCATGATTTTTACCTGATGACAATGACCTTGAAGTTAACTTACTTTTCAAAAATTTTAGACTAACGCGAAGCTTTTACAATGCTTTCCCAATTTATATGTTAACTACATAATTATGCATTACTAATGTTAAGACCTTTCTGAATGTGCAATGATTTTTATAACTCTTGACCTTAACCTCGAAGTTTGCCCTACCTTAACCATAATTTAAAATTGACAAAAGAAGAAACATGATAAATCATTGCATCCAACTCCCAACTAATGACACCCCGAAAGAGGGGGTCGTAATTCTTTGCTTTTCTGTACTTGTTCTTGCTCTGAGGCCTAACTCATAATTCAACGTTTCTTATCTTTTTTTTTTCCAAAATATATTTTATGTTACTTTGTACTTTTTGCTCTCTGAAAGAAAATGTAAAAAATAAAGAAAATTTTCAAATGTTAGATCTGGGATACATTCATTTCAAAGGGAGAAAGCTATATCATCTCCGACATCTTATTTCAGAATTTTTGTCTTAGTTACGATGAAGAGTTTTGCAGAGAATCCCGCGCTACAATGGCGGAAGTGCAAACATGCCCTGCTACTAAATCGATGTGGGATGCAAAAGCATTGAAGAAAAACTGTTCATCCTTTTCACATAATTGTTCTGGTGTCCTTTCCTACCACTGTCTAATAAATCCTTGGCAAAACAAAACCATTGAAGTTTGTGCACCGCGTACAAAGATAGGCTTTGGTATGTACTATTCATCAATGACTTAGATTTATGAGGTAATGGAAAAAAAGCATTTTGTGTTATTATTTAAAGTAGAATTAAAGGAATCCGGTGGGTTTTTTATGCTTTGTAGGGTTCTGCGCTGAATATAATGCACTAGGAGGAAGGATACAGGATTCATACACACATAAGTGTTCTTCTTGTAAAAACAACTATTGGTCAACCGATGCCTATAAATGTACAGTATATAAAGCTTATGTCATTGTATAAATCTATATCTATTGACCTTTCTGTTTAACTTGATAAATAATTGGTAAAACAAATTATTGTATAAGATTAATGAAATGATACTTCAACATAGTGAAATTAAGAACACGAACACTGTAATCGTTGTACCTGTGTGAAAAATATAACAGTTACAGCTCTTGCTTTGTAGTATACATGGACATATGTGTATTTTAGATACCGAATGTTATGAAGCTGTATATCGTCATCGTACTAAGAATGCTAGCAGGTAATAATGATTTTGTTTGTTTATTTTGTTTTTTAAGTGTCTTTTA
Source organism: Saccostrea echinata (assembly GCF_033153115.1). Lineage (NCBI taxonomy): Eukaryota > Metazoa > Mollusca > Bivalvia > Ostreida > Ostreidae > Saccostrea > Saccostrea echinata. The sequence continues at coordinate 3,310,511 of NW_026889824.1, forward strand.
ATTACAAAAGTTTCACCTTTTTCATACATCTAAAAATGATTTGTATTAATTAATTTATCACTTCAAATTTAATAAATAACATAATTATCTAAAACATTCCAAAATTAAAACTTTATATTTATATCAAGTAACCTTTAATGAAATACTTATCGTCATTGTTTTTCCCTGCAATATTTCATGAATATATTTATAGTTCTAATTTGATTCTGTTTATATATTTGCAGATACGAAACACTAACTTTCAATCACTTGGTAAACGGAGCAGATTCGACTACAGCCTGTCTAAAGCTTTATGTTATTTTTCTCTATGTGTATCTCCTTGGAACTGTATAAAAGAATATAAAAGAATAATTACCATCATGAAATTAAAGAAACATCTGTTCTTACATGTATAAGGGTAATGAGACCTACATATATATCTTTAATTATTTCATCTGTAAAAAATATTAAAAGGAAACACTTTACTTTTTGGCACAATTGTTAAATTACAGTAGCATAAATCATATGCTTATTACCAAGTAAAATCTTTCCATATGGTTACCCTACTAAAAGAAGTCGATAGATATTTGTACACATAAGTTGTGGAATGTTTCGTTCCTATAAAGGGTTTACATGATAATAACTGAGTATGGTAAAAAAGGAAAACAAACATTTTTCAAAGAAATTTATGCAATTAAGTAAAACTCTATTAGTTTTTCCACACAAAAAATTTTCGATGAGCAAATCGTCTTAAAAGTGTGTGGGTTCAAAATCTTCCAAGGAGATGAAACTTGCACATAACTTCTCTAGTTTGTTTAACTACATGCCTTTATTTAAAAAAAATGTAAATTTATAGATTTCACAACATATTATTATCATTTGATTCCTTGATATGAATTCACAAATGTATGTACGTCCCAGAACGTTCATACTTAACAAAAATTAAAAAATAATAAAACTGAAAATTACGCTTCCTTTTTAATATCTTTAATATACAAAAAATTACAATTTTGAGTATATGAATATGAAAAGTCCTTGTGAAATACTTATGCATGCATTTCAGGTTGTTAAAACCCCAAATAACCCCAACCATCTCCAATAAACATTGCCAGTAAAAGGGAATTTAGAGCGATGTAAACTTCCCATTTTCACAGAAAACAACTCTTCTAGTTATGTAGAAACGATTAAAAAATAATGTATGCATATCTAGATTTCATATACCACGGATTTGCAGGAAGTTAATCTCAGTAGTTAACCCGTCCGATGCTGTTCTGTCATGATTTGATTTCCATGTTGTTCAATAAAGTGGTGTTTGTTTTGTACCAAAATAAAAATTGGAGAAAAAAAACATCTGCATGTTTAAAAAAAATAGCACTTAAACTCACCCTGGTTCAGAATTTTAGTATTAAATATAGAGTGAACAAGATATTTGGGAATATAAATTCGAATGATCCAGTCCATACAGCTACAAATCATTTCAAATGTTTCACACACCTATTGGAAAATAAGATTTTTAAATAAAAACAATATTGTATCTGAGATTTCATTCAACTAAAACATGAATAACAAAAAACAGATGATTAAGAGGTACTTAACACCGAACACACGTGTGACCCAAGTACATACAAGTATAAAAGGGTTACATTATTTATCTAATGTCACTTTACATGTAGCGAATTTATTCAGTGCATGATGTTTGCAAGGGAATCACTTGCTACAGTTTCTTTCTTTTTTTTCTTTTTTTTTTCTTTTTTTTTTTTGTAAGGGCAAAAATAAGTGCATCCATGAATCTTGTTCTGTGGCTTAACTAATAATTCAACGTTTCTTATCTTTTTTTTCCAAAAATATATTTTTTTTTTTATGTTTGTACATTTTGCTCTCTAAAAGTGTTTTATTTCTTAAATGTAAGACCCAGGATACATTCATTTCAAAGGGAGAAGGCTATATCATCTCAAACATCTTGTTTCAGAATTTTTGTCTTAGTTACGATGAAGAGTTTTGCAGAGAATCCCGCGCTACAATGGCGGAAGTGCAAACATGCCCTTCTAGTAAAAGGATGTGGGATACAAAAGCATTGAAGAAAAACTGTTCATCCTTTTCACATAATTGTTCTGGTGTCCTTTCCTATCACTAATAAATCCTTGGCAAAACAAAACCATTGAAGTTTGTGCTCCGCGTACAACAATAGGCTTTGGTATGTACTATTTATTCAACAACGACTTAGATTTATGGGTTAATGGAAGAAAGCATTCTGTGTTATTATTTAAAACAGAAAAAAATCAGAGGAAAATTTTACAACTTCAATTCATTTCATTGTATTCAATCAAAATTAATAATAATAATATTAATCAATGAATAAATTAATTGATTAAAAAAAAAATAAATAAATAAACGATCCTGATTTTTTAGAGTCATTTTGGTCCAAGGTCAGACGTTTCTTACTTAGAAACGAGAATTCATTTACAAAAATTACAGCATTTTGTGTACAACAATGTAAATATCTAAAAATGAAACCAAAGAAGAAAATAGTCTACGTTAGTAGCCAAAATCGCGGCCCTGTCCCCAAATCTGATGAAATTGTTTTTGAAACATGTCTAGAGTGACCACTTCCTACTTCAGTTTAATTTTTGTAATCATCTCAAACCATTTCTCCAAGAGAGCTCTAGATCTATAAATATAGGGAGTTTTCATTAGAAAATAACACTACATGACTTAATGACGTCAACTTGACGTTATCAGATTTCAACGTTTTGATTTCAATACAGCGCAAAAAAATATGGATTTTGAATTGAAAAGAAAAGTAAAATCTTACTCTTCCATGATCCCTCTGTGATCTAAGCTAAAACTTTTGATGGGCGCACTTGAAAAGTGAAAATTTCATTGACCTGTTACATGAAATTTTAGCATTCTTTTGATGTAGATATTTTATTTTGATTTGCTAAAAAAGAATTTGAAAATAGGCTAGATGAGTCATTTGATACAAAATGTTACATTTTCAAACACGTTTTTCTAAAAATTTGCTACCTCTGGGTCATCTCTCCATGATTTTGAAACGTTGTTTGTATGCATTTTAATGCAAAGAAACTAACAAACATTTGTAAAAAAAATGGAGAGAAGACCCAGAGACGATAAAAAATGAACTTTTTCCAAAAAAAAATTCTGATGTGTAAATGCGGTGCTTCATTGTCGCTTTAAAAACCACAAAGTGTGTGAAGCGGTGGTAGCTCAGTAGTATGCGTTACCCGTCCAGTGCAATAAAAAAGAAATATTTTTGGTTAACATTTTTTTAGTACAAACAATCAATTCGTTTTTCTGTTTAGTTATATGTACTGATTTATTTTTAAATAGATACATTCTGGTTATGTTGCACCGAAAGCGAAAGCAATTCTTCCAACCTACCGATACTTAGTTCTATACATGTAATTGCATTTAACTATACGCTATAGGTGTTTATCATATATGTCAAGTGTTACTAAGTTTGACATGTAGTAATTATTAAGATAAGTGGACTGATATATTAATTTGACAAAGTATTTCAAGCTAAATGTAACATTTTTCCATGTGCGTATCTTTGTAGAGTATGTTCAGCTGTGGTCAGCCGACCAAATCGTAGACATTTAAAGTATACATGTGTAACCGGAAGTAGAACTCTTTAATGAATAACTTAACAAAGTTACTAGCCAACTTGGCTTAAAGCAGTGAACTATCTCCAGTTATGATTGTCAACCCAGGTAAGGGGATATCTGAACTATGATCAACGCTAAATGAAAACACAGTTGTAAGTTTTATAAATTTAATAAACTGAGAATTGACCTTTGTAAATGATAACAAATAATAAATAATGATCAAAATTTAACAAACAGAAAAGTCTTTGAAAATTGCACAGGATTAATAGGGCTTTATCAAAAATGTAATTTAATCTGGTAGGTGATTCACAATAATCTCAATGAATAAATAAGTAATTGAAAAATGTAATAGAAAATGAGAGGAATGTGGAAAAAAAACTATGAAAAATAATTTATGTTCCTACTGGGCTTCCATACTTATGAAAGTTGTCAAAAATCCTATAAAATGAATGAATTAGAAAAGTGTAAAAGGAATGAGCTACATCACCCAATATGACTACTATCAACACTCTAGAGTTGAACTGAAAATATCAATGCTAATTCTAGGTTCTAAAAATAACTGACCCAGAAAATAAACAACACCCAAAAATAAATAAGAAATAGTGGTTCTAGAAAATAAACGTGTTATCTACATATCCCTAGACCAGGCAGGACTTGGAGAGGGAAACTTAATTTACTTTAAATAACCTACATCCTAACCTATCATACAACTTTATTCTATAAAACCTACATCCTAACCTATCATAAAGTGCTCGCTCAGCACGTGCTAAATGAAACCTATAATGCCGTGTACCTTGAGGTTGGCATAAAATAAGAGATAATGAGCCATGAGGCTTATCCCTAACCAAGTGAAGTAAACTGCTCGAACACGGGTTTAAATACCCTAGCAAGGTCCAAAATAAAAACCAATGACTATCAAAGATCCTAAAGCTAAGTTAACCAATCAGAACACAGCTATCAAAAGTACTACGGAACGACTGCCAACATGGATGACACTTCCTGTTTAAAAAGTAAAACATGTGGAATGTCAACTCATATCCTAACTTATAAACGACAAATAATAAAGGGGTTTTACGTAAGTAACAACTGAAAACAAATGATAAATAGAATAATCTGACTGAAATATCAGCAAATACTTGTAAAATATCATTTACAAAACGATGGCTATGAAATAAAAATCTAAACCACTACATATGTAAATGTTTCATACGCTTAATTCCTGCATATCACGCGCCAAATACGCCCATCTTCTTTTGCTGAATTTGAAATTCAATAACCGGAAATATATTGTTGGTCATTTAGTACAATTCTCTTTTCTTTTTTAACTTTCAATAAGGCGTGACATTCTCGGCTATACATAATTAGCGTTTCTCAAATAGTGACCTAGATTCTCATTGATTGCTAAATTAGCTCATAAGTACTGAAGTTTACAGCTTTTCATTCATGGGTGAAATACACATGGCATAAAAATGAGACAGACGTCAACTAGTGACGCAAGGAACCAATGACATCGTTTCTTACAGTAGAGAGGAATGGCTTATGTCATCTCATCGTTTGTCAACAACAATCTAGAGTTGCTAATGTTATCAATTTCTTAACCAATGAGAATCTAGATCACCATTTGAGAGACGCTAATTATATATCGCCGAGAATGTCATGCCTTACTGAAAGTTCAAGCAGAAAAGAGAATTGTACTACCTTGCTATTACTTTTCTGAGAAAACGATTTCATCAAGAACGTCAATGGAACATAATTTATAGCACGAATTATATTCCACTATTCCCACTTTCTTGCACACAATATGATTTTGAAAGTCCTAATTTACTATACATCTATCTGTGTATACTAGTTAACATAAAAACACAAGAAGACGTGTATGAATTAACTACATGCAAAATCGTGCGTGCTTAATTATGATCATGATTCTTATTAAAGGCGACTATTCTCCTTAGATTTTTTCAATAAAGTATGATTTTTTTTGTTAATATATAAATTAAGCTAAAACACTATTTAGTACTTTGTTTTGGTTTATTCATAAGAATACACATAAGTTAATATAAAAATCTTTTAAACATTTAACACAAAAAAACAAAAAAAAAAAAAAAAAAAAAAAAAAAGAAGACCATCAGGATGCTCAGATTTCTTTAAAAATATACCAAAAAGCATTCAAAATATCTAGGATACATTTTTTTTATTTATAAAATGTTAGCAATGAAACACCCCACCCCACCCTTTCTAACAAGTCGCGCAATGCTCATGAATCCACCCTTACGACACGATTTTTGCTATTATTCGTCAAATGTAGTTCAGAATCATTCTGTTTCACAAGATGGCTAGTAACGTGGACCCCCCCCCCCCCCTCTTTTTGGGTCACACACACGCACATCCTTTTATTGCAGGCTGATCTGCCATCACGGTTATATAAATAAATGGCACTAACCTGTGTATTTTTAACGACTAGCGTTAATTTCTTATTTTTGATTTAAAATGTTTTCATTTCATGATTCAAACATCGATATATGTTCCTTATTTTACAAAACTATGCTGTAAAATCAAATGCAGGATATTGTTTCCAACGGATTATAAAACACTGTTGTAAATCTAGAAACATAATTGCACACATACAACTAGTAGTCATTTAAATTCATGTAATGAAGCATGCAAAGTCGAACTTTATAGAGAGATCTTCAGGATTTTTTTTAGATTAAATGTGTTCGATGTGTATAATCAACGTTAGACAGATATTCCGTAATGTGTTCTTCCGAAGTAAATACCATAAAAGAGTTGATTTTTATCAAAAATCTCTCTAACGCAGGCCCTTAGGAAGCAATTTCACTTTTGAGGGGGCACAACCATACATTTTCAGTTGGGGGGTGGGGGCACTATGAACTACCAATTAGAAAATTCCTTGACAAGCAAAAAAAAAAAGTCATCAGATATTATTATTGAGGGAACACGAGCATATAGTAGCCATGTTTTCTACATTATTCTATATACCGGCAAAATTATTGGGGGGGGGGGGGGCAAGCCCCCCCCTTGCCCCCCTGTTCCCACGGCCATGTAATCCTTATGTACATGTATCTGCAGTCCTAATTTTTCACAATCAGGTGTGTGAGGAAATGTTTGATATTTACAGTGACAATATGTGACAGAGTGAAAATTGTAAATATTTTTATCATTTTATTTAATTTGATTAAGCTTAATTAATTTATTATTTTCATTCTTTAGAAAAATCATTTGCAGCACATGAGTTTGTTGAATATTAACATATTTAAACTACTGTAAGTTATTTTCTAAATAAGTATATCACTCATGTGAATATTTTTTACTTTTATACACTGTAGCTATATTTAGAAGGAATATCTTTTCCTTGTATTTGATTTGCCAGTTATAGTCAATTGTAGGGGATTTGATCTTGTGATAATTTTTTTTTTGGGGGGGGGGGGGATTTTTCTATTGTGTTAAGTAGTTCCTGTGCTGAAGTCTGTTGAAAGTGTCAGTCAGTTTATTGAAATTTTATGCTGTAATTGGAACTTATTCTCATAATCAGGTCAGTTGATTTGTATATACTATATAGTCTTTATATTAAATACATAAATATCTGTTCCCGAGATGATAGAAATATTTAGAAACCTATTTTATCATGTTTAATGAAATGCTGATTATATTGAAAGCATAAATATAAGTGTAACGTTTTCTTTGAAAGGAAAGACAGGATTTGTAATATAATTATACATGTTGATATAGCACAGTGAACTGAATAGCTGAAGTCGGTGTATTTATTTTTACCTTTAGACATTTACAATTCTCATGATCAGATGATGTACGTAGCCTAAACTTATTGTTAAACGACCTTTACACCTCATGTGAGGTAAGCATAATTTCTAGAGTATATATATCATGATACATCTATGATCATAATACTGATGAAACATACATGTAAATATTTTCTTTATGAATTCACGTGAAATAAGGTTTTACATGATAGTATGCAGTGAAACTGGAATGAGTATATTACCAGTATATTTATAATACCTTGTTTGTTAAAATAATGAGCAGTATTTTAGAGTCTTGTGTATAAAAAGGGAATTAACTAGTATTTTCATTTTATTTGGAAACATGATATGAACGTAAGAGTTATCTTTCTTGTAATGTCGTTTATTTAGCTTTTCCTATGTTTCAGGGTCAAAATCTCAACTGATCAACTGTATGTGTCTATTGTTAACTGTATCAAAATAAATGATGTAAAGGTTGATTGGAGTCATTCCGTAGTGAAGTAGAACCGCCCTAAGACCCTGGGTGACAAATACGTGACTGTATATCTTCACTTTCAAAGTAGAGTTACACTTCACCTAGATAGCTGACATGGAAAAACTTCCTAACGTATTTTCTTCCACAATTTTTTTTGACTTTTCCTGATTAAACAGCTAAAAAGACTTTTTGAAATACATTACTTAAGTAGATATTGATATATGAAGTTTTCCTCTGTGTGATAACTTTCAGATAAAACAATACACTATATTGAATTGAATATCGATATCAGAACTGATTTACTTTCATTTGTAATTATACGATCCAAATTGAGAACCAATAATTTGTATTCAGATATGAGAGCCGCTATTCGGAAGATTGTTTATAAAGGTTGAAACATTTTAATTCCCCCAACGGCGATCAACTTTATTCCACAGTACATGAAGCGTGCATGTGACACACACCGCGATAAATGTGAATAAAACATGGAAGAGACAGCTTTATTTTTTTGTCTCTCTGTGTAAAAATTACCTTTATTGTAATTCAACTTTGCAACTATATACATGACCGTAGGAACTGGGGGGGGGTGCCCCCTTTCCCCCAATAATTTTGCCGATATATAGAATACTACAGAAGATATAGCTACCATATGCTTGTGCCCCCTCAATAAAAACGTCTGATGACCTTTTTTTTGTTTTTGGTAGTTGATAGAGCCCCCCATACTGAAAATGTATGGTTGTAACCCCCCCCCCCCCCAACTGAAATTGCTGATATATATCTATTTCAGCTCATGATTTTAAAGCACAGATTTTCAGGAATAAACGGAATATGCATGTTGTTTGTAAACATTGCATCCACTAGTAAATCAGCTAAGCTTATTTTATCGTTTTTTTCTCTTCTTGAAAACAAGATGCTAATGAACACTCTCTATAATGGACACGGACACGGATCAATGAGTATATAGTTTATTAAACGTTTTAAAAATTAAAGGAAAAGGTGATAAAATGTGATACAGCTCTTTTCCCAAGACTCAAAACAATTGATGAAATTTGTAATATAGTTATATTTGACGCATTCTGGAACTTGACTAATAATTAATTGTAGATTTTCAGCATGTAAAAAATGACGTCACAATCGCATTCGTATACAAACAGCGCGGAGTTTCCCGAAAGTGACGTAGTTAGGGTAGTGATGGACTTAGGGGTTTTGGCGATAGGTTTTTTTTTTTTTTTTTTTTTTTTTTTTTTTTTTTTTAAATAAAAATGCAACCATACGATCTCAGAATGTTGATAAATTGAAACAGATCTTGCAAATTACTTAAAAAAATATTGTGAAATGGGAATCTAAAAATTAAAAACAATCAACAGGATCTATTGTGACGTCATCTTGTGGCTTATTTAATTTATTCAAATCTGCTGACGGTAGCTAAAATCACTTTCAGTTGGAAAAAAAATTATTTCTGGGATGATCTACATGCACGTTTTCTTTTTCTGTGATAATAATATTAATAATTTTATGATTTTTTGGTTTGTCATTTGAACATTTTTTTGCTGATTAAGCATATTCATTGGGTCTTCATTTATCCCTCTCGAGCTCGGTTATATTTGTCAGATACATGTAGGTTATATATCGCAACCATCGTCATCTGCCTTATCAACATTCCATATTCCCAGTCAGTTTTTATGATATTTTTCATGACAAATAAACTTATATGACAAATAGACTTATATGGAAAATAATAATATGATCTATGTATGATATTATACTTATTTATTAATTTTAAATGAGTTACGGAGTCATAATTTCAACTAAATAAAATTACACCTCTCAATGAACTTTGAATCTGCCACCTATGTTCAGAAATTAAAAAACACCTTTTATTCAAAATGAGATAAGTGTCTGAAAATGAGTTTTTATTATTAGTATCTTATATTACATATTTTGTCTTATTTATTTATATCAAAAAATTAGTGCTAAAGCTATTATAACTTATGAGGACCCCATTGGAAATAAGCCTTTATGGCTTTTATGGGTCATCCTCGGGAAAATGTCTATACACAGTGCTATATTTATGTTCATTTAGACATATAAATGTAATTTTTCTTCTTCTTCACAATTACATATTTTTTATAATATGTTATTGTTTTAAGAACATATGTAATTTTACTTGTATTTTATAATTTTTTTTAGATTCATGTGTCAACGCATGTTCTATGTGCCATTTCCTGAATAAACAAGCTAATTCAGAGAATTGTGCCCCCCGCTTAGGGAAAAATGAAGAGCATGCGCAGTTCGGGGAGGGGGGTGTTGGACCCCCCCCCCCCCCGGATTTGTAGAATTATTAAAAATACACATGTATATTGAAGCAAATAAAAAATGCCAATATGGATATAAAGATTTGATTGCTTATTCTTTAAAAGTGTGTAGAAGCTTCTTTTTATATAGAATATTAATCACACATTTACATTTCACATGTTGAATACTATCATTTAGTTAAATAATAATAAAAAAAGAAAAAGGTTCGTCGGAGAATTGAACCCGGGACTCTCGCTTGCTAAGCCAGCATCATACCCCTAGTCTATCGAGGCACTTTATTGTATTGCAGATTAAATGCAAACAGTAGGTCACATAATGTTTATATTCACGTTCGATATTGTCAAAATGTTAATCAATACATGGTGTCTAATTTAGCCTTTACTAACAGTTCTTATAGATGTTATAAGAATATAATGTCTGCCGACAACCTGTATTATACGTAATAACTCTCCACATGCCCCTGTGCTAAAAATAGTGCCATGCGACTTTTAATACAATACATGTAAATACTAATTAAAAAACGGAGCGGGACACTTTGAGAGGGGTAAGAGAGGCCCTAGGGAGTTATGAAATAAAATTTCATTGTAAAAGCTTAAAAGCTTCTTGAGATATCGCCCGGAAAAGAAAGTGTTACACACAAACAAAATGCATAAATTTACGACCTTGAACTCCGACCTTTTGACCTCAAAATCAATAGAGGTCTTCCTTAGGCCACAGGGATTTCTTGTGTAAAATTTCATTGCAAAAGCTCAAAGGATTCTCCAGATATCGCGTGGAAACGAAAGTGTTAAAACAGACAGAATTTATGAATTTATGAACTTGACCTTTGACCATTTGACCTCAAAATTAATAGGAGTCTTCTTTAGGTCATAGGGAGTTGCTATGCAAAATTTCATTGCGAAAGCTCAAAGGGTTCTCGAGATATCGCGTGGAAACGAAAGCGTTACAGACAGACAGAAATACAGACGGACGGACGGACAGACAGACCCAAATTAACATCCCCCACTTTCAGTGAAAGCGGGGGACAACAAATGCAGTGGTTTAGATTTTTATTTCATAGCCCTCGTTTCGTAAATTATATTTTAGAAGTATTTGCTGATATTTCAGTCTGATAATTCTATTTCCCTTATGTTTACAGTTGTTACTTACGTGAAAACCCCTTTATTATTTGTCTGTTATAAGTTAGGACATGTGTTGACATTCCACATGTTTTACTTTTTAAACAGGAAGTGTCATTCATGTTGGGAGTCTTTCCATAGTACTTTTGGTAGCTGTTTTCTGATTGGTTAAGTTACTTGTAGGATCTTTGATATTTATTGGCTTTTATTTTGGGGCCTATAGCTAGGGTATTTAAAGCCTTGTTCGTGTAGTTTTCTTCACTTGGGTTGGGGAACACAACCTCATGGTTCGTTCCTCTTTACTGTGCTAAGAAAACTTCATGGTTTATGAGCACTATTTGATTAGTACCTTAGAGTGCTAAGAAAACCTCATGGTTTAACAGTACTCTAGGTCTTAGCTAGCTTTAGTATCACGTTTTTCACAAGTTCTAGGATTCTGTTAGGAAACAGTTAGGATGTAGGTTTAATAGAATAGATTCATTTTCCCCTTTCCAAGTCCAGCCTGGTCTAGGGATTTCTAGATAACAGTTATAATTTCTAGAACCACAATTTATTGTTTATTTTTGGTGTTGTTTATTTTCTGGGTTAGATATTTTTAGAGTCCACATTTAGCATTATCATTTTAAGTTTAAACCTAGTGTTGATTAATAGAGTTCATATTGGGTGATGTAGCTCATTTCCCTTACATTTTTCCAAGTCATCGACATTTATAGCAGTTTTTATAGGATTTTTGACCTTTTTCATAAGTAACAGTGGGACGGACAACTTCGGAATGGACATTTTTCCGAACTTGCGCACCCTTTTCCTTTAAAACTATTATCTTATGATTTTTTTTTAAATGGTGGGGTTTTTATATTTAAATTGATTTATGAAATAAAAAATCCAACATTTTTAGTTAGTTTTTGAGATATTAAGTGGCAAAGATAAAAATCCCATGGGGAAACATCTACTTAAATTACCCCATGAAAACCCCCACAAAAAACCCCATGGGGTTTAAAATTTTCCCCATGGGGAAAATTTACCCATAAATTCAGTGTGGGGATTTTTAACCCATGTGTTGCTTATATTGTAATGTGGGTTTTTTCCCCCACATTTCTTCATCAAGGGGTTAAAAAACCCATATATCAATATTTATTTTCTCTAAGATGTTTCCTAAAGACTGTCTTTTTAAATGCATCATTTTCTTCTTTGTCTTTCTATAATAGTTAGTAGTTATTACAAATATATATTTTCATTTATTTGTGTATCTATTCCTTAATTTATGGGAACGTGTTTAAAAAAGTTTCATATGAAACAGTCAAGAAAATAGTTAACTCTTTTTAATCATTTCTAGCTGTTGGCAAATTTTCATCCACACTCCCCTTACATCCACCACTCATAAGTTTGGATCATGGTCATCCATTTCTAGTAAGCTAAATGTTTTATATCTAAACCCATACAGTTATATACCCTGAAATAAAATATAAAAATCTTTTTATCCACCACAAATATTTAAAATTTTTAATGTCTACTCCCCTTGGATCCACCATTCATAAGTCTGGATCTTGTTCACACATGACTTTGACGTAAATTAGACATAATTATTAAAGAATAAGAAATTATCCCAAGAACCACCTACCAATATTTTGGATCCCAATCACTCATTAAAAATATTCATATTGATTTAAAGTCTTGATATTTGAGGTTACATTTAAAATAAATAATCAACAAATATCTTCAAAATCTTGAATCCCATTCCCTTTGGAGCCACCATCAATTTCTGGATCTTGATCATCTATTAAACCTGCCTCTGGTAAGACGGAAACCTAATATTAATTACACCCCTTCCCTAATATTCACCTCATAAAATACTGATCAGAGTCAATCATGCAACTGTACATTAAACAAACTGTTTTACAGTTTAATTAAAAAAAATGCTCACAACCTAATCACTAGGTTGTGAGCTAATGTCCTGAAGAATTTGTATCAATATCAACAAATTGTACATACATGTGTCAAAAATAAATCAAATATTTTTTGTCATGTTCCATTCAGGTATATACAGGCCTAAATAACATTATAAAGGTCCCCATTCAAATTGCCAGGATTTATAGCATGCCAATACTTACATCAGTTACATGTAAACAAAAGTTGCTTGTCTGTAATGACAGCAGAATGGACAGGTCAACTGGTGATGTTAGTTGAGTAATTCACACATGCTAAATCAAATAGACTGATTTAAAACTTGCATGAATTAATCCTTGTTACAATAGACTTTTTACTTTCATCTACAGTATAGTGTACGATAGGGATAGCCGACAGGTGATGTTTCTTAGCTATTTCACCTAAAATTTAAATATAAAATAAGGGTAGTATAATAAAATGCAATAGGTCCTTAACTGCAGAACTTAGTTATAAATAAAAGAAATTTCATTGGTTATCCTTCTCATTGTTATTTAAATTAATTCTGATGACCTCTTGCTGAATTGGAAGTTGGCTGCAAAGGGCAGTAACTCAATCTCATTATAGAAGGATTAATAAAAGGTAACTCTCATAAATGAAAGATAACTTTTACTTCATACCTCCTATAGTCTTTTTCTCATATTGTGGTATCTGTAAGTTGTATTTTAATTGTTGTCTGACCTGTTCAGTATAGCATGGCAATCCACACTGACTGAAAATGTGGTCAAGAAGCTGCGTAACAGTGGTCAAATTTGGTTGTGTCTGAAAACAAATATATACACATGTATTTAAAAAAATAAAAATTCTTTATACTTACATTAAAGTAATCTAATGTAACAGTATGAGAAGTATAACAATAACATTTTTACAAATTGTGCAATTGCATTACCTTTGATAAATAGAAAGCACTCTTTTATGTCTGTGTTAATCTCCCTTTCAGTCAAATCATAAACGTCACTTTCTTTTCTTTCCTTATCCCTCCAGTACAGCACCTGTAATGCAAAATATTAAAATTAGTGCCTGCTCTTATCCTGGTTAAAAGAGAAATTATAATGAATTCTTTGCCATATAAAAATAGAAAATATTTAATATTAAAGGCTTAACATTTCCATTATGAGTGTTATATTTCACATATATTCACAAAAACATTACACAATACAGACACAAACATAGACTAATAAAACACAAACAAACAAAAACACATGCAGTTGAAAGGTGCTTAGCGATATTTTCTGTTTGCAAACCCTTTATAAAATTATGGGTTTAAAAACATTGATTTCAACATGCACTTTAAGATATGGCTGTACGTCTGGTGTGAAACATGATGGGGAATTGCTGTTGTAGGCAATGAAGGTAAATATGCCTTAATACAACATAGAAATATTCACAGATACTTTCTTGACTATCCGTTAAGTTTACCACAAACTTTACAGTCATGGGGGATGAAATTCCCTTCGTTATAAGCATCAATTTATTGTAAGCGTATGTGTTCGCAAAAAGCATGTTTCATTGTATGTCTTTTTAGAGTTGAGTAGCATGTGATATGCTGGTAAAACATGAGTCTACACAATCATATAGTACACATCATTAAATGTCAAAAACCCTACACCCTCCTTAAATGAGGAATTGTGATTAAGAAGTATAATTAATGTACTTATAGCCTCCACTTGTTATCTGAAATTTCACAGTGTATCTGCAAGGTGATGTGACTGTAACATATTAATTGGAAACTGGAAATAAATTTCATTTAATTACTTTAAAAACTCCATCTTTGAAACTTAATATCTTCCCTTCCCAGTCTACATTTTCTCCATCATTATTTGTCCAAGTATGTATTATTTCCTTTTCCACTATATCCTCTGGAGACACATTTACAGTTGACTTTCTGATATTTAACAACTCAATTAAATTTTCTTTCAATTTCAGATGGTCAAATTGCTTTCCTTTTGATGAATACTGGCAAAGGTGTTTATGTTGTTTGTTAATTTTGAATATTTTTTTATACATATTTATCTGTGTTTTCAAAGCCTGTAATTTCTTTTTTTGTTTTCAACTTCTCTACTTCTTTTTCGATAATCTCTTTGCTCTCCCAAATCCTATGTTCTCTCATGTCTTCTATTGCCTTATCAACAGCCTCTGTCTGTCTCTCTCTCTCTTCTTCTCTCTCTTTTAAAAATTTTTAAATGTTCTTCATATAATTTAATTTTTCTTTCTTTCTGTAATTCCATGATTTTTTTATTTTCTTTCATGGCATTTTCAATTATTAATTTTCTTTCAGAGTCATCTTTTTCTGTTAACCACTCACTTGTTTTGTTGTCATTAAAAATGATAGAACTTTCAATGGTATTTATACTGGAAGTTGGTCCTGTTTTCAAACTGAAGTCTAACTGTCCCATAAGTCTCTCTAAACATATGTTGTTTGAAATACATGATGAACATTCTGATAAAACATCTGGATTTACATTAAAATATTTGCCACCTGAGAGAAAGTCACTAAAATTTTTTTCAACTTTTGTTTTTAAAACACCACAAAGTCTTTTTTTAAAAAACAGTAGTTAAATCGTTGTGTAAACAACAATCAAGTAAATAATCTGAAACACTGTCATAAAACTGTGGCCCATAAAATAATCGCAATTGTTGCTTTAAAGCCAATGATGGATCATCATAAAACATATTCAAAAAAGGTAAAAGCCTCTCATATACAGACCCCATATATAAAATATTGCCAACTTCTTAAGCCTTTAAAAAGTAAGGTTCAGTAATTAATTTGTATAAAATTCCAAAAGCTCTTAAAAGACATAAAATAACCTTATTTTGTAAGGATAAAACAATGAAATTCTGTAAAACAGAATAGGAAGTTTTCAATGAAAAGAAATATTGTAATAGTAGTTTGTGGATAAAAAAAAGTACCAGCAGCATTGTAAAATGAAACATTAAACCTGCTTCCTCTAAAATTAATTATTGGAATATTTTCTACTCCATGGCTTTTCATAAAAAACTTGTAAATCTTTTGGATCTCCAACACCATCTTTGTAAAACATCTTTGAAACAGATTTTAAAACACACAAGATAAAAGGTTCTTTGACTGAATTTGAATAACTTTTAAAATTGACATGTAATTCTTTTTCAATATTAAAAGATTCTTCAACACACACATCAGAAAATTGTATAAGTGGATGTATACAGCACATTTAAAAGAATGAACTTCATGAGGTATTTCCTCGCTTAAAAGTCATTGACTTTCTGATTGGTGGCACTTCTGTCTGTCATAAAACAGGACACTGAATTTAAAATAGTTCTTGCTTCACATTCATTAGAAGACAAATCATTTAAAATTTCTTTTGTACAATTAATATAAGTATCACTTTTTCCATTACATACTTCTCTAACAACCGCAGTAAAAATATCTTCCCCTGTGTTCAATTTAACACCATAAAAATGTTTACCTTTTTCGTAGTCGCATCCCTATGCATTGTTGTGTTATCAGAAGTTAAAAGTTTTTCATTCAAATGGTTTCTAGATACAACACCCATTTCACTAGTTCAAATTGCATCAGTACTTTCGCTGGGTAATTTTTTTTACAGTAATATTAAACAAATTTAAAACTGCTTCAATAATTGGTGCTATATGTACAATGCCAACACTGTGGCTTCTAAAAATATAATACAAATTCCTTAATTTAAAATTAAAAGGCTTTCCTTTTGACATCTCTTGAAAATCTAATTTTTTTTCTATCTGTACAACATCATTGGAACTGTCTTCAACATTCTCTTTTTCTGACAACAAAACATCCATTTCTTTTTTAATGTTTTTTATATATGTTTTAAAAGTGTTACACTGTACACCTTTTTCTTTTGCATTTTTTTTTTATTTTTTCATTCTGCTGTAAAACTTCCACCTCTTTTTTTAAAAATTCAATTCTCTCTTTTTTCCTTTTCAAATTTCTATTAATGTTGCTAATGTTTATTCCCCTTAAACGGTCTTTCAATGCGGAATTCTCCCTCTTTAAATGTAAAATTGTTATTTCTTGTTCATTTATTTTGGCCTGTAATTCTGGATAAGTAATACTGTCTTCTTTGGGTTTCTTAATGGTGTCTTCTTTGGTCTTCTCTTGTTTTGTTGAATTTGGTAATTAAAATTTCTTCTTGCAATATGCAGCATATTTCTCCCTGTTGGTGTATTTATTCAAACGTTCTATTTCTTTGACTATTTTTTTAACTTTCCAAAGTAGGGCAAATTTACTTATTTCAGTGCAAATGTTTTTGTGAATTTTCTGTATATAATCAGGACTGCCCTTGTGTTTGTCGTAAATTTCTTTAATGTTAATGTATAGAACCTCCATGATCATAAATTAACAGGTATAGAGTGAAAAATAGTGAGCTAACTAATGTTAATTATATGCTGTAGAGAAATGAAATGAAAATAAAATTGAAATAAAAGAAGAAATGAAATAAATATAACAAAAAGTAAAATGACAGAAACAGAAAAAAATTGAAAGAAATTGAAAATAAATGACAGATGAAATAAAATATAATAAGGTAAAATAAATGATAGATGAAATTAAAAAAAGGGGAAATGTATATGTGCTACATGTATATATAACTATTACACAGAAACAGATACATTTACCATGTTTACATTTTACAACATATAAACAAAACAGAAGCACACATAACAATTAAGTTTAAAGTATATTTACCTTAATATGGATAATCTTTTTGTTGATATTTCACTCTTGTAAACTGTTAATTTTAATTTCAGACCTGTAAATATAAATATTAATAATAGCATTTCACTGTAAATCTGACATTTGACATATTTATGCAAAATTCACAATAAAATTCTGTTTAACTGTTTAAGCCATTGGGCCTACATTGAAAGGTAGGTTTGAAGACAAAGTATAATTAATAAATGAAATATGTATATTTACATCATGTATATGTATGTAAATTGACACTTCAGTTTTGTGAAGTAAACTATAACAAGGGCAGGTAATTTACTTACAGTATCTTCGATTGTCAAACAGTTGATCCGAGTTTTATAAAGTGTGACAAAAAGTGAGACGTGAAATAGTTTTTTAATTACATCAATAATAAAGAATAGGTAATGAGCAATCACTCTACACTACTTAATCTTCCTTAATGTAAGCTTTTTAGACACAAACACCAAAAATACAAAATATGTCAAACTGTTTGCAAGCAATCGTGTTGCATTTTCTAAAACTTAAAAACTACGATCGCCATTTCAAGAATAAATTATCATAACAAATGTGAAATAAAACTATATAGGAGCTTTAAATGAGATGTCACAGATATGTATGATACCTACAGCCAATAACTTACTTACCTCTACCCTAAGCTACGGTCTTCTTTCACAAACGTGATAACATGGATGCCTGCTGCCTTCCGGTTGGTTACTATATTTAGATAAAATGGCGTTAGCTGGAATGGCTATGTTTTTGACTTTCTCTTGTTCAATTTTTAAAGCGCTCTTCTGACTTGGACCAAGTGTTGACTAAATGACGAAAACATGAACAACACAGAGGAATCTTAAATCGGAATCCAAAGTATTTTTTTTTTTTGGGGGGGGGGTACTTTTTTTATTTAGAATAATGACAATAATTTACTTTTTTTACTTATAATATGAAACTTGCGAAATCGTTCTCTGTTTTTTTGTTATTTTTCCCTTTTTTTGCCTGATCAGCTAAATAAAACGCAATGAATCTGAGCTATACATGCTGAAATGTTATATAAGTGGAAAACCTGGGCGATCTTGTATGGCTATATAATTATCTGATTATTGAGTAGCTGTATGGGCTATTACGATGATGTTTTGGGTGACTTTGCTTATAATACGGAATATAAAGTCCCACGGAATAAAGAACTGAATTAACACATTCATAACACAGTTTTATCGTAGCTCTGATTTCAATTCTTAGTTTTATTTGTAATTAATAAGTTTCGAGAAAACAATTATTGTCTGACGTCATGGCGTCAGACAGTACTAGATTTAGCCAAGACTTGTTAGTCAAGTCGTTCAATAGAATTTTTGTGATAACTTGATCTTGGAAACTTCATACTCTCTTAACCATCAATTGGACAGCATGTGGAGTAAAGGAAACATGCAAAACACCCAAACAAGCCAGAGCATCGGAGCTGATGGCATTATTATCACATTAAACATTACTGGTTATATAAGGTTTGGCCATTCTCGAAAATTGCATCATTCATGTCCAGCAAAACAGAAGGAATGAATAAAGCAGGTCAGGTCAACACTTGTCGATTATCTTTATCAGATAAACTAATGGATGTTTATTTTAAATGCATACTACGTCTCTCTACCTTTAGAATTGTTATAAATCTACACATACTCATAACTTGCAGACGTTTGATTTATTCATAGTTATAAAAAAAGGATAGAATAAGATGTTGAATATCCTTTTGCCTAAATGCAAAAAATGTTAGCTCATTTAAAACACGTTTATTATTTCTAATGAAACATTTCTTAATTATATGTATCAAAATTTTTCACCACTTAATGTTTAGATTGTTATGTGTTGTAACTTTTTCTCCCAAAAGTGCTGATTAAATATGTAGTAAGGTCAGATTAATAAAATTTATTAAAATATTAAATGTGTTTGTTTATGTAATTTCAATGTTTACCTGGCCATGTGCTTGTGTTGTGTTTTGTGTTCTGTGTAGTGTTTTGTCCAGTTTGGTAGTGTCATGTGATGTATTATTATTATAATTGAGGCCTTGCCCGGTTCTGCTATTGGTTAAGTCATTTTGGTCAGTCAGGTGGTACATTTATCCCATGCAGTTCATGCTTTTCACTTTCTAGCCAGACCTTGGTCCTGATACATGTAGCAGCAGGTTAGATTTCTCTTACTAATTTTACTAATTTTGTTGTTTAATTAATTCTCTATACTTTTGACAATGACATTTAAAGTTAATATAAAGTTTATCTAAAGCTTAAGATTTGAATAAGTTAATTATTTTGCTTGATTAAAAGACTTATTGATTTTAAATAATCTGAATGTTAAAAACTACATTTAAGTGTGTATGCAGCACCTTGAACTGTTTTATATTATTTTGATGACTAGGTGCTGGGTTACCATATGACAAGTTGTTGTAAATATATAAATCTGAATCAGTAAGCCTCCAGACACATTGTCTTTGGTAAGAACATGTATTATTTATTTTAGATATTTTTATTACTTTGAATTAGTTAATGAAGCTATTGGTTATAAAGTGTGTTTGACAAATATTTTTGATTTATCAAGTTTAATTACCAAAATCCATTTTTACCTCTACTTTTTATGTTTTATCTGTAAAGCCCTAAAAATCTGTTCAGTTGAAATTAAAAATTATTGCCCTTTATTCAGAGTGCTATACATACTGCATCATGAAGGAAAGTATAATGTTGAGCATAATGTTATACGATTGTATTTCATGTGATATATATGATTGTTTATGTTGTAATTATTTGATTTGTAGATTTACATGTATTTATAATATATTTTAAATTTTAGGGCTCAATTCATCAAGATGTGCTAAATAAAAGAATAGAATCCATACAGCAGTCTTATATTTATTGGACCTGTAACATTTGGCGCCCATGCAGGGACCCAGCTCTGCAAGACTGATGTCCATGTGATGGTGGATGGAATTCTCCCACTCGTTGACCAGAGAATACCCACTCTGTGACTGGAGGATACCTACTCTGTGATTGGAGGATCCCCACCCCACCATGTGACAGTAGGATCAAATACACCTACAGGACCAGATCTGTGTACATTAACTGCTTTAACCGTGTGAATTCTTCAGATATTTATTGGACCTGTAACACATAATTTCAGAAAATTTTAGTTTAGGGTGGACACTGTCAAGGAAAAATTTTTTATCGAGCATAAAAAAAGTTATCAGAAGTTAATATTTACCTGATTTAGGGGACAGAAACATAAAGTAGCAATGTATAAATCGGCAAAATTATTGGGGCACGGTCCCCGACCACACACATCCTCCCTCGGTTCTATGTCCGTGAAAAAAGGAAATTACCAGTAATATAGTGTAAATAGAATAAATTCATGTGCAAGTTTTATTTTACGTTAATGCCACTGAATTGAACTTTTCTTGCTTCTTAGCATGACTCAGAGTTATGTTGATTACATTGGATTTAACTTTTCTTGATTCTTCGCGTAAAAATAAATTTGCTCAAGTCAGACAAGCTTTTTAGAAAAGCTAATACTTGTATCGTTTATAGTTAGATCGAAATATTTCCGTCCCTCCTTTTCCCTCTTTTCCCCCTAAAATAAAAGTGATATGTTGTTAATTTGACACTAATGATACATTCAATTTTTTTTCTATACAAACATCATTTCCTATTAATTAATTACCCTGATTTATTTGCGTTTACACGCACGTACCGCATACATGGATATTTAGCCCAAAGAGGTTAACCCCCCCCCTTTTTTTTGATTATCTTTCTTAAATAGATTTCTGCTTTCAGAATCTTTTATTTTAGGGGGTTGAATTTTCGAGAGTTCCTAATTACATGTAGAGCAATTAGCAAACATAACAATATAGAAGGGGTTCGGATATTTTCTAACCTTTTCATATTATCGTAGACTGTGACTATATAACAGAAAAACTGGGCCCTTTATAGTTCTGGTCTAAAGAACAAGGTACTGTTTCAATACAAATCTTGCCCTGTGTTTTTCTTAAAAATAAAAGTGATGTAAAAAATTAAAACTCATGCTTTTTGAATTATTGAAATTCCATGCAGAAAGATCATACAAATCTTTTTTTCTCACATGACCTTTCAAATGCTAATTGTGACGTCATAAACTTGTGCATTTTCCCGTATTTTCTTGAAAAGTTGCAGAAGACATCAATTTTCAATGGAATTTTCTTTCAGATAATATTGTCCACAGGCATCGCCCACAAAGATTTTGAGACATGTGATCTTTCAAAGAATTTTACACAATATATCTAAAAATTAACGTGGGCGATGGCTGTGGACACTATTTTCTTAAGGAAAATAACCCTTGAAATGGGTCATTTTGAGGCTTTTTCTGTTTAAAATAGAGAAATACATCAAATTAATGACATCATATATCCAGAATGGTACTCCATCATGCTATATTCTTTCCTGATTTATTACAGTCATATACTCAACTAATATTTAAGCCAGTTTCAAAACTTTTTGAAAACATTAAATTTTTAGGGCACAATTAAGCTAAAACCATACCTTCTTCTTTGCTTATTTTTATTCTTTCAGCAAACCAAAGTAAACAAACGAAAACTTAATCAGTGAATTCTTCTGTAATCCTTGTTTTTACAACACATTTGTTCAAGGCATCTATATCTTTCGAAGAAACCTGAAGACTATGGAAAATGACGTTCGAAAATTAATGTGAAAATAAAGAAAAAATAATAAATTCAGCAAACACATTAGATCGAATAAAGCACCCCCTCCCCTAGTCTTATCCTATATGAACACATCCGCTACACATCGATGAACCTACAATGTGTATATATCTGCTATCGATGTTCACTTCTGTTTACACCCGATAATTAGCCATTGTCACAGTTCACGAAAGCGTGAGTGTGATCCATCATCCTTCCCAATCGGGTCATTAATTTCATTTGTAACTTTGAGACAAGGAAATCGGACTTCCAAAAGACTTTGGATATAATCATTTAATTGGTTGTAATTGATAGAAATATCAGATTTCTAAACACATCAAACATTAAACAAAATTGTACATATTAAAAAAAAAATAATCTAGCTATGTTTAAAATTCTTATTTTCTGCCATTACCTTAAATACTTTTATAAACATCCGATAAATATGGCATTATCGAGAAACTTTGAATGAAAAATTAAACTATATGGCTAAACTGATTCATTAATACATAAAGCCATTGATTTCTTTTTTTTTTTAAATCTTTTTTTTATTGGGGGGGGGGGGGATCTGCCTTTAATAAATGTTGTGCTAAGAGAAACTTACGAAGTTACATAAATTTGTTACCAATCCATTTAATGTATTCAAAACAAATCTTTTGTGTTACGGGATATGCAAACTATATGACATTGTACGTAATATATATACTGGCATTTCAGTAAATTAATTTGTATTTTATTCTTGAAACCAGTAAATACTATTTCATCACATGCAAATGCACGGAAATCATGTAATATGGGGTACAATTACTCAATGATTAAAAATATTGTATGCTATCGATCTTTCAATTCACACCTTTGATTGAAAATCAATTGCAAAATTCACCCGCAGGGATGAATTCACACCTTATAGAATTACCGGCCAATAGCGGCATATCGAAACCAAGACATATATTCAAGAATTCGGCTTCACACCAATCGATACCTGTCATCATGGTCATTACATAATATTGACAGGGTTGTCCCTAAGGCCCGGGAGCCGGGGAATTTCCCCGCCTTTAATGACATATCTGGCATTCCCATTCAAATCCCTGTTACATGTAGAGGAGGAACCCGACACCCCCTTCAGTGTTCCCTTCTATTCTAATTCTTGGGGACAACCCTGATATTGGTAGTCCTGTATTCATGCAAGTATGCAACGGTAGCATTGCAAAAATAACGAAGGCTGTGTAATATAAGAGAGTACATGTGAACTCAAAATTAATGTTGTATAATTTCAGACTTTGAAAATCACGGTCATACTACATAGAAATAACCAACGATTAAATTTACACATAATTCATAATTAGTAATGATTATTCCAGCTTATCAACATGAGTAGGGGAAAAACCAGAGTTCTGGGACAGTAGCCTCCCCTTTAGTTAACATGGAGTAGCCTCCGATAACCTCCCAAAGTGTGAGACTACCTATGACGTCATATAGGTGTCTAATTAATTAATTAATTATGTATAATTAATCCTATATTTCGAAATCAATCATTTGGTGATTGATTGATTGATTGTTTGATTGATAGGCATGTGTTATTAAATTCATTATTTTACAATGATGTGTGGATGTTCCTATTTTCTTTTGTCATATCTTTGAAATTACCTTGGCTATACTGTTTTGACTAAGACAAAATAAAAACGTGATGATTAATGGCTACATTAAGCTAGTATATCTGCTAATATGTTGCAAGACGTTTTACATCCGTATTAATTATAAATGTTGATGAAGACAAAATTTAATTTAATTAATGTATAAATTAGTTACTATTTAATTGAGGTATTAAATATTTTGAGAAAAAATGGATATTCGAATTTTTTCATATAGTACACCGGATCTCAATCATGTACTCAAGACTTTACAGGTAATGATTCTATGCATTACATGTACAGTTCATGTATCATTCATTTTAATCAACAAATAAAAAAAAAATCAATACAATTATATATTTTATTATCTCTGTACAATAATGAAGCATGGGTCGGAGAGCCATCCCAAGTCCACTTTACAATGACCTACACCCTAATCTATATTGTACAAGTAAAATATTGGAACTATCCAAGAGTCATCTACCATCCACCATACCGTACTCCAAACGATCTGTGTATATGTACGCTCTTTTCGATACGATGGAATCTAAAGTTTGATCTTTTCTGGGTAGTACACTCTTCTATTTACAACTCAGATATATCAAAAGCATTAACCCAAGAATTAAATTTCTTTGGATAATGAAGCCATTTCACAAAATATTGTTTTTGTCTACCTTTTCCTCTTGTTTTCAAGACCTTTTCAACCTTCTGGAGGTCATCCTCTTTTACATCCACTTTTTGAAGTTCTGATTGATAGAAAGTTCCTCTGATTTCTTCTTTGTCAAAATCCTTTACCCTGTAGACAGGTAATCCACCACGTAAAATTCTTTGAGATATTATAAATATTTCACCTGTCCACTTTTCATCGTATTCGCGGGAGAATGGATTCCTGATATGGGTGAGTCTAACCTTATCACCAATTTTAAATTTGAAAGGTTTTCTTGTTGTATTTGATTTTTTAGTTACCGTATTGTCTTTTGGCCAATGCATTCTCCACCACACAGATGTTTCTTTCTTACTGTTAACATTTTGAGGTGCCATACCAATCGTTCTGTGATAGGTATTGTTGTAGCTTCGGGCAAATGATTGAAGTTTGTCTATATACTCATATGACTGTTGTTTAGTCATGAAACGATAAATCCTCGATTTCATAGTTTTGATGACGCGCTCAGCAACAGCAGCTTTGGTTTCATTCTGAGAATAAAAATGTTTTATGCCATCATCTTTCAAGACCAAGACCGTCTGAACTTCCTTGGCTCTAAATTCTTGTCCTTTATCTGTTCGTATTCTTTTAGGCACCCTACCTTCCTTGAAAATTTCTTTAAAGGCAATGGCAACAGAAACTCCCTTTTTGTCTTTCAGAGGATGCATCCATAGGTACTTTGACAAAACATCAATAACAACCAGAACGTACTGGTATCCTTCGTTATACTTTGCAAATTTGACCATATTCATCAGATCTGCAGACCATTGGTCATCTGTGCCGGTAACCATTACCTTGTTTCTTTGAAAACGTCTTCGTAGTGGTCTTTGTAAACTGTAAGCCTCCTGGTTTTGTAACCATTTCCTTGTTTTATATTTGCTAATGACGTATTTACCAGCTTTTCTCACATATCGAAATAATTTCTCTGGTCCTGAAAAACTACCAGCATTACTTGGATCGTAATAAATTTCACGTAAATAATCTTCCCACGACATGTTTCCCCCTCAATATACAACAGCATAATGAATGCACAACAATATGTCATCAATATTTATACAGGAAATGTTCATTCGTCATTTCCATTCTCTTCTGATTCATCCTCCGATTCATCGTTGACATCACTATCATCATCTTCGACTTCATCATCTGTATCCATCATCATTTCTTCAAGTATATGCCTGTACTTCATTAGAGTCATGCGGAATACCGGTAAATTTCCATAACCCTTTTTAAGAAATTTTTCAATGCTCTTCATAACTTTCTCGTGGATTTTTCCATCTTTCAAGTCTAAGATGTCTAGGATGGTATTACCATATAAGTTTAGAAATGTGATAAAATCGGATTCCTTCATTTTGTTATCTGCTTTTTCTTCGGCATTTTTCTTGGATAAACCATTGTTTTGATATTTTTCTACTTTTTCCGACCAAGCATCCTCGTTTTTAGCCTTGGATCTTTTTTTCATTCTTTTAAAGTAGTCTTCATCTGCTGATGTATAAGAAGAGTCATCTTCAGATTCAGATTCATCTGACTGAAGAATACGTGCCCTTTTCCCCTGTATTTCCTCCCAAGGTATTTTACGTTTACGGCTATCATTCTCCGGGCACCATCTCTTGATATGTCTTTGAAGGTCGTGAGTACTTTCGAAAACGAGACCACAGTCATCACAAGTTGCCATACTAGCGTTCAACGATGAATGAAAATCACTGTCAGTGTTTTCAGCAGATGAACCGTTGATTCCACCAGAGCTATTCAGATGCGTCCTTTCTTCTGCAGAAGTTCTTCGGAAATGACAGGTTGTCTCAGGTTCGTGTTCTTTTATAGATGTGTCTGCGAACACATCAGTACGCATGCGCATACATTTTGATGTTGTTGGTTTTAAATCTATCAATAGATAACCAAAAGATTTTTCCGTTGCTTCTTTGAAATATCTCATAAGGTATTGGGGATTACCAGGATACATCTGTCGAGCAAGTGTCATTACTTGTTGTTTGTCGATTGGGTTTTTAAATAAAACTAGGTAATGACAATTTCGTCCTTGGGTAGGGTGCTTGTTATAAAACAAGTTTTGGTTTATAGCGATGATGGAAAAGTTCCTATGATGACTCCCTTCTGTGAACAATTCGTTGATCCGGGGATCTTTAGAGGTGCTTGACATCATATCATCTAATATCAATACATTTCTAGTTTGAGGGTTTAAAAAGGAATCTTCTTCTAAATCCACTGGTATTCCTTTAATGAATTCCACACAGGGAGAAACCGTGTCCTTAATAACATCATATAAAGGTTGCCAACGCTTGTAAAGCCAGATAATTCGGTCGGGTGGTGGAGAAATTTTGGTTAAGCAGTTTTGCAACAATATCTTAACAAAGTAGGTTTTTCCACAAGAGTTTGGTCCCGAGACATTTGCCGTAAAGGGATGTTTGAATTGAAAGATCTGCTGCTGCTGCTGCTGAGGAAGATGTGTGCTTTGCTGTTGATTCTCTAAAATTTCGTATAACATTCGCTGCTGTTGTTGCTCCTGCTTCTGTGGGAGGTTTGTTCTTTGCTGGCTATTTTAGAAAGATTTGTATAACCCCTCCTGATGTTTATTTTGTGAAGTGTTATTCAACTCTTGCTGCTACTGCTGCTGGATATGTACCCTCTGATAATTTGGTGAAACATCAATTTGTTGTGGGTGAAGTTTCTCCATACAGAACAAACTTTCCTGTTGCTGATCCGCCATGTGTTTTTGTTTTAAGTGACGCTGTAAATCATGAGGCCAGACATAAGATCTCGGACAAAGTTTACACTGATTCATGATGATTGATGTTGACTCCTTGGCTGTAAAAAGTGAAATGGCTTGATTTCTTCGTTCATCACTTTATATAGCCATCGCTGTTGCATCATGGGAAATCCTCCAATGACCATGAGCTAATGTATGTATCCCATCTTTTTATATATACCGTTTGTCATCATAAGGGGAAAGAGTTGTCTTGTTTAATGCTATGGTGTGTATCTGATGTCTGTCTGATCTAAATGCTACCATTGTTTCCATTTGAGTTTCCTCCTGAAGTAAACATTCTTGGTATGATAAATGACGCAATTTTGTTCTTATCACCGATTTGCTGACACCTTTTGTAGTACGTTTTTCACTTGATCCATAAGTGAGGCTGTACATTTTTGGTTTCAGTCCTATAAACTCAGTCATTGGGATCGACATTGTTTCATCTTTCATTTTACCTAGGACTTTTTTATTTGTAGCATCATATAGAAAGTGATCAGTTAGTAGTCACTAAAATCAAACTTGTCTTTGTCCTTTTCCAGGTCTTTGTACAGGTCTTCCGTAAAAATACTGTAGCATAAGGAATCTGTGTCTGTAAAGAGGAGCTCAGTCTTGTCTTCATACCTTGATTTGACATGGTTGTAATGGAAATCATACATCAGCACCTTCGATAATTCTAAGATTGAAAATCCAACGTAAATGGGGCGGTTCAAGACAAGATTTTGTTTTGTAAGTTCTACTGATGCTAGATCTTCGTTGAATATTTTGAATGATTTGAACCCTGGTTTTGCTGTCACTTTGAGAAGCCTTTGCTCCATGTGGATGAGCTGAATATCAACCCTCTTTCTTAAATTCTCCATAGTTTTCCCGAATACACTATTATTCATTAATTCTCAAAGTCATTCTTGGCTGCTTTTCTCATGTTTGTGTTGAAGTCGATGCATTTTCTCAACCATGGCGCTTGTTGAAAAGCAAACACTTGATGAATTTTGGTGAACTTCATGCCAAGAGACATATAAAGTTGTAGATTTCTCTAATGCACAACATAATCCCTCTTATTATTAAGATCGGAACCAGTTTTCGAGCGGAGGTTTCCCCAAGATGTAGACCTTTTAAGAGTTTTAACTGATAAGGTGATAACATGTCTTGTTTCACTTCACATGATTCCGGTGCCAGTAGGTAATCGCCGTGAGTAAGTGCATATCAGGATCTGTGAAAATTTCCAAGTTTACACCTGTCATTTTGAGAGCCGCCTGCCATGCCAAACCCGGTGCAGTATAAAAATGTGCAGGATCTAGTTCATAGTTCATAGATTTTAAGGCATAGATTTCTGAAGTTTTCAAACACATCAGCCAATAGGAGAACATCTGATTCCATGTACAGATCATTATATTCCCCTAAATTAGATATTCCAAATGTTTCCCACACAACATAAGCATGGCGGTAATCAGCTTCAGATATATCTTGATCGTTGATGGAACTGTAAAATGCTGATCTGTCTGGTAGACAAGTTTCGTTGAATTTCTCCATACTGTCCATGTACTCGTAAGGATAAACGCCCTTACGCATAAGTAATTTCAGTTTTTCAGTGACTGATCCAGAATGCTTTTCCTCAATGTACTGTCGGAGTTTTTCTGCACCTTCTCTAGAAAGATTATACACGAGCTTTTCTAAGGAGGTTGACAAAAATTGAAAGGAATCGATGAAATCTAATTTTCCCATGGAAAACGATATATATTTCTCATGGTTTTGGGGAATGCAGTTAAGTTGTTTGTGCTTCATCTTTCCAATGGCTTGCATAATCAAGTGTGAATCATATCCTTTCAGGTTATGAAAAAATACTGGAATTCGCTCTCTTTGTTTCAGATTGAGGTTACAGGAATTATGGGCGGCTCCTCTAAATTTTCCTGTCACGTGGCAGTGATCACATACTCGATCTTTCCCCAAATGTTGATGACAGATGTAGCATTGTTCAGCTCTTTTAAATTCAAATTCTTCTTTCATTTCCATTCTTAGTGGTTTGTGATTTCTTAGTGCAGTGGTTAGTCTTTCTTCCACTTTAACCATGTACTCAACAAACGTTTCAACGACGTTATCCCCACGATATGTCACATGATCTTCCGTAAAAGCATTATTAAGACCAATTACTTTGTAGGTAAATCCTGATGGAGTGTGTTTTGCAAGTTTTGTTGTACTGGATGTACTTGTGTCAGGTTTACATGTTGCTAATTTTTCTGCAATGCACTCAAAATCGGCATAGACCACGAAACTGACTCGTTGTTGCTTGGATACATCTGTTTATCTTAACCATTTATTTTCCTCAGTTGGCATCTCAGTTTTCTGAGCCCCGTGTACTTTGCAGTAGGATGTATGTTTTTTCAACAGGTTTGCTTTCGTGAAACCATGCAAGCAGTAGCAGCAGAAGAAGTACTGATTATGGTCACTGTTCTGATCTGCCAACAGTCTGTTGAAGTTTTTTATCCCACAATAATCTGAACGATTTCCAGTGGATAAAATAAGAAGATTGACGTGACGTTGGAAACGATTCTTTGTGAGATGGATAGGGTATACTTGTCCCTTTTCATAGCCAAAAATATTGATTGATATGTCATTTTGATTTTCAAACTTTTCAATATCCTTTAGCTTCACTGGAAATTCAATGCCACTAAAATTTTATTCATCAACAAAAGAGATATAATTGGAAAGGCGTTCAGCATGATGAATCGTTGGGTGCAGTGCAGATAAAACTGCCTATTGGAAGCATTTTTGATCATTGCTTTGTACGTTGACTATAGCCTTTTTGCTCTCAGTTTGACAGGCAGTGGAATGAAGCTTGATCCTTTAATCGGTTTGTACTTGGCAATGCTCAGTGTTAATTCCAATACCTTATCGAGTCTCCAATTGCTTCCCTCTCTTTGATATTCTAAAAAGAAGCTCATAATTTTCTTGTTGCTTTCTTGTAAGCTTTGTACCAGATCTTCCGTTTTCAATGCAACATGACATGTCCCATGAAAATGTGGTTCCACTGCTTCAATCTGATCTTTCTTTTCTTTTGTAAAACGAACCTTCATGGTCAAATACCATTTGATGTTTTGTCGTTTTTGCAAAGCAATTTTTAACGTTTTCATGATAATATCTTACTTGGATCGTAGGAATTGTAGAGGATCGAATTTAGTTTTGACTTCTGCCGGAAATATATATACTTTCAAATTCCCGTTGATGGCTACCTCTTCTGTGATGCATTCGTTTGTTTTGTCGGTTGAAAGACCGCCTCCAATTTGATTTTTGTCTTGCAGATCAATAGCTGTTGCTTGGTTTGTAATTTTGATTTCATCAGATTTGGTAGTATGAGGTGTCCATGAGTGTTGCCTTTTCATATGACGAATATATTTATCTTTTTCTTTTAAACTGCATGCCACAGGTAGTGCATCAGTGTTCAGAAAATTTATGAGCTGTTCTGAGATGCCGAAACATGCTTGATGTGTGAGAAAATTCTTTTCCACATGCATTACAGATGACAGACTTCATTTTCTCTAATATTAGAAAAACTGAAAGATAAAAAAATTAAAAAAAAATCATAGAATATCAACATCGATTCATTTTTAATAATTTAAAATATCAGAGGGGTCTGATTAAGAAACTGTTAGGTTTCAAGGCTATTGCACGGCCATCAACATCCCCGTTACAAGGGATGGAGCTCCGCCCACTGAGGTAGGCTCATATGAACGTAAGTCGGACATGTCTTCCCGATAATAACGGGGACGTGTTACATTAATACTCTCATGTCCGTTGTGAGCTAGTAACACCGCCCTATATCGGTACACTGTGTTTATATGCAGCAAAGCCTCAGATCTCAAAAATAAAAAAAATATTTTTAAATACTAAAAATTACATTATGCGTCAATTCAATGATAATTGTATAAGAAATTGACAATAGTTATCAAAATAATAAGCTTCTCTGTAATACTTAGAAATTTAAATGGTCACCAATCTCTCAGTACACTTCTATATCACTGGATATAGTTCACTCTGAAGTTTGTTCTACAAATTAAAAAGCAAATATAGATAATAAATAAATAAAATAAATAAATAAAAGATGATTTTAAAAAATCCTTTTCGTTTAATTTTCAAAAAATTAAAACTTGTGAAATAAAAAACCCTAAATTAATTAAAAATTTTTCTTTATTTTTATTTAGAGGAAGATAGTGAAGTTAAAGCGACTTACCTGACCGTTTGTTCCACCACAAACTGATGAATTTAATCATCCTCGCTCTTTATATACCCGTCATACTGACTGTGAAAATTCTTTAATTTGATTGGATAATCAATAAAAGCGTTAACCCTAAAACTAATCTGATGCGTCAGATCGAAATGACCGCTTCCGAAAATAGACATCATTTTCCCAGCGTCTCGCTTGGCTCCTCTCGCTTCATACTATTTACGTGTATTTAGGTCACCTTTGAGGCGAATGTCTTTATGTTCTTTTCTCAAAAAAAGGCGTTTAACGGTTTTTTGTTTACAGTTTAATGTAAATTAAAAAAGGAAATTTGCTACTTCTGAAGGATTTGGGTACCTTTTTTACTGGTATGTTAAATCATATCGATGGGAATTCATTTAAGTTTTTAACTTTATCAGTTTATTAACTTTGTTCTGAGGTGAAATTCACCCCGATATTAGGCTACAGTTGTGGATGACTGGAGTGATGTTTAATTGTGAAATTCTTCCAAAAGTTAACTATTTATATGCATGAAAGTTAAAATTCAAATGAACGCTATTATTGTACAATAAACAGCTGGTAAAAAATTGTATAAAAAATATAATTCAAGATGGCGTCGCATTATCGATTTTTAAACAGGTAAAATCCTGTTTATCGCGATCTGTTCAGACAAGTTTACCTGTGCATCGCTTGAATGCTTCTTTATCAGAACAGCC
This sequence comes from Saccostrea echinata, assembly GCF_033153115.1. NCBI lineage: Eukaryota > Metazoa > Mollusca > Bivalvia > Ostreida > Ostreidae > Saccostrea > Saccostrea echinata. The sequence goes on from NW_026889824.1 coordinate 3,343,176, forward strand.
GCGTGTGCTTTCTAACACTTTGTAGACAATTTTTAATCAGTGAAACTTAAAGTGGTTGGATCAATAAATCATTCGAGAACATTACAAAAATGATTGATTTTCAGTTAGTTTCATTCATTCATATTCATTTTCCACTTTGCAGTGATTTATGAACACTGTATAAAATATATAACACATAATATACAAAAAAAAAAATATACAAAATACATAATTACACATGTGAAAGTGAAAAGCACACATGAAACATGCATACTTATATAGAAAAGAACTATTTACAAAGGTTGAGATTACAAGCTAGTGGCCATTAATTACTTATATATATGCACTTCATATAATGTAATAATGTAATGTCATAGAAAATTAAGCCTTATGTTGTTTGACTTCAATATGATATAAAATTATTGATTATATTTCAATTACTAATCAATCAATATCAATCATTATGATAATTGATTTTAAAATTTAGGATTAATTATACATAATTAATTAATTAATTAGACACCTGTATGACGTCATAGGTAGCCACACATTTGGGAGGCTATCGGAAGCTACTCCATGTTAACTAAAGGGGAGGCTACTGTCCCAGAACTCTGGTTTTTCCCCTACTAACATGATCAATGGTTGGATTTAATTTTTTGAGTTTGAAGCATCTATATGTTTGTCATTGAAATGCTCTTTTTTCTGTAATGTTAATATTTCTTTTTAGAACCTTTACGAACTCCTTAATATCAGAGACATATTAACCTAATTAAAAAATTTCACGGCTAGCAGACTTGCCAGAGGTGAAAAAGTAGACAAGCCCTGTAGGGGGCTTGGCAGGGTGGCAATTGTCCTTTTGTTTATGTCAAAACTTCTACTTCTTTAAAGGTAGTAAATATTCTTCGGATCCGTACTAATGTTTCTTTTTAAAAGGGGCGCCCCTCTAAAATACTTACCCCCCCCCCAAAAAAAATCCAAATCCTATTGAAGGGGGGGGGGGGGGGACTGGACCTTCCTCTTTCTTCTTGGTACCTTGTTTTTCAAATCCTGAAAATTTGCCAGTGTTTGAGCTTACACAGCAAGAAGTGTGTGTGTGTGGGGGGGAGGGGGGGGGCTAACCAGCATGAAAATTTCCTAAACGAAAGACTATTATAGTGGGGGGGGGTCAACATCTAATTATAGGTTTCTCTTAATCATTTCATTAACATGATTAAAGCTTTGGCCAGTAGAATTAAAATAATTGCATAATATTTGTGGTTTTCATTGATCCAATGACCACTTGCATGTCTTAAAAGCGAGAGGGTTTTTGTTTTTGTAAAATTATTTTTTCTTCATTATAAGATATTTGGCAGTGATCCCCGTTTGAGGTGTTCCCTAAATGACGTAACGTTTCTAAAATAACATATTAGTAGCATCGTATTGTTAAGCTAATATGCCCGCTAAGTAACAACGACAATTGTTAATTACACACATTTATAAATAATATACACATAGCATAAATTTTATTCCTGTGTGATCGAATATTTTTTATTAATTTGTTAGGAATTGTTTTCAGATTCTTACCCCTGGTTTCATCTGCCTTTCATCAATAGATGGTTTTCCAATCACATATTTTTCCTCAGAGTTATTCCCCTTGGGCGCCATCTTGTAGGTCAAAGTTGTGAATTTTCCTCTTTGAGCAACCAATTTTAAAAACTCATGCCGAAAATATATGGTAAAAATATTTACAATATTCAAAAGAAAAACAGTGTTATCTTCACATCAGTACCCAGTATAACAAATTGAATTTGGTTGAATTATGAAGGTATCTGGGGATGTTGACCTACAATATGGCGGCCATGGGAAATAACTCTTGCTTAAATCAACTTGATGGAAAAACCATCTATATATTTTGAAATATACATGTTTTATTTTGCTTGAGGGATCTGCACTACTTAAATTTTAGGAATATTTTGTGAAAATGGTGGAAAAAAGTAGCAATTTCCGAGAAAAAAAAAAAAAAAAAAAAAAAAAAAAAAAAAAAAAAAAAAAAAAAAAAAACCGAATCTTTAAACGTGGTGTATACGTCTATAGATAACGGAGTGTGGAAATTTTGCTTTGCATAATTTAAAACTTCCCATCTTCTAGTACATATAGATAGTTATTATACTTTGGTAAACCTGTATATTAAGAGGGCTGGGAGGTTGTGGCCATTTTTAGACTATATTGATCTCCCTTTGAAGAAGAGCTCCATATAAAGATATACAAAAATGATCAAATTTTAAAACTAAAATGTATGAAATTTTTCTTTACCAAATGATAGTTGGAAGCATAAGTTATCATATCTAAAAAATTAAATTATATTTGATGGTTAATTTGTTGACCCCCCAGCCTCCTTAAATTACGGAAAATTGTGGGCCTCTGTATACAGTGGCGCCTCGTTAATCCGGACGCCTCCGTCCCCAACGAAATCGTCCGGATAAATGAATCGTCCGGATACGTGAATCACTTCTTAAAAGGCGTACCCTCTTAAATCATATACATATGAACATAGTGGTATCAAATGTGAAGGCAAAGAAAACACCTTCATTTTACCTTGACTTATTGATTTTATTTTTATAGTTTAAAAGAAATAATAGATATTTAAAAAAAGAAAAAAATTAAAATGTAATTTACACGATGAAAAATGGATAGGCAGTTTTATGTTGAGACTTCCTTTTCTAACACAGGAAACCTTATTCGCCCTCTATTTGACATGTAGTTACATGGGCTGACCGAATTTTGATCTGCTACAGTTTTATTTCGGCAATTTTTTTTTATATTTATTCAAGCTCATATTAAGTAGAACTGTTCATTATCACCATTGAGAATGTTCAAATGATTAACCGCGTATATTCACTACATAGGGAAGTAAGTAACTAAATACTGCAATCAGAGTACGTATTGCAAACATTCAACGAAAACAACGAAGCCATATTCAGGATTATCAATACTTTTTCTATAAACTCTAAGTTGTATATCTTAAAAAAGACGTGTTCGGCATTTATAACTAACGCCAGTTACGTATTTCTTAGTGCATTAATAGAAATATATTTATATATCATAATAAATTGTCTTATGAAAAGAAAAAAAAAAGTTTCAAATAATGTACGATCGTATTTTGATAAACTTACGTAACTCGATACCACAACGAAATCTCGTGATTTTTATTCAGTAAAAATTTTATTTACAACTCTCCAAAATTCTCATAAGTTTATATACGTTAGCAATTTAATTAATGCACAGTATAAGCTAAATTCTTCGGGCTTTATAATATAAAAGATGTGTGTTTTAGCTGAGGTAAACACACGCTAATTATGTTCCCCAAACGGAGTTTGGGAACATATTGTTTTTACTCTGTTTCTTCTTCTTCTTATTATTATTAAGGTCTTCCGTCTTCAACGGAAGACCTTATTGTTTTCGTTCGGTTTCTTTTTCCCTATTATTATTATTATTATTATTATTATTATTCTTTTTTTTCTTACCGATTTTGTGCAAGCGAGTTCTCGGAAACGGCTCGGTCGATTTTCACGAAACTTTCAGATCTAATAGATATTGATCTGAACCTTATTGGAAGTTTTTTATTCTGATGACGTCACTTCCGGTCGTGAGATATGGACGATTTTCCGATTTTCAGAGGGTCGGCTTGTCCTGGCAATCACTCCTAAACGAATAGAGATATTGAGTTGAGATTCACAGTGAAAGTAGAGGAAGGATTGTAGATGTGCTTTTTTGGGTCTATATCTTCCAAGCATAAAAGGCGCCGAAGCTCGCCAGGGCTCGAAAAATAGGATCATAACTATCTCGCAAAATTTAGCACTTTTTCTTTCATGTCTTAATACCTGTAAATATTTTGTTAAAACATATATAACAAAAGTTGTGCACAATGATAAGAGCTTTCATTTAATATAAAGAAAAAGGGGCTGATCCTTCAAATTAGGGGCTAAGAGGGGCCAAAAATCTTTCATCTCTAACTCTTTAATGGTCAATATTTTGTTATCAATTACTGAAGCAAAAATGTTTATCTTAACAATTTGCAACTATATATTATAAAATGTTGATTTCTATATTGCGTAATAAGGGACCAAAAGGGGCCAGAATGCTAAATCTTTGACGCTTTATATCTCGAAAAGGGGGAATCTTTTCATAAGCAATACTAAACAAAAGATGGTTAGAATAAACAATATGAACCCTTTCAATTTTTGACAAACGGCCCCATTAAGGACTAGGAGGGGTGGCCCCTAAATATTTCCATTCAGCATATCTCCTCAAGGAAAAGAAATCTCTGAATAGTTGTTGAACAAAAAGTTTTCAAAATCACAAGACCTTTCATTTGATATCCAGAAAAAGGGGCTGAGCCCTCAAATTAGGGGCTAAGAAGGGCCAAAAGTCTTTCATCTTTAACTCTTTAACGATCAATAATTTGTGATACATTACTGAAGCAAAGATGTTTATCTTAACGATTTACAACAGATTGTGATAAGATTCTGATCATATGTTACGTAATAAGGGGTCACAAGGGGCCAGAATGCTAAATCTTTGACGCTTTATATCTCGAAAAGGGAGAATATTTTGATTAGCAATCCTAAACAAAAGATGGTCAGAATAATGTTCTTAACAATATGCACCCTTTCAATTTTTGTCAAACGGCCCCATTAAGGACTTGGAGGGGTTGCCCCTAAATATTTTCATTCAGCATCTCTCCACAACGAAAAGAAATCTCTGAATAGTTGTTGAACAAAAAGTCTTCAAAATCACAAGACCTTTCATTTGATATCCAGAAAAAGGGGCTGAGCCCTCAAATTAGGGGCTCAGAGGGGCCAGAAGCCTGTCATCTATAGCTCTTTGATAATGTTATATAAATCAAAAGAATGTAATCTAATTAGGGAAGTCTATATATTATTATCTTTTAACAAAGATCATAGTCAAAATCATATCTCATCTTATCAAAAAATCAGACGGAAGACCTACTCGTTGCTCGCAACGAGATCTCATCTAGTTATTATTATTATTCTTTTTTATTCTTATTTCTTCTCCGGTACTTTTTTGTCCGCGAGTGTTCTCGGAAACTGCTCATCCAATTGAGTTAAAACCTTTTTAGGGTTAATAGGCATGTTATGTAGATTTGCGGAACGAAGGTCATTTTGCGCGCACGTGCATGCACGTGCGTGGGCGTGCAATGCGTAAAATGATCAATATACTTGATATAGCTGTAACTTTTATATTTTTTAATGAAATGCTTTGATACTCAGAATATAAGGATATATTAAAAGTGTGAACAAGATGACATGGTCAACATGCACATGCATGCGCGTGCGCGCACGCGCAAAGCGTAAAATGACCAATTTACTTGATATAGTCGTAACTTTTATACTTTTTGATGAAATGCTTTGATACTCAAAATATTTATATATATAGAAAGAGTCAACAAGATGACATGGTCATCATGCACATGCATGCATATGCATGCACGTGCGCGCGCGTGCAATGTGTTAGATGACTAATATAATTAATATAGCCGTGATTTTTATATTTTTTGATGAAAAGCTTTGATATTAAGAATATATAGATATATTAAAAGTGTAGACAAGATGATTTGGCCATCATGCACATGCATGCACATGCGCGCGCGTGCAATGTGTTAAATGACCAATATACTTAATATAGCCGTAACTTTTATATTTTTTTATGAAAAGCTTTGATACTAAGAATAAACAGACATATTATAAGTGTACACAAAATGGCATGGTTATTATGAACATGCATGCAGGTGCGCGTGCGCGCAATGCTAAGATGACCAATATGCTTGATTTAGCCGGAACTTCTATATTTTTTTATGAAATGTTTTGATACTGAGAATATAAAGATGCATTAATAGTATAGATGGGATGACATGGTCATCCTGCACATGCATGCATGTGCGCGCGCGTGAAATACAAAAAAGACTTATATACTTCATTGCCTTATTTAATGAAGCTTACAGGAAAAAAGACACCAAACGGGTGTTGGGGAGCGTTTGGGGAACATCTGTAACGGTCCCCGTTACAATTATAACTAGTTATAGACGCTATTGTTTAGAGGTCACAGGTAACCGCCTTCAAACTGACTCCACGGACAATGTTTTTACAATAATTATCACTACTGCAAGAAAGATGTGAAAAGTCGTTCCTCGAAAAATTACCGTCCGGATAAACGAGTCATTTTTAAATGAAATATTGCGTTTTGTAGTAGAAATTAACCGTCCGGATCCGGAACGCGAATTTCCGGATTAATGAGACAGAATAACGTGGAAAAAAATCGGTTCCCAAAAAATATCGTCCGGAAGGTGAAGCGTCCGGATTATTGGCGTCCGGATTACCGCGGCGCCACTGTAATAGGTAAACGTACTTAGGTCTTTCCATATCCTTTCAGGTTTGCAACAAGGCTTTTTTACTAAACATCCAAGAAAGAATAATGGTTCTTTTGTTTACAAAATACGAAACTACTGCGGATGCCGCTTATTGATTTTATTTTATTTCTGTGTTGCAAACACTCAATCGACAGACCTGGGATGATTCAGCAGCTGTTATATCCTTAACAATGTACTAGTTTTGTTAGAGTCTGTCTTCAGATAATACTTTTTGGTAAGTGTTGTAGTACGTATATTCTGCACAAAACTAAACTGATTCACTCTACAGTTCTGCAATAATGGGAAAAAATGTGATGTATGAAAGGAGAATGTGCATATTTTAATGAATGCAAATATTTATTTTTTACATTTGTAAGATACCGTTTTAGAATGAGAGTTTTAAATATAGCAAATTTGTATAATAGGGTGTAGCGTACTTCAAGAAAACTGAAAACTGAATTCCAATCATTACCGAAAGAATTCATATTTGAAAAAAATATTACTTTCAGATTGTTACAGGACCTGGAGTTTCAGTTATTGATTTTTTCAAAGTTGATCAATACAAAAGGGGAATTCCAGTTAAACAACCATAGCTTTTGCTTTGAAGCATATGTTTATGAAAATCAGCTAATTATGACAATATGATATTAAGCTTTTGTTTGTAAATTTCTGATCATTTATTTAGCAAAGGACCTGGAGTTTCAGTTATTGATTTTTTCAAAGTTGATCAATACAAAAGGGGAATTCCAGTTAAACAACCATAGCTTTTGCTTTGAAGCATATGTTTATGAAAATCAGCTAATTATGACAATATGATATAAAGCTTTTGTTTGTAAATTTCTGATCATTTATTTAGCAAGTTGAAGTATGAATCTCTCAACCGATGGGAGATTGTTCAACACACGTATCATCTTGTCAAGAATATTTATGAGAAATTAGTAAATATATATAGCTTTCAGAAGTGAGGGTTCAGGTGTCAGCCGCGTGTGAGCCCCAGTACTTTTGACAAACAAGGATTTTCTAGTATCAAGTCACAGTGCTGCAGGTGTCATAAGACTCATTTGCGTGAATAAAAATCACAAACGAGATAGAAGAATGGTTTTGTCCTTTTAATATTTTTTGATTGAAATTTTGGAATACATTTATTTATCCTGTTAACATGTAAATTCAGAAAATGGTAGTGGTCTTATTGACTGCGAAGCAAATGCATATATAATACTGTCATTGTCTTGTCTGTCCATCATACTAAGTTTTATACATATTACCAGTATATATCATATCCATTTACTTAAAATCAACATGAACAATATCAAGTTCAGAATGACTGAAAGGTGGTAAAATTTTTGTTCGATAAAAACTTTTAAAAAAGATACCTTAGAATCTTTCATTTTGATTAAAAGTAATGTATAATCAAAGAGAGGTATTTCAATCTTGAATAGATAAGAAACAAGGTTTGTGTATGAACTAGTGTAACACCGAAACAGAAAGCTTTAATTTGTATAAACGCACAGCTGTAGCTTATTTGTGTCACACAGGGGATGCTTACTCCTCCATGGCACCTGGTCCCACTTCTAATGTTTTAGTAGGCCAGTGTTTTTCATCTGCTCCCCGATTTATAATGGACTTTGAGCTTGAATACTGTTCGTTATCTCCATATTTCACAGCAACTTACAATTTTGTTGTTTGTTCTTTTCTATTAATGAAATGCATACAAAGCGATTAAATAAAAACAAATATAGAGAGGAAAGATTAATGCCATACTCATTTTCTCTAAGTACAGGACGAGTTGGCTGTTGATCGAAATGATAGTGCATCTGAAAGAAAACTGGATTGATTTTTTCAAAAGGGAAAAATAGCAAATCCCTGATGTGAAATTAAAACATCATATTGTAAATTGATTCCAACTGCCTTTCAGTGTTGTTATGCACCAGGTGTAAGATAATATAATATTTTTCAAAACTTAAATACACCGGGATGGGAGATGGTATGATGGTTGTTAAAAATTGCTGAGAACGTCCAAATAATTGTGCATGTAATTGAATTTCTATATATATCCGATGGTATAATAGAGATAGAATAACGGGGGATACAAGTTCAGAAAAAAAAGAGAGGGCCGGTACATACTGCCCACGAGTCAAAACAGTAAATTCTGCAAACTCGCTTCAATTGTATGAACTCGTCTTATCGAAAGACGGAGTGTGATTAACGACGGAAAAATTACCACTGTAGTCGCCCGCCTGGCGACTAAATTTAGCTAAGTAAGGAACATCAAGATTTCAAAACATCACAACATTTCTCGTCTGAAATAGAGAGACATCTTCTCAGGAAGAGGTTTATTCACTGTGTTTTACAGTGAGCTGTCTGAGTTTGACATCTCTGAAGGTGATTCTTTTCATGCCAAAAAATATTGGAAACTTTTCACATGGTAACCCTTGGAAATTATCATGTTTTGTATGAAAAAGGATGCTATATTACTCGCTGATGTTTTTGAAAACTTTAGAATTTTTTTGGAGTCTTACCATCTAAACATCATTTTTATACTTCACCCGGTCTAGCATGGATATAGATGTAAGACATGACAAAGAGCCAAACTGCAGCTGTTTGACGACTTCGATATGGTCTTGATGATAGGGGATGGTGCCTATTATCTCAAAGAAATATGCTAAAACCAACAACCCCATGGTTCCTCATTATGAGGGGCATTAAAGGAATATTGTAGACTTTTATCATAACTTTTCATTTAACGGCATATTGTAAACAAATTTGGGACACATATTTTAACAATAGATTCAAGTATTTTTTAGCAAAATAAATATATCTTTATATTTAACAAAATTATCAAAAATTAAGACAACAAAAACGGGGTCACGGATCAGGGTCAAATTTGAGTAATTTACTAACTATAAACTTTTAATGTCTATAGTTATTCCTATGAAAAATAGATCTTAAACGAAGAAAAAATTAAATGTTCAAATTAAGTATTGTTATATTACTTCAGATGCCAAAATGTAATGTAACACATTGCTTCTTTTAAGAGGTATCAATTTCTAAAGACAGAATAATAGTCTTGGTTAAAAAAACACAAAAACGATGACGTCGAAGGGCGTCACAAAGCAGCGAGTAGCAATTTTGCATTGCATTAGCTTTGCATTCGGGAAAACTCTAAAACAAACTCTTATAGTGTTGGATGAACCAGGAAATATATCGAAAATGAGCTGTGCATTTGCATAAACGAGTATATGTACATGGAAAAGACAGTTTTTGAGTGGTATAGACTTTGAATCGGACGATAGACGGTCTGCCAAGAAACAGCTTTTAATTAAAAATTTGGTCAAAAGAGTTTGTAACGTCATGGAACCTGATGTATGCATCACTGTTGCGGAACTTTTAAAAGCAGGGTTACACTTAATAATTTGAAAACACTAACAAACTAACGAAAACTTTACTCGAACAACTGTTAGCAAAGTAGATGTCAGGTGTTATGGATAAGTTTTTATGGATGAGTAATTTTGAGAAACTTTCTCGATGTTGCTTTTGACGTTTCAATGTTGTCAAGCGTGCTCCATAATAACAAAACATCTTGTTTTTAAAATTGAGTAAAATGCGTCCCATTTATTCAACGCTTTTCTATGAAATTCATAGAATTTATGCGTCTGTGAATAGAATTTCGATATTTGGAGGACAAAAATGACAAAACTTTTTTTTAAATTGCAAATTATTGTTCATTTTTTTGCTTTAAAATTTTGTCTGAAATTTTCAGGGATGATAGTCTGCCATCTCTAGTTGTGCTTAAAGTTAAAAAATGCGTTTCTGACACTTCCGGATTCGACAGGAAGAGATTGAAAATAGATTTTTTATCGACTTTTTTTTTTATATTTCAAAATATTTTCTTTGGTATACGTTTGATAAATAGAGAGTCTGATCAGAATTTCAATCCATGACTCAGTACTGTTGACCAAATATCTGCTTTATAAAAAAATAACTTAACGAGGTCTTATGTAAACATACCTATGAAATGGGAGATAAATAGACTGAGGATATTCAATGTTTGGTAGATGAATATTGAATTTATTTCACGAGTTGACAGGATTTTTTGATATTTTCACGAGTGCGAAACACGAGTGAAAATGTCAAAAAATCCTGTCTCACGAGTGAAATAAATTCCACATTCATCTACAAAACATTGAATTTTCTGTTTATTACATTTTCTTTGATTTTCCCCTTTGACTCTGTCTCTTCGTAACAGGGTGTCATAGGCTGTGACGTCATAGTTGAGACGTCATATGATAGCTATAATCGATTGCGAGATTGAAAAACGGATTTTTAACAATATAACTGGAGAAGCTTTGGCAGTTTTAGTCTCTATCAACTATCTCTATCTTATGACAGGCCAGAAATTATTTTTACCTACTTTGATATCCTTTCACACTGTGAGAGAATATCACTCTGGTATCCTTTCACACTGTGAGATATATCACTTTTATTCAATAAATAAATCACAGTATTTCACTGTTGAAAATGTAATAAATAGCATATACTGTTAATATCATGTGTGATTTGCGGGGAATTCAAGATTATGAATCAGGTACGCTGATTTATTTTGATCATTTCTTTTATAATTAAGACAGGCAGTGTTTTAAAATCCCAAACGGCCTTTCGTCTGTCGTTCTTAACAAAAAAGAGTCGTCAACGTTGCGCATTAGTTAGATTTTTTACTTAATAGTCGCAGTATAAAGAGTTTAACTTTACTTCGCGGGTTCGAATCCCACTGCGAGACTTGGAGATAGGTTTTTCGGGTGAGACCGCATAAACCGAGGTCCCGTGTCGCAGTAGGCGCTGGCACGAAGAAGATCCCCACGGCTGAATGGCCCTAAGTGCCGAGTATGGATCTAAATAACTTAACAAGGATGCAAAAGTTAAACACTACGCCTCATTCTTTGAAACATAATTTTCGTTTGTATTAATTATATAAGAGCTTATATTCTTAATGTATTAAATGTGTTTGGAAAGTGCTGCTAGAACCGTTTGGTTATTAAGAATTCATGAAAATTCGTCGATCTGATGTACAAAATGTAAAAATTTTGGTAAGGTTTCATGCAAAAGTATGAAATACTTATTTCTCTGACACGAGAGAGGAGTTCCAGTAATACTTTTTATTACTCAAAGATGTTTTTACATAATGTTTTTAAATAATTATATTTACATACAGCAACGAATTATCCCTGGATCAAAGTTGAGCTTTTCCCTTTTGATTAAGGCATATTTTTTATTGCTGACATTGTAGTGGAGTGCTTCTTTTAGCCTAAGACTTATTGACTTTTATACAATGAACAATAATAGTGAATGTTTTATCCGTAGCTCTTCTAATTATCAATGTTACATTTCATTTTGTTTGTTTGTTGTTAAATGTCCCTCTCGAGAATTTTTCACTTATATGGAGACGCCACCACATGCCGGTGGAGGGCTGAAAATGTAGGCCACTCAGGGCCATTGAGTAGTAAGGGGTCTTTTTTGTGCATGTCCATAACCTACTGTGACACGGGACCTCGGTTTATACCATATCATCCACATGTACAGGACGATCTCCAAGTCTCGCAGTTGGAATCGAACCCTCGACGTAAGGATCAACTCTTTACACCGCAACTCTAGAGCAAATAATCCAACCACCGCGCCACCTGGGTGACTGTGACATCTTACAAAAAACGGGTGTGAATTTCCCGAACAATGATTTGGGTGCTGCCTTAATATACCTGCGTAGTCGTAATTCTGAATATCGGTTTTTGATGTTGATAAACGGTATTGTAATCAGGGGAATGGGGCCAGACTGCTTAATCCTTGACGCCATAAAACTTGGTGTTATTTTGATATTACTAAGCACAAAAGAAGACTAAATTGAGATACATAATTCTACACATCAATTTTTGATTTTCATGAATGTTGCCATGGTCACTAAAACTAATATTTTTGAGAAATTCTTTCAAAAGGCAACTCCTTCCACAGTTTTGGTCTGTTTTCAGTATAACTTGGCACACAAGTAAATTACACTTCTGTACGTTATTCTGAATATCGGTTTTTGATTTTGATAAATGGTTTTGTAATTAGGGGAATGGGGCCAGACTACAATGTACTTAATCCCTGACGCTTTAAAACTTGAAAACGGGAAATATTTTGGTAAGCATCATTGAACAGATTATAATGTGAATATTGTACTTTAGAATATGCAATATCTGAATTTTTGCTAAACGGTTTGGTTAAGGACTTTTAAATCTAAATATATAAATCAAAAACGACCAGATCTCTTAATAAACAAATGCACATTTAGAAATAAACTTTCATTTTCAGAAATGCTAATCAAATCATCTCCTCATAGTAGAACGTGAGTGTCTACAATAATTTTTGTTTGTTTGTTTGTGTATTGTTTAACGTCCCTCTCGAGAATTTTTCACTCATATGGAGACGCCACCACTTGCCGGTGGAGAGCTGCAAATTTTAACCTATACTCGGCATTTAGGACCAGTGAGGGATCTTTTTCCTGTCAGCATCTTCTGTGACATTGGACTTAAAGCCTTTTGCATTAGACCTAAAGGATTTCACTGCTTGTGACGTGCTGACGCTTTGCTTGTCGAGAAGTTTAAATACTACGTCACATTGCTACCACATCAAAAGAACTAACCGCGATCGCTCTCTCCCACGCTAAAGCCGGTCAACTGCAATACACGTCGCCGACCTTTAGCGGTTTATAAAAGGGAACAGACAGTCCAGCCGTATTTTATCGGATAATCCCTGCACAAGTATTAAACAATATTGGAAATAGAGCATTATGCATTTTTAAGAGTCCATAATAAATTGAAGTTGAAGTGATCATTTTATTCCATAGCAAATTTGCCATTTGTATATATGCCAATATATATATGCCACATAAAATGTGTGCGTGATCAAGCTAGATGTTTCTGTATTAGTCCTGGTCATGCTGGGATTGTAGTATTTTGTTTCAAATCACAGCTGAGAATAATGATTTTTCTTTGAAAAAATATATTTCGTAAATATATGTATTGAACAATGAACTGAATTCGAAGGACTTTCGAACTGAGTACATAGATCTACATGTATATCCCCAAACAACCTTATTATATTTGTATAATGTACTATAAATATCCATACGTTAACGAATACTTCTGCCGAGAAGGGAACTTGTATTCATAATTGTCAATAATTATGTCCACTGCTAAATTAGTACATGTACATATCTTTGCCCAGAAAAAAAAAAAACAAAAAAAAACACGCATATATGATAGCTTCTTTCGTCTCTCTCTCTCTCTCTCTCTCTGTTTATTGTGTTACATACAACACAGACTCGAGTAATTGGCGACCAGAAAGTGTAAGGGGGATGCTCTCATTTCAATCTGATTGTTTTTTTTTTCTTCAAATAATTCTTCGGGCACATAATATAAGACCCCCCCCCCCGACACTTCTTTTTCAAATATCACCTTGTGACAAGACCTTTCTTTGGGTACCATCATATTTGACCTTTTGACCTTGACCTTGGAGTTTTACCCACTTTTGCAAAATTTTATGAGACTTTAACCTTGGCCATAACTTCTGAACAGTTGGTGCTTGGGTTTTCAAACTTCACATGTGTATTCTATGTTACAAGGCCTTCCACTTTGACCTTTTGACCTTGACCTTGGAGTTTGACCTACTTTTGAAAAACTTAAACCTTGGCCATAAGTTTTGAACAGTTGGTGCTAGAGCTTTCATTCTTCACATATGTAATCCTTGTGACAAGACCTCTCTTTGGATACCAACCACTTTGACCCTTTGACCTTGACATAGGAGTTTGACCTACTTTTGAAAAACTTTAACCTTGGCCATAACTTTTGAATGTTTGATGCTAGGGCTTTCATACTTTACAATATGTGATCCTTGTGACATCACCTTCTTTGAATACCAACCACTTTGACCCTTTGACCTTGACATAGGAGTTTGACCTACTTTTGAAAACTTTAACCTTGGCCATAATTTTTGAATGGTTGGTGCTAGAGCTTTCATTCTTCACATGTGTAATCCTTATGACAAGACCTCTCTTTGGATACCAACCACTTTGACCCTTTGACCTTGACATAGGAGTTTTACCTACTTTCGAAAAACTTTAACCTTGGCCATAACTTTTGAATGGTTGGTGCTAGGGCTTTCAAATTTATATTTTTTTATCTTTTGGCCTGGATTTTGACTTGCATTTGAGAAACTTTAACCCTCGCCATAAGCTGCCATACGGGGGCATCAGTGTTTCACAAACACATCTTGTTTGTTTTGTTTTGTTTTGTTTTTTGTTTTTTTTTTTTTTGCTTGTCAAGAAATTTTTGGGTTAGATTATTTTTTCGACTGGGATGGATCCCCCCCCCCCCCGGAAAAAAAAAATTCCTGGATCCGCGCCTGAGACCGCAATCCATTTATGTTACATCAGTATGTATGACTTCACTCTATTTAGGTTTCTTAATTTAGGTCGAAGTACAAACTTCGAATAAGATCAGAATCAAACCAATAATGCGTAATGCGTAAAAAAAAAAAATAAATCGACCATTTAGAATCGTTGTTAGGGTTATATTAGTTCAAAGCATATTATAAACCTCCTAGTATACAGGAAAGTGCCTAAGCACCCAAACAAAAACCAAGTAAGGAAACTTTTTTTAAAATTTATTTTTTGATGATACCTATTTTTCTACTTTTTGAGCTTTTCAAAGTCGTTTTAGGTTTGTTTGTTTGTTTGTTTGTTTTTTTCATGCCAGCTATTTCTTCACTCCTCTTTGAAATATTATAATAATTATACTGTGAATACAAAATGTATTAAAACTTGAAAATGTATTGAACTTCAATCGATAAAAATTGAACATAAATGTAAACGCCTCCTTCTTTACTATCCCTCTCAAATAATTGCGTACAAAGTGGGCTCCAGTTTTCAGCACAATTTATAATTAATTGCTACAATCTCAGAATGCATGATCTGGATTGATACGCATGACTGATAAATACAGTTATCAATGAATCATGCACTACTTTTTATACGCAAATATGAAAAGGTAAAATATTCTATGGAATAAAATAACCAACCCAGTTTAAATTCATTATGGACTCTATGATGCATAATGCTCTATTTTCAATATCATTTAAGATTTGTGCAGGAAATATTCGATAAAAGGACGACTGGACTGTCTGTCCCCTTTTATGAACCGTTAAACGTCGGCGATATGTATTGCGGTTGACCGACTTTAGCGTGGGAGAGAGCGATCGCGGTTAGTTCTTTTGATGTGGTAGCAATGTGACGTAGTATTTAAACTTCTCGACAAGCAAAGTGTCAGCACGCCACAAACAGTGAAATCCGTTAGGTCTAATGCAAAAGGCTCTAGATTTATACGGTCTCATCCGAAGGACCGGTCTCCACGTCCCACAGTGGCATTCGAACCCGCGACGTAAGGAATAAATTCTTTCTCCGCAACTCTAGAGCTGACGCTTTACCACTGCGCCACGCGGGCGACTTTACAATACGTAAATTAATCATTGTAAAAATAGCATTAAACACATCATTTCTTGGGACAGTGTATTTCGCACAAGAAAAAAAGAAATGATATGCGTCTTCTATTTTTCCACAAGTGCACAATGGGCTGTCAATGATGTTACACCTAAATAAATCTTTATTCAAAACACAATTTTGTCTTAGTCTTGTATGAATTACTTTCCAGTAACGAACACAAAAAGAAAAAAAAAGGCAGGAGTAGGTGTTTTTTGAGAGTTTATACAATTTTTGAAGGAACCTATAGTAGTGGATTTTCTTGTTCAAAAGGTAAAGAGTTCCATTCCCTTATTGCCATTGGGACAAAAGATGATTTATAAATGTTTAATCTACACTTAGGGATGCAATAATTTTGTGATTGTCTTGTTACGTAATTTGATTCGTGTGATCGAATGTTTGGAAATATTTCTGTCAAATACTCGGGTACAATATTATGAAAAATTTATACATAGTTGTTCTTACTTTGGACATTCTTCTAACAACAAGCGAGTCCAGTGACTGTTCTTCCTAAGCAATACCCTTTGTGTCCTTAAATCTAAATAACTTTGAAACCATTATTATATCTAATCACTAACACCATATGTTTGTAACTGTAAAAAGAAGACCATTATGCCATACCCGATCAACTTCCTTAGGCAAATCAGAGAAAACCATACAACAGTATTTTCCTTCATAAGTAGCTTTAGCTATGTAATCGTATGTCTCAATAAGCTGATAAACAGTTGAATGGTAAAAAACAAGCCTGATATTTATAAAAAAAAGATTATTTGAATGAAAATATTAATTATAAACTTATTTAAAAATAACTCGCTCCATAATTTTTCCTACGCAGCTTAATAATGATACAGGTTTATAATTTGATAATAATGATGGATCACCTTTTTTAAATAAAGGAAGTACATTAGCTACAGACCCTGAAACGTGCTACTACCCCACACGCACGCTGAACAAACGGTACACGCTCGCTACACGGTTAGCACGAAACGCTGCACGGTTTACACGAAACGCTACACGGTTTGCACGAAACGCTACACGGTTTACACGAAACGCTTTGCACGAAATGCTGCACGGTTTACACGAAAGCCTGCACGAAACGCTTTGTACACGTTTCTCACACGCTTTGTACACGATTCTCGCACGCTTTGGCCTCGATATGGATTTTCTATTCGAAATCTCTAGGACTTTATTTGAATAATTATGGATTAATCAAAGATTTGGAAAGAATCGCAATCATTCACATTAAGTTTAAATCAAAAGTCGCTACACCAGTACTATCTAAAATGAAAAAAAAAATATGAAATGTTCACTTGTGATTAATTAATAGTTGTCATTGCGTATGTGACCAGCCCGGTGAAATGCCTATCATCGTCTATGTACAAACCTTCTTCGCTAGACTCTAAATTAAGCACTGAGAAAAAATGTCATTCATAATCTCTTACAGCATTCAAAGTTTTACAATTATAGTTTCCACTGTTTAGGAGATACATATTCTCTTAAAGATCTATTATAGTCTGTCCCAGGGTACCAAGGACCTCGCTTTTCGCCTCATATCTCAAAATGTATAAATACCTTGGCCTTCAAACTAGGTGCGGTCGATAGATCATCTTTTTTTCCAAACTTCCTCCATTTATCCGAACCCTCGAGTTCAACCGGTGTATTGACACGGCGGCAAATTCAAAGTCTACGGAGATTTAACATTACCAAAATGGCCACCACTTCGGAAGGGGATCCATCATTATTTGTGATTTTCCATACATCACCGTCAGTGACATAATGACGTAACACACGTTCGGGAATGCTCTGTGCTTACCGATGTACGGAACGCTATACAGCCCGAGACTATCCAAGAGCCCCAAAACACAGATTTTTTTCAGCGAAAAAAATAAAAGACAGCGTCTTCGACGTACCTGGGAACAAGTGCCTAACACTACTAAGAAAAGAGGTAAGATTCAACTCATATGTTCTTCAGAAGTCATAACTGACGAAAGTAATCTGTAATGGAAAGAACGATCGAGGCAACAACAAAATTCAACCGAGTGACATATTTACCAACACTGCATGATAGATCTATCTGTAAGCGAGTATTATAGTATGTTCAAATAATTTAGATTTGTAATTAATTACAACTTTACCTTTGCCTCGCAAATAAATCCAACACACTAGACAGTTTACTATAGTTTGTTGTAAACCACATGTAAACACGGTTAAACAGGTAAACACGGTTAAACAGTTTGTTAAACATCACTTCTAACACGAATTCACAATATTAATGCTTCCTGGCTTTGTTACATTTATAATTATTAAGCACATACAAATCCATGTTTATACATTTTGAATCACTGTGCAAATGTTGTCTGCATGAAACTACGTCATCAATGGATTTTGACCTTGCCCTTGGAAAACTTCCTGTATCAGCATTAGGTAAATGCAGGGCCTGGGATTTCAAATACATGTACATGTAGCAGTTCTAATGCCAAAAATAAAATACAAAGATAGTAATCACACAAACCCCAGTACATGAATGGAATATATATATATATATATATATATATATATATATATATATATATATATATATATATATATATATATATATATATATATATATATATATATATATATATATATATATAAATTATTTGTATACTTTTTTTAATATAAAAAAAACTTGTGTGGCCATGGCTGTAGGAACTGGAAAGGGGGGGGGGCACGGGGGACCTTGCCCCCCCCCCCCCAATAATTTTGCCGATATATAGAATACTATAGAAAACATAGCTATATATACTATATGCCTGTACACCCTCAGGAATAACATATGATGACCTTTTTTTTCTTTTGCTTATCAAGAAATTTTGTTGACAGTGCCCCCCCCCCAACTGAAAATGTATGGTTGTGCCCCCTCAAAGTGAAATTGCTTCCTACAGGCCTGGTGGCAGAAATTTCAATGATTTTACAATTTAATAAAACTTTTGAGAAATTTTTTGAGGCCGGTTTTACAAAAGAACTTACGACTAAGACCAAAATTTTATTCTGCTTATTACTTTTTCTTTTACATTAATTTGAAAATGATTCTAATCCTTTTAAACAGAATTCAGAAAGATATTTTTATGCTAAGAACTTCAAACAGAATCATTAACTTTGCAAAATTTTACAATCAAGTAAAATTTTTGGTCTAAGTCGTAACTTGTTTTGTAGAACAGGCCCCTGGAGTTTGCATTTTAAATTTTATTGTGAAAAAAATTTACATTTGCAAGAAACATGAGAAATATTGGTCAAAGCCCTCTCATTATTTTTTTTAAATAATGATATTGATAACAATGAAAAGTAAAATAAAAACAATAGATAAAACTAAGTTAAGCATTTTTATTTTGAAACAAGAATTTAAATATTACTTAGGAAAGAGAACATGAAGACATATCAGACAGAAAAGAGCATGCAAACATGTACATTAAATTAATTCAACCTTTGATAGATGCAGAAACATGTACTTAGCTTACTTTTCAAGACACCAAGTATCATAATTTACAACTTCTGCTTTGCAAATTAAATTCATACTTTGAAAATTGTTATAAAACTTGAATAACAAGTTGTAAAAATATCAAATCTCAAATTACTTAAATCTTAAGTTATTGAAATTACAGGGTAAAACCACTCAACACACTATGTTATTTGTAATTTTGTTCGAACTGTTTTCAGCATTTTAAGTAAATTTGAAAAATGTTCCAAGAGGTAAATGAATTGTCTATCCTATATTTATTAAGATTATCTTATAGATATTCAGACTAAAGAAGAAAGGAAAGTGAAATGCTCAGTGCTGCTGGTATCCATGGTTTGAATGTCAATTGGTACAAAAGAAGTCATGACTCATATTGCACATAATAAACATGACGCCAGGGAGAGAAACAACATCTATGAATAGATTAGAAAGTGAGTATTTTTATACCCCCCTCCGAAGAAGAGGGGGGTATACTGTTTTACCCTTGTGTGTCTGTCTGTCCGTAACAAATTTTTCGTCACAGTTTTCTCAGCAACTACTCATCACAGATGCTTGAAATTTTAGCACACACTTTTGTTGAGGCATGCCATATGGTGGGATTCATTTCTGTACGAATCCGATGTCAACTTCCTGTTTATCCGTGCGTTCTCTCCATTTTATCACTAACACTTCAATTTGTGTCTGGCTCATCAAGTGATCACTACTGGGTAAACTACCTGGTAATCTTTGGTTTAGGCTATTCTTCAGGTCTGAAAAAGATGACAATAGTACA
This sequence comes from Saccostrea echinata, assembly GCF_033153115.1. Classification (NCBI taxonomy): domain Eukaryota; kingdom Metazoa; phylum Mollusca; class Bivalvia; order Ostreida; family Ostreidae; genus Saccostrea; species Saccostrea echinata. The sequence continues at coordinate 3,363,397 of NW_026889824.1, forward strand.
CATATTAACATATTAACTGTCGTGATGATTCTGGTGCATGAAAAAAAAAATAAGTCTCTGTAAAGTGAAATTAAGGAAAAATGAAAATTCAGATGATTTCATTTGTACATATATGTATCATGAATTCTTTCTGTACATATGAAAAATACATGATGATTTTTTTTTTTATTTCAGATACAAGGGCAAAGTATACACTTCAGAAAAAATTTATATATATATATATATATATATATATATATATATATATATATATATATATATATATATATATATATATATATATATATATATATATACTTACTGCCCAGACCATCCAGAAGAATGTCCTGAAACTTGTTCATGCATGTTTCATCTAGATGAACTCCAAACACTTTATTATGAAATTTGAGTGGATTGTCCTTTACATGCATGTGCACCTTCTCGTCTTCATGTCTGCTCATCATAACAATGTGTTCCAATTAATTAATACCTTCAGAATATTTTTTTATAATTAATAAAGACATAACAAGGTAAATGTTGCTTCTTTATTACAATTCGTTAATCAATAATTAGCCCTTCAAATGGTGTTGAAGGACATGAATAAACTGAAAAAGGGACGCAAACCAGATCAGTGATGTGCCCATTTACAATTTAAATGATCTCTGCTTTTTGACCTTTATTATGTTAGTGTTTTGACCTTGACCTTTTATTTTGTGCTAGAATACTGTTCATACTTAAATTAAATGCCAGATGTATTAATTTTGCATATATGAATTTTTTGCTTTATTTTCTTTTTGCAGTGTTTGAACAAAATGGGTTTACTATGGGGGATGTAAATAACAAGAGGCCCATAGGCCACATTGCTCACCTGAGCACTTTGGCTAGGAGTTCAGTATTTAAGTATGTAAGGAAATAGAAGTCTCGAGGGTTGTATTTCGGGTAAACTTACAGCATATTTCGACAATAAAAAATGTCTTGAAATAAAAAAGTTATTTTTTGAAAAGTTTAAAACTAGAAAAAATTATTATACAGTAAATTGAACATAATCACAGAATTGAAAGTGAATTATATATAAAATTGTAAACACTGAGAGACAAAAAACTCACACCTGAGAGAATTTGTATAATGTGAGACATGAATTGTGTTAAAGATTCATTCACTGACTGATTGTCCTCTATTTAAAAGTTACAGGATATTTTGAGGATATTAGACATTAATAATAATAACAAAGTTTATCAACATGATCAAATAGTGGGAAAAATTCTTTGAATTATGTCAAATAAAGATAAATAAATGCATTGTTTATTTAGCTGGAAAATTTTTATTCAATATTTTTAAATGAGAAATACTGCAATCAATGTATTTAATGTGTAACTTTAAGCTCCCCAACCCCCCCCCCCCCCTAAAATAAAAAAAATAATAAAAAAATAAAAAATGTAGAACAGTAGATGTAAATCAGATCATGTGAATCTCCGATATATGTAATTAATGCTACAAATTTATATTTTTAGCATGTCTTAAATGCAGTATAAAACAAATAATCCTTATATGGTATTTATCAAATGCATGCACTTGTGCCTAGAAGTGAAATATTATATATTTTGATTTTCATGCAATTTTATCAATGCAAGTATTTTAGTATAATTTAATTTTGTTTGTATTCTTGCCTCTGATTGGTTAATATCCAAAAAGGAACACAAATTATTTCTGTATAACCTGGTTTGGTATGGGGACACCCCCCCCCCTTGACAACCAGCTGAATCATCTGTATCCATACAATCCTCTCATTTCCAGTCCTCGGGATTCATGGAAAATTCCAGATTTAATAAATGTACCTTTAACTTCAAACGATAATTCGCTCTTACCACATGCAAACAAACAACATGGCTGCTAGGCCTATGTATCAGTTTTTACCTCCCCTCGCTTCCCATCACTTCCGTTACTACGGTTGTATTATTGAGCGGCAAATTTGAACTAATGAAAAGCAACGAAATTTTAAACCCCTAGTTATTTAATGATTTTAAAATTAAATTATAAGGAATGACTCTAATTCTTGGCCAAATTATTCGAGTATAACCTGGTTTGGGTCAGTTTACGCTGTTTTATAATCCGTTTCGCGGATTATAAAGCGTAAACTGACCCAAACCAGGTTATACTCAAATAATTTGGCCAAGAATTAGAGTCATTCCTAAAGGATAATTATGCAGGGCTAGACAAATAGCATTGCCTGACGCCCAGGACAACCAATTTTGTTTGGCGGGCAAGTTATTTGATAACTGCATGGTTTCGGCCTGTGGACAAGTGTTTTTTCCAGCTAACAAAAATCATATACTCAAATGTTGTTTTGTTTTACCATTGTTAAAATACAGTGAATCACAGCAGAGTATCTGTTGCAGTTGTCCACTACATCAAACACTCGGTAGGAACTTCTCTAGAATTGCCCATTCATGTCTTGATAATATATTATATATGAGAAGTAGACTACGGCAGGTATCGATGTCATGTCAAAAAAGTTGAAGATTTTGGACCTTTCTTTTGTCAAAATGTAAAAATCATGCTGTGAATACACAATGCAAACGCATGTTGCTCTTATTAAATTGGTGGTGTTGACTGGCGAACACACACAGTCATGAAGTTGAACCCTTAATCGACATTCATGAGTTTTTTTAATAACACAATAATGTAGATACAAATGTATTTTTTTCATGTAAAAAATACAGTGAAACCTGTAAGTACACATTGACATGTACATGTATTTAAAATTTTAAGTTTAATAATCAATGCACAGCGCAGACGCTAGGAAGTCTCCCTAGAATTAGAAATTTTACCCTTAATTTCTCTACGGGAGAGATATTGATTTTGGGTCAAGGTTGGTCCTAATTAAATGTTAATTATAATGTTTTAGTTTTGTGTTATTTAAGAAAAAGGTGGGACAAGCATATTTTTTGGCAGGACAAGTAATTTTACGATGGTAACCTGTCCTAGGGCAAGTACTGACAATTTCTATTTGTCTACCCCTCTTACGTTGATTTTCCATCTTGGGCAAAGCATGCAGTAGATAAGTTAACTCTTGAAATATGGTTAAATCTGGACTGCATCGATCAACATGTAACATCTATTTATATATTTATACACCTAGCAATATCCGATAGCTCTGTATGTTAAAACAGTACAGAAGACCCTAGCTTAGAACTCTATCAGTCTTGTAAAAAAAAAAAAAAAAAAAACTAGAAAGTTCAGGGAAAAAAATCTTGAGTGTCCAAAATATTTGTTATATATATATAAAACTGTATAAAGATTCGTCAAGGTGCTGACACTTCAAATAAATGTAAAATTTTGCTTGTTATGGATCATATAGGTAGTGACTGCCAAATGCATGAAGTGTTCAAAGTGAAAGTAGATCGACCTACATGATCATGCATTTAAATGAATAAATAAAAATCTACCAGCTTCTAATAAAAAAGCCATTGTAATTATAATTAAAAGGTGTATTTGTACACTTTCTTTCTTTCCTAATAGTTTTATGATTTGAAATAAGTTGAAAAAAAATGTCAGTTTTCGTTTTTTTTTTTTTTCTTTCTTCGACATGTAACATGGGGCCACTTATGCAAACATTCTGACTTATTCTTAGCATTTGAAACAGCTCTTTCTTGGGTGTATGTATGGTATAAAATAAAGAAAAGGACGACAACTTACCATCTTGCTACATTTTCAACAAATGAAGCTGTAAATAACACAGTCTTGCACCAGACCATGTCAACATCCGTTTCTAGAGGAAATGCGTGACCTCCACAACTTGTACTGCATTGAATTCGGATTATTTCTCTCATTTTATGAGAAAACTCGTCAGAATATATTTGAATGCAAAAATATACTTATATTATTTACCAAATTACACTGAATTACTTTTGTTGAATTTTTAGGATTTTTTGTAATTTTAATTTGGAAAGAACGACTACTCCCTCAATAAACTGGTTTCCTGCCCCGTGATCTTGACGGTAATGGACGAGTTTACCATGTTAAACCCCCGTAGACTTTGAATTTGCCGCCGTGTCAATACACCGGTTGAACTCGAGGGTTCGGATAAATGGAGGAAGTTTGGAAAAAAAATTATCTATCGACCAAACCTAGTTTGAAGGCCAAGGTATTTATACATTTTGAGATATGAGGCGAAAAGCGAGGTCCTTGGTACCCTGGGACAGACTATAAACAGAATACACAAGGGAAATGAGACGCTAAAAATAGTAGCTTTTAGCATTTTATGACTAATATTGTCAGACCCTATAGCCTTTTTCACAGGGAGAATAGAAGTTAAATCAATAATGTCTTGCTTAACTATTTCAATACTATTAAGAACACTATTACACAATAAAGAACAAAAAAACTGGTAATGCAGGTTCCACATTATGCGATGCCGAAATCAAAGCAAAATAGTTGTTTAACGCACAGGGGTTGAAAATCTATTTTGTAATGTATTAAACGAACCAGGTTTTGCTTTACCTTACGAAAAACCGAAATGATCTCAACTTTGACGCAATCACATTTACATCTCGAAAAACTTACAGAATTATAAGAAGCTTAAGATAATGCTATAGATGAAATTGAAAGTAGGAATTATCTATTATTATTTATGAATATCTAAGTAAAGTCAAAATCATTTCTCATCTGATCGAAAAATCGGGCGGAAGACCTCTTCGTTGCTTCAACGAGATCTCGTCTAGTTATTTTTAGCATGTACAGGAGAGTCAGTGTGTCAATAAAAAGATAGATAATACGATTGCAAGTCCGGTCTAAAAATACATGCTACTATAAAATTCCTACATAATAAGTTACTTTGATAAATACATTGCTCTGACTCATATCATTTGATCTTGATGACTCATATCATTTGATCTTGATGAATAATAAAAAAAACCTTTTATTTTCCCAATTTCATTGCCTTGTATTCAATTAGCGATTTGAAGTACTACTAAAGTCTTGGTGTTTCAGTTTTCTCCATAAATATGGGATCCCCTCTGGTTTGTGGTTATATATGATTTTTATACAACGAGTTGTATGTTATTTTTTTTATCCCCGAGCTGTTGGATAAAAATCATATAAAGAATATAATAACAAATAAAATAAAAATGAAAAATAAGAAGATTCTTGTTAGCACATGTTATATTTATCTGTCACATGTTAACACTGTTTTTATACATGTATATGGATTCACTTTAATTGGATTCATTGTTTTTGCGCAGACGTCATTATGACATCACATTTGTTGACATGAAAACGATATCATATGACTGATATCCACTGTGTAAAGAAGTAAGCATGTGAGAAATTGATTTTTCTATAGTTATATGCATGTATAATCATATTCTTATTTATTGTTTCCCATTACAGTTCAGATTGATATCGGCTTCCTTCAATTCTCTAAATACCCCAATATTTACAATATCAGAATTTCCAAATAACTTGGGGAAAAGAAACGGAGCTTGTGAAATTTCAAGGACTCTTGGCATGAGCTACTAAGCTGACAAGGATACGAGGTACGATCTCTTTTTAAAGTATAGCTCAGTTATTATAAATTTAGAACTTTTAAATAATATAAATGATATTAATAAATAAATAAATTTTAAATAATATTAATTTTCCTAGTATGAAATATGTAGATAAGGAACAGATAGTCAAGCTCAAAAATCCATTAAAACAAAACATTGGGAGCAGAGCAAACAAGGACCTCTAAAACCATCAGAGGTGGAATCAGGTGCCACGGAGGAGTAAGCATCCCCTGTCGACGGGTCACAATCGCCGTGTGCTCCTTGTCATGATCGGACAAACGGAAAAAAATTCAATGTGAAAATAATGGTCTAACAATTTGTATGAAAAACGTCAGTCAAAAATCGACTTAACGATAGATTGTATTTGCTGACAAGGTCATTGTATCCAACATTGTACTTGTGAAATGTTGACTTTAAACGAGACTTTTGATATCATTGCATCATCAACTTATTTGTCACTAGCTTGTCTCTTTTTGAAAATATTGTCTGTAGAACATGCTCTTGAGGAACGAATCAACTGAGAAACATGAACTCTATATGCAGGTGATAATTGTATATTGCTATATAAATTAGAGAAGTTGACGAGAGAAAAGTTGAAATCACGTTCATCATAAGTTTTGTTGTTATGTTACCATTAACGCCTTTTTCCAATTATTGTAAATGGAAACAAAAACATGTATAGGGTTTCCATTTCGATGTACCGTCTACCGTCTGCAATTGAGCATATTGCATTTAAACACTGAATTTGTATACCGGTAGGAGGCATTCGGGAAATCAAAGCAAAGTCGATTTTTGTGAAATCATCACACTAAGTAGTTGCTAATATTTTGGCAAAATTTCCAATTCTCTCTGGATCTGTCCGTTTTATTCTAGCATTATTAAAGCAATAGGATGACAGCACATTCATATGAAAAGCATGTAAAAAAAGTTACATGATTCAAGATTTCTCCATAATTGTTCAATATTCGGGATAACATTTATTGGAAATGTACCTTTTTATAAAAATTATATTCTGATTACTCTTTGTGAAAATTAAGGTCAGATGCATCACCAAAAACATATTTTGACAATGTAGTTAAGTAAAAAATAAATTCATAATTTATAAATGTCCAACCCTCAACTAGGAACAAAAGCTCTTAAAATGATCATTATTTGGATACATCTAAAATCGAAAATGAAACCTTTCCGTGTAACAATTTTCATTGCATGCTTTATTTTATTATCCAGGGTACTTTAAATATAATGCTTTGAATTATATAAAAATTGACGTATATGGAACTAAATTACATCATGAGGACATACAAATTTTTTTTCCAGCTGTCCGAATACCTTTTATGTTTTAACCTGTATTATCCTAAATTAATTTTCAGCTGGAAAATGCATTATTGATACTTCTGTTTACATTTCCGTGAATACTTTTTAGAACTTTTGTAATAACGCGTTCATTTTCAATTGTGGAATTTAAAGTATTTTGAATTCGTAACTTTATTTGGTAAACAAATTCATTTTTAACTGACGCCAGTTATAGCATGTATATCTTTAAGAACCCTTCTTTGTCCTTGGGTTTGAGTGTCTCCATAAACGGTACAATAATCCATCATCAAAAACCCGAGTGTCTTCATCCTTGTTACAAAAAGTATTGATTCTAAGTGAAAAGATACACAAAGGTCACTGGAAGATCCCCAAAAATGACATTTTCCGAATTTTCTCAACTTTATTCAAATTTTCATAAATATTTTATATAGCATGTATATCTTTAACCTATCTTGACCTTTATACAAATTTCAAAATGATATCAGACACATGGGTTATACGTTTGTTTTTACCTTCTTTTTATCAGAGGACAAAATGATATGCAGTAAATGGACCGAATTTCCTTTAAGATCAAGAATATTTTTTCGAAGTTTGCTGATTTTTCTTCTTATGGTAAGATAATTTCATATTTAGATGAAAGACTGATAATAAATGCATACAAACATGTTTGCATGCGTGCACAGAATAAAGAACATGTCTATTTAATTTCCTACCACTTTCAATTTTAGATAAGTACTCCTCAAACACTATAGATGTACTTTATTTCGCGTGGGCTTGATTCCCGCTATGTACGCGATCATAATTTCTCCTCGAAAATTTGTCATAGCGTACTTAAAATTCATCAATGGTATAATGACAGTTCAAGAAATCCGCGTAATTTTCTAATCGTGATCTGAACAGAAATTGCAATCCCGCGGAATTATTATCCCGAAGACAAAAAAGTACTTTTACAGTAATTGGAGCCGTACCAAACTTTTACCAACTGCCCAGTAGTTAAATTCTAATTTATCCTCCACCACTAGAGCACACTTCTCCGCGAATTGTAGAATAACCTATTTTCTGGTTTTCCAATAAATTGCGAGCAGACAGATAGTGATCTGCTCAAAATCATACTGTTTATGCCACATCGCTTCTCACGCGATTTCACATTCTTTTTTTTTCCACTTTTTCCTGTAAACTATAGCTCGTGCTCGTGAATTGCAATACAACTTGATTCGATTCATTAATATAGTCACTAACCACTTTCGCTAGGAATGTTGTAATAAAATTATATAGATACATGTAATAAGTCGGTGAGTAAAAGCTGTCGACTTTTGCCACGATTTTTAAAATAAATTAAAAAAATTATTTAGTTCACAAAGTAAATTTGGACAGACACAGCGAACTCTAGCCTCCTTCCTACATCAAGAGGATAGTAATAGATTCCTGGTTTATCTAATTTTAATCTACGTACGAATAAAAACAAAGATTTCAATTGTATAACAATCCAAACGTGTTCAAGTTTCAGGAGTGGTCTACCTGTTATGATGAAGAGTTTTGTAAAGAATCTCAAAATACGGAGACATCAGTGTTTTCATGTCCAACAACTGAATTTCTCTGGGAAAAACGGGCGCTAAAGAAAAACTGTTCTTCTTTGTCACACAGCTGTCATAATGAACTTTTATATCATTGTTTGATAAACCCTTGGCAGAACAGTACCGTTGAAGTCTGTGCACCAAAAACAGAAATTGCAGCAGGTGTCTCTATTATAGTTTTAGGGCAGCATTAATTCTATTAAATCTGGAAAGAATCATTTGTATTATGTTGTGCTTCAAAGAAAATCTTTTAGTTCTTAGTTTAAAAAAAAATACCATCATAATAGTTTCAATGATAAAGTGAAAGAAAATTATTGATTTGAGTAAAAAGATTTGGCACTGAAGACACAGTCTCACTTAAATCGCAAAAAAGTTGATTCAAGAAAAAAATATCATTAACATTTAAAAACTAGTAATGTTTTTAAGGTTTCTGTGCCGAATACAACGCTAAAGGAGGGAGGATACAGGAGTTCTACAGACGGACATGTTTATCCTGTAACAAAACTTACTGGTCTACAGAGGCATACAACTGTATGTTTTATTTAATTTTATTTTCTCTATATCCCATTCAATGTATACCTAGGGAATGGATTTCAGTTATTACAAGAAGAATGTTGAAAATACAACTCATAGGGTTGGGTCTGCCCCACAGAATTTCGCTCTAACAGTAAAATAAAATGTCACTGTTGTATGCAGTATCTTGTGGGGGGAGTGGGGCAGGGCTCATCACATTTTTACCAATATTTACACAAATACGTTTGAAGCATGCTTTTTTTTTTTTTTTTTTTTTTAAATGTTATTTCAAGTGTGCTTTGTTGTTTTTGATATCCTCAGTAAAATTGATATTTCAATATTGAGAAAAAACCGGTTGAGGAATATACAATTTCCTTAAATTATAACAGAATAATCCCTGACACCATAGCTATGTTCCTGTAAATTAATTTACTATGTATTTGGTGGATTTAGCTGTAGAATTCTATTGTTCCAATTTAACTTACTTGGGATAACTGTTATTTCATCTCCTTAAATCTGCATCTCTATTGTCATAAATTTTGACAATAAACAGATAGAATCTTTGATATATTATGTGCTTATGTGTTTTAGATGCCGAATGCTACACGACAGTAACAAAATACAGTAACAAAAGTGTCGTAAACCGGTAATGATATACCTTTTTCTCTTGCTAGAGATTAAAATATATATGAAAAAAATATATTAACTGTTGCTGTAAATTTCCTTCACAATTAGATGATTGCTTCGCAATTAAATGATTTCTTCAGATTACAAATAACCAGAATATTTGAATCAGATACATCCTGTATTTTACAAATAATACATGTGTCATATTTGACATATCATGACAAAATAAACATTCTTATTTTTCTTTTTTTTTCAATATTATTTTCTTGTTTGCATAGAATTTCAGGATCTGAAGTTGCTAGCAGCAGTGGAACAATTGTACATCAAAACTCCAAACTCTGGCTATATTTTGGTATATATTTGATAATCCAAACATGAAACTACTAATAACTTTATACATGAAAATAATGCAATTTTTTCATGGGCTTTCTTCACCTTTGCTGAAGTTTTAGACTATTTGTAAAAGTAAAAACTCTCTTATATTCACATTTTTTTTTCTAATTATTTGAGTGATTAGTGCCTGCAACGTTAGCTATAAACACAGTCACTTCAATACCGGTATAACAAGTGCTTTTACATGTACTATTGTAATACATATGAAGTATTGACACCCGATTTACATGTTTGAAGAGAAACAAGTAATGCTTTAAGAACTCAAATCTAAAATAATTCAAATAAGAAGATATATTCATTGAAGCTTCAACTATTTAACGGACAAGAAGTAAATATGAATATTTAAGTATTAACTTGAATATTGCACTAAAACACCAGTACTGGCATTTCCAATGCTCTCAAATATTTGTTATATTTGACTTTGTTTAAACATCTATATTTGAAGAGCTAAATTTCAACTGTCTCTAATTGTGACCAATAAACGTCATGTATATGTATGAACGTTTTCAAGAACGTGTTGTTTTATAGTTTTTTTATTATCTTACATTTACATTATTTTTATATAGTTTTACAGATATATGTACAAATTTCTCCCTGTAGATTAGCACATGTTTTACAGTTTGTATTGTACATTTGATGACTAGATTATTTTATCATATTGGAAAGGTATATTTGTATTTCCTGATTGCGATTATTCTTCTGCACTATGATATATAACTTTTTACAGTATTGTTATCCATGAAATGTGGCATTTGACACTTTATAAAGGGACATCCACATAGAAAAGGTTCGTGAATTTGCCAACTGGAAAACGTATTTACACACGAAATTCACAGTTCAAACAAATCATCGTATTCTATATCTTGTATTAAAAAATATTTTGACGAAATGTACAGAATGCTCACGGTAACATAAAAAGATTCAACTAAAAAAATATTATAAAATGATTCCATACCATGTTTTAAATAACATGTTGAAATAAAGAAAAGGTAGTTACATGTATATCACAGGGAAAAGTGGCTTACATGATATTCATGTGATTATCTTTTTATTTGAAAATTATGTGAAAATCATGTAAAAATTATATAGATATTTTTTCATGCGAATATCATGTGAATAAGTTTGCATGATATTCACATAATTTTTTTTTAAAACTTTCATGTGAAGTTTTCTTTGCACGATATTTATTCGATTTGCTCTACATGTAAAATTCTAAAGAAAAGTATGTCAAAATGGCCTGAAGTTTCTACATAAATTTCACATATCTTGTTTTTCGTCTCTTTCCCATGCAAAGAATTCACATGAAATTCATGCGAATTTCATATAATATTTATGTTAACCACTTTTGCCTGTGATATATATTATTTATTTTAAACCTACCTTTGTATCATTCAGTTTTATTCACTTTTGAGAAATTTGTCTTCATTTCACAGTATTTTGCAAATAAATGTATTTGGTATGAATTTGTTTTCTCTGTTTCTTACGCGTTTAGATAGAAGTGTATACCCCTGTGACGGTGCATATTTTCGTTTTGTGCATATTTTCGTCTGCGCCAACTGCAATAAGCAACTATTCTCAATGCACATATTGTCGTCCATTGACCAATACTGTCTCTGGCTAAAAAATTATGTATGAACACATTGTCCTAGCAACAAAATGTGCCTACCGTTATGTTCATATTGTCGCCCCACAGTAACAGTTTGCTTAAGGATTATTTTTGTAGTTTTTTAATGTAATTGATTTGTAAATCACAAAAAAAAAAAAAAAAAAAAAAAAAAAAAAAAAAGTATCATATGCTTTTTCATGCTGTCCAGTTATTATATTATATAATATCCAAGTACATAATTTCGTCCTGTATATATTGTCGGCGGCGACAAGTGTACCTACCCTCAATGCACATATTGTGTTCCATCGGTACATATTGCTGGCGATAATATGAGCCTACTCTCACTGCACATATTGCCGCTTCACAGTTAGGATTTTAGTAATATGGATGATGATAACGATAATAATGATGATCTCATGAGATCACTTATTTGCCATTTTTTAACTCCATTGAAACAACTGCAATGAATGCTATATTTAATAAACACGTGCGCAAGCAATACTGTGAAAAATAGAGCAACTACCGTAAGAACCGTGTTCTTTAAATCAGTTCATAAATAAAAGAACAGAAACCTCTCTCTCTATCTCTCCAAACTTAACCAAACTCCCTCTTTCTGTTTAAAAAAAGTGCACTAAAAATTTTAAAGAATTACACGATATGATTGAAAAAGCACTAAATTAAGAATATGCATGACATTTTTTCAATAAGACTTAAAAAGTGTGGACCCCAACCCCTATACATGTAATGCATCGCTACATTCAATCAATAATTTTTATTACTATTCTCAAAATTAGCATTTATTCTCAACTTGCATGTATATATAACGAGAAAAAGAGTACGCTGAATTTTCAGAATTCCGCTATCTTGGATATCATACAAATGTACAATACCCTGGATGCAATTTTTTGACCAAAATTTAAACGTCTTCTACATTATTGCTTATTTACCTACCTGTCTGCCACAAACTTTGTTTATCCCCCCTCTCTATCTTTTTTGGCGTCTCTCACTCTTGAAGACCGAGTCTCTTTCTCTTAAGACCCGAGTAAAAATTAATGGAAAAAATATATTGGCAACACGATGTACAAATTTTCACAGAAAATATTGTCATCGATGTGCTGACGTGACTGTAATCAGTTATCAATTCTGCAGGAGGAAAAAAAAAGGTTCGTCTCGGCACATATTGTCGCTGGTGACAATATGTGCAGTGAGGGTAGGTATGTTTTTTCGCCGGCGACAATATGTATAGAACGGCAGTATGTATCGTCACAACCCGTCATATTTGCGGCGGCATATCTGCAAGCTTGAAATAAAATACAACACTGGAAAGTGTCATCATTCATTAAATATACTTCATATCTATGCAAAAATAAACAGCTAATCTCATGTCCGTTATGTCTTTATTAAACTGTTATTTTTACCTGATATGTTTTTGAAGATGTAGATAGATATTCAATGTTTCGTAGTTGGATATGGCATTTACATGTATTTCACGAGTTGGACAGGATTTTTTATATATATTTTCACCATTGTGAAACTATGAAACTTTATAATTATGGTGTGCCATTAAAAAGGTTAGGTAAAACGGGGTAAAATAATCTGAAATACAAATGGTTATAGCTTGAAAAGTGTAAAAGATCAATGGATGCCACATCATCGGCATATCGGGCTGGGAAGAGCAGAAAGTGGAAGGATTTATTGTTGAAAACTATTAAAATTTATCCTGCCTCTGTTAAAAGTCTTGAAAGAAGAAGGTACTTTTTTCGTCTTTATTGTGTCCTTAAAAATTATTGATTTCAAAAAGATATATAATTGGCTTTTATATGAGTTAATTTTATGAATGTGATAAATCATGAAAGAATACGGCATAAAGAAGGACTATTCTGGTAATATGATGCCATTAAATTGGTACATTTCTTAGTTCTTGACATGAAAAGCCTCGCCCACTTCTATTTTTGGATATGTTGTGTAAAATATTTTGAAAAATAGATTTTTTTTTTAAATCTTTGTGGGTGAAGCATGTGTTCTATATTTGAGAGAAAATTCCATTGAAAATTGATATCTTCTGCAACTTTTTAAGTTAATGACGTCACAATTAGCATTTAGGCGGTCATATGAGAAAAGCGATTTATGTGTACTTACTGTATTACTATTGGATGTGAACGACTCAGAAAGCATGATTTTTAAAACCTTACATCAATTTCATATTTTGGAAAAAATTAGGGACATATTTGTATTTAAATCGTACCTTGTTCTTTCATTGGTCGAGAAGAATACTGCCTACCGACATTATTTAAGAAATATTTTTAAGTTTTGTGTGAGATATTGGTGTGTAAATCACACAAACTTGTTACGTAAGTAAATTTCATGAAGCGCGCTAGCGCTTTATGATAAATATGCCTAAGTGCAAGTCTGTGTGATTTACACACCAATAATTCACATTAAACTAAAAAACATTCCTTATATTTACATTTAACATGTTCAAAAGCACCAAAAATATACTCAGTGTTTGAATTATTCGCTGCCCTTTATCGTTATATTTTTATTAACGTCTCTGTAGCTCATTGTGACGTCACTTTAGTGCGAGTTTCTCCGTGCATATTTCTACGCGTGAGTATACACGAAAATGGCATCTAAATCAATTTCACAGTCGTCTTAGTAGAAAACATAGCAAATGCGCGGCTAGGATAAGGCTCTCCGTAAAATATCAAACTGTTCCAACTGTAGTAACTTCTGTGAACTACCTAGATATGACGTCATAATTGCATTTGACGTCAAGTCACTGCATTCTTGAGCTGACATGACGGGGAAAGTGTCATAACTTTTTCATTCCTTTCACATGTAAAGACATTTCAGCGTTGTTGTTTGATTCAAGTGTATGGATTGTTCTTTATGCATAAGTGTGCTGTTATGAAGTTGAACATCGTTATCCCTTTAACTTGTCCGATATACATATATTCAAACAATAACAAAAAAAAAAAAAAAAAAAAAAAAAAAAAAAAAAAATACTGAGAAACGCTCCCCTTACATGTCCGTGGACAGAGTTAGAATTTATAAATCGTGTATATATTTGACTGGCACAAGTGATTAATAAGGATAAATTGAAGATATTTTGTGTGAATCTACTAAAGAAGTATATCCTCTAACTGAACTTTGCTGGGGGATTGTATGTAATTTATCCTATTTCGTATAAATTGCGATAAAGAGTGGAAAATGCCCCCTTGTATGTGGGTAACTTGAATTTCTCGTGGAATATTTTCTCAAGAAGTAAAATTCAGACTAGTCCCCAGCACTTTATATTTACCAAAGATCAAGATGAATTGACTTATGTGACAAATTTTTCTTAATAATGTTGTTTTGCACTTGTGCCGATGCGATTTTTGTACAACATTTAGGAATTTATAAGTGCTCATCACGTGATCAACAACGTCATGTGACATCACAAAAATGTATTATTATAATACCTGATTACACTCTCCTCACAAGTTGACTGTAAAATCATACATAGATTACTAATTGAAATTAAAATCTAGCTTAAAATGAAATGTATATTTTAATGCATATTAAGCCTTCGGACAGCCTTAACATAGCTGCGTGTAAATATATTCTTAATATGCCCCTTCCGCGTGACCTACTGACCACATATCAAATCAATATACCCTCTTTACATGCCGTACTGTCTATATCATATTCAATATGTTGTTTTCATTTGAACATTTCATTTGCAAGAGCGAGCCTAATAACTGACGTCACATAAGCATTAAACGACGTCACAATGTAAACAATTGTTAGTGAACGCTTTGCATAACTCAGGGAACATTAACTTTATGAAAAAAAATTTCTTCGACGGGATAAATTTATTTTATGTACACTTAGAGGGGTAATACGGAAATATATGGGGTCCTTGAAAAAATGCATATTGGGCGAAGCGTACGAGGTCCAATATGCATTTTTTTCAAGGACCCTATCAAAGTGTCTGCATAACTAATAATAAATATTAATTCTACTTCCCATTTGTCATTATTATGTATTCTGTTTTACAACATGCATGTTTATTAGTCATTAGATCATTGACTTTTTGGTCATATACCTAGCCCTTCCTTGAATCAGAAATTGTGATACAAATATTTCAAGAATCGTTTAGAATAAAACAGGTCTTGCACAATCTCTTGATGATACACAATAGTTGCATTGAATTAGGTTTAGCTGTTCTAGTATAACTTGATTTAGCTATTCAAAACACCTTGATTTATTTCGTATTTAATCATACTCCTCCTAAAATGTGCAGGTTATTTTTCAACATCGATAAAACGTGCTATATGGTGACATTGTTATTTTTAGATTTGAACTTTTTTGAAAAGAAAGGCTTTTCAAAATATTGAGTCTCCTTCCGGGCATTTGCAAGATTTTTAAAAGTTTTTCATTCAACTGTAAAATCTTTCTCTTTCTCCTAATACTGTGTGGTCGCCCACGTGGCGCAGTGGTTATAGCATTTGCTCTAGAGTCGTGGAGTAAGGAGTAGATCTTTACGTCGCGTGTTCGAATTCCCACTACGGGATATGTAGACCGATCCTTGAATGAGACCGTATAAACGAGGCTTAGTAGGTGGTGACACGATAAAGATCCCTCACTGCTCAAAGACCGTAAGTGCCGAGTACATGTTGGCGTCTTGATATGTGAAAAATTCTCGAAGGGACGTTTAGCAAACAAACAAACAAACAAACAAACAGACTATGTAACATCTACTTTGATCAAAAATTAAAATGAAGGTAGAAGATCAGTTTTTTTTAAATTGATTTACTATATTGGGGGATTTTACGCTATGTAATTCATGCAGCAAGTGAGGATTAAATAATCATTATCTTAAATAAAACAACAAGAAACACACTAAAATAGAAAGAAACACAAGGAGTTTTATTTCTCGTGTTAAACAATGTGTAAAAATGTTATATTTAGTATGTTGTAAAACTATCCCTTGCCTCGATCTGGTTCTTCTCCGCAGCTAGGATAAGGCTGTCCGAAGAACGTCACAGTGTACCAGCCGCAGTAACTTCTCTAAACTACCTAGATATGACGTCATAATGGCATATGACGTCAAGTCACTGCAAATTTGAGCAGACATGACGGGGAAAGTGTCATAACTTTTACATTCCTTTCACATCACATGTAGAATTTTTTTACGTTGATGTTTAATTCATGTGTCTGGATTGTTGTTTTAAGGCTGTTATGATGGTGAATATTTGCAGTATAATATCGTTTTTCCTTTTCCTTGTCTAACATGTACGTATTCAAACAATTACAAAACAAAATGTGAAACGCTCCCCCTTACGCGTCTGTGAGAATTTATAAATCGTGTATATATTAGTCTGGCACAAGTGAATAATAAGGATTAATTGAAGATATTCTGTGTGAATCTACTAGAGAAATATGTCCTCTAACTGAATTTTGCTGGGGGATTGTATGTAATTTATCCCATTTTGTATAAATTGCGATGAAGAGTGGAAAATGACCCCTTGTATGTGAGTAAGTTGAATTTCTCGTGAAATATTTTCTTAACAAATAAAATTCAGACTTTCCCCCAGCACTTTATATATACTCAAGAATACGTTTAATTGATTTATGTAACAAGCCGTTCACAATAATTTTGTTTTTCACTTGTGCCGATGCGATTTTTGTGCAACATTTAAGAAAATTTATAAGTGTCCGTCACGTGATCAACACAGTCATGTGACATCACAAAAATGCTTTTTTATAATACCTTATTCAAATCTCTTTACAACTTAACTGTGTATGTATACATAGATTACAAATTTAAATCAAAACAAAGCTCAAAATAAAATAGTATATATCTAATGCAAATTAAGCCTTCGGACAGCCTTAACATAGCTGCGTCTTTGCTCAATACCGAATCGTACTGGGGAAAAGTTCACAGGTATACACCTATCCTATGCATCTAAAAGTTTAGGAAGAGTCCCAAATGCCTAAGAAACATTTCAATTTATGTTGAGCAAGTGCCCCTGGGGCAATTCATAATTATTCAAATATTTCTAAAACAATTGTGATCCAACCCATAAATTTATACTTTGGGTGCTTATGTCATGAGTATTATGTTAGACAAGTACACCAGTGGCATCCCTACCCAATACATTTTTTTTCTCAAAGGCTCAAGAGAGCTTTTCTGATTAAAATGTGTGACATTTGACCTCAGAGTGAAAATTACGAAACTTTATTGGACATCTACAGACACCACAAATCATCATCCGAAAGTTCATTTTGCCACTGGGTAAATTGTAAGATTTGTTTTGAGAACTAGGGTGTTTAATAGAAAAAAAAAACATCGTTTATCGTCCCCATTTCGCTCCTAGGCTGAAAATTAAAATTTCGAAATCGTCAGGATACCACCAATCATCTTCCAAAAACAGGGCCTGCAGTCCCCCGTGCCCTATCCAAAAATATACCTCACTATGACGGAGATCCTGTGAAATTATAATCCTCTCCTGAAAACATCAGAATAAAAATATGGAAGAGGGATACCCTATTATCTATTGCAGCTTAGTCTTATTGAAATTAGAAGTAGTATTGTGAGAGAATTTCAACAAGGGGCCCATGGGCAACAACGCTCACCTGAGTAACTTTGGTCGCTTGCTGTTCTTCACCAGATTTTCACCCTTGTAATACCTATTGTTGTCCCACCCTACCCGGGGGTCCTGATTTGAACAATTTAGAATCTACACTACCCAGGATGCTTCCACAAAAAGTTCCGCTTTCCTGGCGCAGTGGTTCTTGTGAAGAAGATTTTTAAATATTTTCCTATATTTTTCAATGGAAAAATTGGATTCCCCATTATTGCCCCGCCCTACCCTAAGGGGTCATGATTTGAACAATTTAGAATCTACACTACCCCAGGATGCTTCCAAATAAGTTTCAGCTTTTCTTGTCAGGGGTTCTTGAGAAGATTTTTTTAAAGACCCCACTCTATTTTTGTTTTTTCTTGATTATTTCCCCTTGTTAAAGGACTTGGCCCTCCATTTTAACAATTTAAATCCCCCTTTACCCAAGGATGCCTTGTACTAATTTTGGTTAAATTTGACTCAGCGGTTTTTGAAAAGTTGAAAATATGAAAAGTTTACAAACGGACGACGGACAATGGGTGATAAGAAAAGCTCACTTGAGCTTTAAGTGAGGATGTGTCTGATCTCTCAGGCAAATTTTAATGAGTTTTCTTAATTTTTTCTTGCCGATTGAAATTGAAATAAAATATATTTAAGTAGATTCCTGATCAAGGTACACAGAATGTACAAGAATGTTTCTAACTTCTAACGTCTTTTTAATTTTCTTTTATTTCTATGAATAGAGGTTCCTGAAAAAAAATGTGTATTTTGGTATTTTGATACGATTAACCGGTTATTCGGTCGGAACGTGTTGCGGTTAACCGATTAGCAATTCTGTATTCGATTGCCATTCCTTATATATATATATATATATATATATATATATATATATATATATATATATATATATATATATATATATATATATATATATATATATATATATATATACATGTATGTCCTAAAATCTGTATATTACGATAAAAATAAAAGCACATTGGCTAACTTAAATCCCATGACCAGAATCAACCTATATCTAAGTTTTCTGGCTTGTTCCTAGAATTATCTGAGAAATCATGGCAGGACAGTAGTATCAGAGTATCTCATAGATGAGGGCCACTATCTGTCGATTTCTAGATAATTCTCTACTATCACATAACACTAAATTCCTGTTTCCTAAAAAGTTCGTACATACGAGGGTTGTCCAAAAAGTTCGTGGACAAATGCTTAATTTTCTTTATAAAGTCCGCAATGGCAAACATGTACGATAATATCTTAATATAGACCATGATTGAGTAAATGTACAAAAAATTAAAACAATGCACACTATTTACTGAACATTATAGGTATAAATACTTTGTATATGCAAGTCGCATGGGCCAGTCTGACGTAACGCTTATTTCATGATAACGTCAGATATATGAATTTTGATTTTTTTATTGCATGTTCATAGACGCACGCTATTTTTCTTTATTATGTGTGCAATAATATTTATGTATAGATTATTATTAATTTAAATTTTAAAATTCAGAACAATACACAATAATCTACGAGCGTCATCAATATTAACACTTCGAAAACACAGGATGCCCAGCCCGACGGCGCTATATTTATAACAACGTCATGAATAGGAATATATCCCATTTTCATCAAATAACAGTGGTTTTCCACTTCTTGTAGTGTCTCCGTAATTTTACACACCGTTGAAAAATCGTATACACCAATTACAAATCACTAGACTAAATATTTTCCAATAAATTTAAGTTGTTTGAATAAATATTTTATTTTCGACGACGTTTCAACCATATTAACCATAATTGTATGGTTGGACGCTGTCCCGTTCGGATGGCCGAAGTCGCTATTTCTGTCAATTTTTAAACATACTTCTTGCGGTTTTCACTTAATATTTTCATTGTCTATTTAGTAAGCGATACTAAAAGTATCAGAAAATGGCGATAACCGCTTTATTTGTGATATATTAAATTCTTATTCAGCTTTGACTTGTTTTAAAAAGAAAATGATCATTTCAATCAGATCACTTAATAAAAAGTTCATGGCATTTTAACCCTGGTCCGTGCGCACTATCGGCGACCTTTAATGATCAACCGAGATTTTTACAAAAATATTAAGTTCAAATTATAAAAACCAAACTATTCCAACTTGGATTTTCATAACTAATATTTTGGTATACAATAAGCATATCTTGAACCATTCATTTTGTCAAAAACGCCATTGTCCACGAACTTTTTGGACAACCCTCGTATATGTATATCATCGATCATTTTTGTCTCTTTTTTATACTGTAATACGAGAAAATATGGCACACTACTAATTTTAGCGCCCCTGAACGCTAAAATTAAAGGAAAAGAATATTGCATTTATATATTTTAATGAAAACCGCAAGCGCTAAAATTTATATGCGCCAATATATTCCCACTTGCATTTGCGCTAACATAAGTATGCGCCAAATTTCCTCTTTTTACAGTATATATTTTGAATATAGTGTGTGGTTGAGCTCTTGGTGTGTTTGATCGAGCTGAGGAATGACCTACTTCCTCAGCTCTTGAAAGTTTAAATTGCCTTGTTTACCAGTATGTATTGGAGATGAGGGTAATTTTGATTTTGACCTCCAACAGTCTCTTGTAAAATGTCTTATTCTACCACAGACATAACACTGTTGAAACCACTATTGAAATAATTATTTCAATAGTGGTTGAGAGTGCATTTCAAATCCAATCACAGGTTGTAACCACTATTGAAACAACGTTCACTATTGAAATAATTATCTCAATAGAGGGTGAACGGGCATTTCAAAACCCAACACACGTTGCAACCACTATTGAAATAACTATTGAAACAATAGTTAGTTTTGAATGCTTTTCAAAACCTAAACCAGGCTGCAACCACTATTGAAATAATGTTCACTATTGAAATAAAGTTTTCAATAGTGATTGAAATAAAGATTTCAATAGTTGCTTACAACGATTTCAATACCCAAACTACATTGCAAGCCTTATTGAAATATATATATATATATATATATTATATATATATATATATATATATATATATATATATATATATATATATATATATATATATATATATATATATATATATATATATATATATATATATATATAAAGATAAATTCTTCATTATGTTTCCCAACATAATGAAATAATTTATTGAGTTTAAAATATGATATGTAATTTGATGTTTTAATTTCTGTCTAGAAATACTATTAATACTCGGATATCTGTGATTTAAGTGATCTAGTAATTTTTAAGTAATTTTGTTATATAGGGAGAGGGACGTTAAACAACATACAAACAAACAAACAAAAAAAAATGTCCGTATATTAATGGTAATTTATTGAAAAGAAGGGAATACAAAAATTTACACGTCATATATTAAACTCAATAAATATTATATATCACATCACGTTGGACAACGTAACGAACAATTTATCCTTATTTTTTTTTTCAGTATTGGGGTTATTTCAGTAAGGCTTGCAATGTGGATTTGGTAATGAAATCATTGCAAGCAACTACTAAAATAATTATTTTAATCACTACTGAAATCTTTATTTCAATCACTATTGAAATCTTTACTTCAATCACTATTGAATCTTTATTTCAATCACTATTGAATTTTTTTTTCAATACTGAACTTAATTTCAATAGTAGATGCAGCCTGGTTTAGGTTTTAAAATGCATTTAAAACCTCTATTGAAATCATTGTTTCAATAGTGAACGTTATTTCAATAGTGGTTGCAACCTGTGTTTGTTTTTGAAATGCACGTTCACCCACTATTGAAATTATTGTTTCAAAAGTGAACGTTATTTCAATAATGGCTACAATCTGAGTTTGGTTTTGAAATGAACTCTCAACCAAATTTGAAATCATTATTTCAATAGTGAACGTTATTTCAACAGTGGTTGCAACAATGCATTATTTAAAAAAAACAAACTTGTCTTGTAATTTCATTTAATTTTTTGCCAAAGTAAAAGTCAGACAGTGATAAGGAGGAGAGATGGAAATACCCCAGTTATAAAGACTCATGAATAACATTAGAAACTCATGCTCGCCAATTCTCGGAAGGAGACAGGGTATTTTGATAAGCGATTTCTTTTTTCTCGCATTGTTTTCAGAACCGTTCATAGCTGAAAATCGCCACTTCACCATAGTGTGACTTTGTTTAATTGAAAAAAAAAACTGAACATTTTAGAAAACATACAATTTAATAGCTACATTAAACTGTTTTAAAAAGCTAAATCAAGCTATATCAGTAAAGCTAAGCATAACTGAACTATAGATCTTATTCAAAAGATTTTGTAAGACCTGTTTAACTCAACCATTCTTTAAAAAAATTGATATTATCATTCCTGATTCAATTATATGTTGTTTTACGTTCCTTGCAAAATTTTCAACTGATTTAGAGACGTAACAATACACCTGCGAAGGTTTTCAAATTTAGACCTATACTCGGCTCTCAGTGCCATTGAGCAGTGAGAGTTTAAGATGCCAACGCCTATTGTGACATTGGACTCTATATGAGTGAAAAAAAATCTATTTCTAGTTATTTTTGTAGCTTGAAACCTAATAATATAATTACAAATAGCAGAGGCGGCTTAATCCCCTCGGTTAATTTTCTGAGGACCTGGCAGTTTCAAAATATGCAAATATGTGATTAAGCAATATATATGCAGATAAATGTTGAGAGTACCTGTCTTTAATCAATTATATAATTACAATAAATTAAAGTCATGCTGGCTCTTGAGCGATCGGCTCTTAAAGCTCGGCTCTTATGGTTACCAGCTCTTACAGCTCGGCTCTTATGATTACCGGCTCTTACAGCTCTGTTTGGCTCTTACTGGCTCCCTCAGTAGCTTTCTTGGTAATAAATAATATTTAAGGCCAGGAAAGATTCATTCAGTCACGTTTAAAGCTTAAAATATATTTATTTGTTCTAAGAAATTAAATACCTAAATCATCAATTGACAGTCGTTCGTTTTGTCCGCTTCAGCATCTACTTCGTAACTAACTCAACTCTGCCGCTTCACTTATATTAGTACCCATTGTTGCTAATTACACCACCTAGCGGAAACATATCTAATACCGCTTGCACCGGAATAACTTCTCCCGGATTGTCTCATTATTGTCAAATATTTGTATATTGTGCTTTTTAATCGACAAATGGCAATGTTTTTCACACCAGCGAGCTTCATATTCTGCAGCTAGGTTCAACATCAAACAAAGATTTTTATTAACCAGTCTTGGTAGAATTAATGCATTCTTCATGCACCAGTTTCAACGACTTTTCCATTCTTTCCCCAATTATCTCAACAGCCATTAAATATGCTTTAGAAAGTGATGCTGAGGTCTACTTTTCTGTTTTGAAAAGAAGTAGCACTTATATCCTTAAGATTATACATTAATATACAAGTTAGTAAATATAGGTATGTATTTTACCGAGGTTAAGCGAATAATGTATCATTTTGCTGATGTATTATATTTGTTTTCTCTCTCTCTCTCTCTCTCTCTCTCTCTCTCTGAAAATTTTTTATCCGTTTAAATAAAAAATATTGAAACACTCCCTATAAGTGAAGCAAACAGATGTAAAACAAATATTTGTACTATAGACAACTACTTGTACTACAACAAATGTATTGCTTATAAGATATACATTTTATAATATCAATCACGATCAGGGTACAGGTGACATTGCTGAAAGTTCTACATCTTCATAATGATTTGGCGTTTGATGTTCAGACAAAGACACTGTTGGACATATCGACTTTCGAACAAAGTCAGAAACTCGGATTGATATGTACATTACAGCCAAAATGAATACTAGTAGTGAAAGAGAAACAATAGTAAGTATGAAAGGGTTGTCCAATATGGAAAATGATTTTAATCTAATTATGTTTTCTGCTGTTGTTTTTTCATTAATGTTGACTGTATAGTAGACAGTTACTACTGTTGCGTCGACGTCTTTGTAGAGCTGGCGTAACGATAAATTTTCTGGAACTGTTTTCGTTACTGTATCTTTGTTTGTTGCTGTAACTACAATAATTAAAAATCACTGAAAGATGAAGTCTATGTCTTTCCATTAACGTGCTGACATGTACAAGTTTTCAATACATATCCATAATTAATATAACATAAAGTGGATGATTCTTATATTTCATGAAATTTGATTATTAGTGTCAGTCTTTTTAATACTTTGTTTCTAATACAAGTTTATCGGAAGAATACTAAAATATATCGAATTCAAAAATAATCTTTTTTTAGAACGTAGTAAAAAAAGAACATACAAAAATGTAAAAAAAAAAAAAAAAAAGAAAAGAAAAGAAAAGAAAACACGGTATCTTCGCAATCACATTTTTTTTCTGCGGAAATTTGTCCCAGCGTACTTAAAGTACATTTAAGAAATATATATTGGCGATCTAGCAATTTCGCATAAATTTCTACTTACAGATCTAGATTCAACAGAAATCGTCATTCCGTGGAATTTTGACCCCATGGAAATAGAACATTTACAGAATTCAAAGAAAAATAGTTATTTTATTCTAGATTACGGGTTTATAAAGCAGATGCGGAAGAAAGCACATGTTTTGCTTAATGCAAAACTTTCAAATACTAGTCAATTTATTGTTTTCTGATAGTTTCACATAAATAAGAGTCTAAACCTTCTCTTTCAATTTACTCTCTGTAGACAATTTTTTATGCAAAGTTTGCATACAACTATACATGTACTGGGGTTTCTAATGCTGTAATTAATATACATTTTAAAATGTCATTTAATAATTTGAACCCAATATACATGTTTTAGTCTAAAAATGATCATGCTATGTACATCGTGGAAATTCCTTTGCATAATTGATAAGCAAATTAGTCGGTTACCTGACAAAGTACTTGATTGACAACCTCTGAACGGATTACATGACGATTCGTTGCACACACACACAAGGCTGCAATTCGGCCCATACTGGGGATGTGTACAAACTACGAAAAGTACATCATGTTGCCTTTATCATATAATGTAAGAAATTAAATATTATATTTTCTAAACAATAGTTCATACGTGCAGATAATTAATACTTAAAATATGATTTTCAGCAAACCAAGAATTTTATCCCAACCAAGGTTTTTGTCCACATGAAGGCATTTTCTTTTGCTTAAAATATTAACAACGTTAGGATTGAGAAAGAAATATACTTAAAATCGCGATTACTTAACGGAAGTATTTCGCGATGGAGGTACAGTAGGAAACGTCAATGAGCTGGGGACAACGTGCTGTCGAATACGCTTGGCGATCGATCACTGTAGGTTATAAGAAATAAGTCCTGGTGAATTATCTTGCTAAATGTTCGGTGCACCACTCTGATAAAATTCAGGAAATGCTAGTTGTCTTCTCTTACATTCTGTAGATATATTCCGCTAAGCCGACTCTTTTTCTAGCATTTCTTTCTGATAAACGTTACTTTTGGAAGTCTAAACATTCCGAATAAGATGACTTTCTGAAGTGCAACCACTGGCAATACATTTTCGACATACATGTACGTATTGTTCGAATCATTCGATTATCACTTGCGTAAACAATATGTCATGCTCGCAGATGGATAAAACGTACGCTCAACTAGGACTTAAGGTCACTTGCTCATTCACAACTATCAAACCTGTTTACTTCGCTACAAAATATAGTGCATTGCAACCGCAAAGTGAAAGTAGAGTAAATCATTCTACTGGAAGCCTTTACAAATGTAATGTACAACTAACAGAAATTGCATTTCATCTGATCTGATTTCATCTCGTCTGATGTTAGGAAAGATACAATAGGGGTTAATGCAACCAACATTGACTATTAAATATATATATAGTTTATATGGTAATGATTTATATTAGGTGACATCTGGTCTCCCTCATGATAAACCACGTTACGCGACCTTATCAAAATAAAACACTAGCAAACCTCTGGTCTCCTTATTACTATCAGAGTAGGTGACCTTTGTCGCTGCATGCGCGGTTCTACCGGGAAGGTTGGAGGAGTAGATCATGCCCTCCTTGTATTTTTTACTGATACTTTAGATAATGGAATAATGATTTGGTAATGAATTACGTTAGGTGACCTCTGGTTTCCCAAATAATATATGCCACAATAGGCGACCTTATCAATATAACACTCTAGCTATTCCTCTGGCCTCCTTACAGAAAAAGTTTTCCCTTGTATTTGATGAGTGAAAATTCATGGAAGGGAGATGCTGAACTCGAATCACCATCCCGCTAGATCTATAAATGGGGAAACAATACTAACCAAAAATAGACTTACCAAAAATAGACTAATAAAACACGGACCCCTTGAGAATTGTTTCTTAGAATCTTATACATGTTTATGAAGACAATCAAATTGTCCAAACACACACACCCTTTCCGACGAAATAAATTTATTGAAATGGAGATATTGTGTACCTCTTTTGTTTTTGCTTGTCATTAAAATCAGAGTCTGTGTTTGGAAAATAATTCTTCATATGCCACACGTTTAACCTCTTACCTCCTAGGTGTCTACTAGGTGTCCTTTTGGTCTCACTAATTATGTACAATATAAAGTGACCTCCGGTCTCCGTATTCATGCATAACTTTATGTGACCTCTGGTCCCCCTAATGATGTAAAATATAAGGTGTCCTGTGGTCTCCGTATTTATATATATCTTTGTGTGACCTTTGGTCTCCCTAATGATGTGCAATATAAGGTGACCTCTGGACTCCCTAATAATGTAAGATATTCGGTTACCTATGGTCCCTATAATTATGTACACTAAAAGGTGAACTCTGGTCTCCGTGTTTATGTACAACTTTTTGTGTCCTCAGGTTTCACAAATGATGTATAATATTCGGTGTCCTCTGGTCTCCCTAATAATTAAAGGACAATATAAGGTAACATCTGATCTCCCTATTAATGTACAATATAAGGTAACCAATGGCCATCCTAATGATTACAATATAAGGTGACCTCTGGTCTCTTAATAATGTACAATATTCGGTGACCTTTGGTCTGCCTAATGCTGAACAATTTAAGATGACCTCTGGTCTCCTTGATTTTGTACAACTTTAAGTGACCTCTGGTTTAACAAATGATGAACAATATTATGTGACCCCTGGCCTTCCTAATAATGATAAAAACATCGGTGACCTCATGCCTTCCTAATAATGTGCCATATTCGTTGACCTTCATGTATGGTTACCCTAATGATGCACAATACAAGATAGCCTCTGGTCTCACTAATGATGTACAATTTAAGGTGACCTCTGGTCTCCCTAACGATGTACATTATATGGTCTCCCTATATAACTTAATGTGAACTCTGATATCAGTAAAAATGTTTATTTAAGAGTGAACTTTAGTCACCAAGTTAACAAATTAATATTCATCTTTATGTGTCCTCTGACCTCCCTTATGGAGACGAGAGGTCACCATATATTGTATATCATTAGAGACACCAGAGGTTGCATAAGGTTGTATGTGAATAAGAAGTTCAGAGGTCACCCTAAATTGTACATTATAGGGAGACCAAAGGTCGCATCATATTGAACTTTATTAGGGAGACCAGGGTTCATCTTATATTGTACATTATTAGGGAGATCAGAGGTCATCTTATATTGTAAATTAGTAGGAAGACCAGAGGTCACTTATATGTATTCATATGAAGCAGAATGTATTCAAAAACTTCTACACCAGAAGAAGAAAACACTTGCTGTGGCCTTCAACTAGACATTTCGATACATCGACGACGTATTATCAATTAACAATAGTTACTTTCATTCATATGTCGACTCGATATATCCAGGTGAGCCTGAAATAAAATATACCACAGATTCTGACACATCTGTTTCGTATTTAGATATTTTACTAGAAAAAGACGTTAATGGTAACCTAACAACAAAGCTTTATGATAAACGTGATGGCTTCAATTTTTCAATCGACAAGTTCCCTTATCTATGTAGCAATATAACCTTATCAACTGCATATAGGGTTTATGTCTCTCAGTTGATTCGATACGCAAGAGCATGTTCTACGTATGAACAATTTCTAAAACAAGGCAAGCTATTGACAAACAAGTTGGCGAAACGAGGAGATCAACAGTCTCGTTAGAAGTCATCTTTTTGCAAGTTCTTGCAAGCGGTCACCTTATATTGTATATCTTTAGGGAGACCAGAGGTTTCATAAAATTATATATGAAAACGGAGAACAGAGGTCATCCTATATTGTACATTATAAGGAGGATCAGAGGTCACATTATATTGTATATCATTAGGGAGATCAGAGGTTTCATAAAATTGTATATTAATACGAGACGAGAGGTCACCCTATATTGTACATTAATAGGCAGACCAGAGTTTACTTTATACTGTACATTATCAAGGAGACCAAAGGTCACATTATATTGAACTTTATTAAGGAGACCAGAGGTCACCTTATATTGTAGAGCATTTGTGAAACCAGAGGTCACAAAAAGTTGTACATAAACACGGAGACCAGAGGTTGCCTTATATTGTACATAATTAGGGGGACTATAGGTCACCGAATATTGTACATTATTAGGGAGACCAGAGGTCAGCTTATATTGAACCTTATTAGGGGGACCAGAGGTCACCATAAATTGTACATTAGTATCTAGATCAGAAGTCACCTTATACTGTACATTATCAGGGAGACCAGAGATCTAAATCTTTTTTTTTTTCATTGTTCATCATATGTTTATCGTTGAATATCAGTTTTTTAAAATTTGTTTGAAAATAAATTCAAGATTTTAGAAAATCCAGAAGCAACAATATCTGAAACGAGGCGGAATATTAACAGGCGGGTTAATAAAACGGTGATGACAAGAATCTAGTTTACGGTCATCATTTCGCAGGTTCTATGGTCGATACAATGACCTTGTCGTCAAGTACATTATGTCGAATGCTTGCTGACTTTTTTCGTTCTGGTATTTAAGCCAATTTATAAAAACCGAATTGTCAACGATTTTTTTTTATTTGCGCGACCATGACAATGAGCTCATAGCGGGTGTGGCCGGACGGCGTTAGTGCTTGCTCCTCCTTGGCGCATGGTCCTGCCTCTGATGATTTTAAGAGGTTCGTGTTTGCTCTGCTCCAAATTAATATTGTTTCAATAGAATCTGAAATTGATTACTGTTCGCAATCTTCATTATCCTCATATTTTATTATTTGTGTTATGATAGAATGAAAGTTGTAAATAAATCTTTGTTTATGTACATTAAGAAGACAGCATAGAGTGAAATAAGTATTTTTTTCTTCCCATGATTAAATCTTTAGATACTTATTTTCATAATTGTTGCATTTTTGAAAAGTCCTTTGGCAAGGTTCAGTTTCTTAAATGACTGATGTTGATACTGAAACGAATAATGTGCATTTTCTAACAAAACTAAACATTTTGAAGCAGAACAAACAGGAGCCTCCTAAATTCTTTTTTTTTTCATATTTTATTTTTATTTCTTAATAAAAACAAACATAGAAATATATATATAACATATTTAGAACAAGTTACATTACGAACTTAAGATAATATGACAATATTGACTTAATGCAATGTAAAGCAATTGAAACATGCATTCGAAAATATTTTAGGCAAAATCTTTAAAAAGCCTGTAGTCTACAAGAGAGTTCAAATTTTTCAGAATGGAAGCATAGAAAATTATTGAAGATTTAACATGATTAAAAATGTTGTAGCTAGTTTCATCCAAGGAATGTAGTCGACAGTTCATCTTATATTTGTTAATTCTATAGGCAACATAAGAGATGAGTGTATTGAGTGATACAATTTTTCTATTGCGCTCAGAACTAAATCCAATCATTACATGTTTCCATTTGATATCTATTTTCAGATAAGAACTTAATCTGTTCCATATTTCAATAACATTTTTACATTCAAAAATGAGATGTTTTGAAGTTTCGTTCACATGGCATAATTTGCATTGGCTGTTCGTTTCTTTTTTCCATTTACTGAGATAGAAATTATTACAGAGAATATTGTTTAAAAGTTTATAGTTGAATTCTGTAAGTTGTCTATCGGGTATGTCGTATAATTTACATTGATATATATTTTTCCATTCTACAGGTTCAACACTGAACTCTTTGTTTAAAACTGTTTGATAGCACGGTTTACAAAATTTCTTGTGTACAAAATTTTCATAGAAAAATCTGCATCTTTGATCTAAGACATTAACATATCCTGTGTAGAATAGAAAATAATTTCTGTAACGTATGTTCACAAACTTACAATTTGAAAAATCATACTTTCGTAGTAAAGGTTTGAAAACAGAAGTAAGAATTTTATATTCACACAACCAGTTTGACTTGTTTTTTATACACTTCGAAAAATCTGACAATGATTTGAAATTACCATCATCGTCAAACAAATCCTTAACATGTAAAATCCCACTGACTATCCAATTTTTAAAAAATAATGTATTTCCTCTATAAACAAAGTTACAATTGTTCCATATCGGCTGTTGAAGAATATTATCGGAAGAGATTTTGTTCAAAGAATAAGGCTTACAATCATTGAAGCAACATAACATTTGTTGATAGAAAATAGGTAGTTTCTCTAGTTTCTCTATATTTTCTTTCTTTCTATCGGAGAAACTTAACGCATAAGGAGCATCAAAATTTAACTTTTTACAATAGCCATCAAAAATGTTGTACAAAATACCTTTTTTTCTTAACAACCTAGGTACCCAAGCCGCTTTTAAAGCTTTTAATTTACATTCAATATCAACAATTGAGAGGCCACCTTTTGAAATTCTACCTATTAGCGTGTTTCGTTTAATTCGTTCATTTTTATCCCAAATAAAGTTATAAATTAGACGTTGTATTTTTTTCATGTAAGCAATATCAGGAAGACTGAGTATTGAAGCAACATATGTAAGTTTAGATATCGCAAGTGTCTTTACTATACATGATTTACCAAATAACGTAAGTTTTCTTCTTTTCCAGGATTCAAAATTTTTTTCAATATCGTGATAAATTTTCATCCAGTTTTTAGTGTAACATTCTTCCTTGTCGTGTCCAATGAAGATTCCTAAGCATCTTACTGCTTTATTCGTGATTTTTATGCCGTGGAGTTCATTATACATCTTTTTTAGTTCCCCTAACAAAATGCATTCTGTTTTATGTATGTTTACTTTTGATCCCGCATGTTCACAAAATTCTTGTAATTTATCTAGAGTGCGCTTCATTGACATTTCGTCTTTTAAAGCTACAGTTAAGTCGTCCGCATGTTGGATGTTTTTAATTTCGCAATTATTGATTGTTATGCCTTTGATGTCCTTATCACATTTTATCTTAATAGCCAAAATTTCTGCGACAAAGAGGTACAAGAGAGCGGAAATAGGACATCCTTGCCTAATGCCTCTTGTCATTTCGCAGGTTTTAGAAAGCCAGCCATTGTTTTTCATTTTAAACATTGGGCTTGTATATAAAATTTTTGCCCACTTTATAAAACTATTGCCAATATTAAATTTTTGTAAGACTTGAAAAAGAAAATTCCATTCAACCGAGTCAAAAGCTTTTTCAAAGTCTAAGAAAAGTAATATACCATCTGAATTTTCTTTTTCACAGTATTCAAAGACGTCAAGTACTAATCTAGCATTTTCGCCGATATATCTTCCTTTTACGTATGCAGTTTGATTTTCGTTAATTAACTTAGATAATATATTTTGTAATCTTTTTGCAAAGACAAAGGCAATAATTTTGTAATCTGTGTTCGTTAAACTAATCGGTCTATAATTTTTTAAATTATTTTTTCCCCCTTTTTATAAATCAGTGATATAACAGAAAGTTTTTGTGAGTAAGACAATTCACCTTTATCAAATATATCTTTAAGGGCTTTATAAAAAAAGGGCCCAATTTTTCCCCAAAAACATTGATAAAATTCACAAGGGAGGCCGTCTAGTCCAGGTGATTTTTCTTTTTTCATGTTATCAACAGCTTCCTTACACTCCTCATATGTTGGAAATTCTTCTAGTAATATTTTATCTTCTTCACTTAATTTAGGGATATCTTCTATCTCTGATAAATATTTTTCAAATTTTCGTTTGAAATGTCTTTACTCGTGTAAAGATCACTATAGACAGAGTACATTTCACCTAAAATGGCATTAGTTTTACTGATTTTATTCCCTTCTCTTGTTTTTATTTCTTTAATTATGTTTGAGGATTGGTTGCGCTTTTCTAAATTTAAAAAAATATTTTGAGTTTTTCTCCCCCTCCTCGATCCATTTAATTTTAGATCTTATCTGTGCACCTTTAGATTTTTTGTCGTATATAGCATCCAGTTCCGCTTCTAAAGTTTTCAATCTTTTGTAATCAAAATTATCAACATTTCCTTCTTCTATATCTTCTATTTCGCGTTCTATTGATCTTATCTTTTGTTTAATTGATTTTTGTTCATTTTTTGCAAAATAAATAGAGAAATCTTTAACCTTTCGTTTAATCAACTCCCATGTCATTATAGGGCTTAAAGAGGAATCTATACTATGAATAATATCTAAAATTCCTTTTTTGTATTTTTCATCATCGAGATAGGAAACATTAAGTTTCCAATATCCGGGACCTTTTTTCGTTTTATTAACATCAAAACTGAATTTTAAGTATCTATGGTCACTCATTCGACTTCCGTTTGAATGGGAACCTGGAATTTTTCTAACCTTAATATCTGCTGTGCTATAATAAAAAGAATCGTTTATAAAAACATAATCTATTCTACTTTTAGGGTCATTTTTTGCATCACACCAAGTGAAACCTGACATACCCGGATTTTGTTTTGCCCATATATCATCCATATTATAATGTCTTATCAAATCTTTTAAATAATTTACACTTTTGTCAGCATTATTGCTCAACTGGCAATTAAAGTCTCCACATAGTATAATATTTTCGTTGACACAACTTTTTGAAATAAAATATTTAAGTTTTTTTTAAAAATTCACACCTCTTCTTAATTTCATTAGGAGCATATATATTCACTATTGTAAAAATATTACCGTTAGCTTCAAGATTTATCAAAATTTTCCTACCATCAATAGACTTTTTGACATTTATTATGTTTACATCTAATTTTTCATTAAATAGAACAGACACGCCTCTACTAAATGATGAGTCGCTATATGCGTAAAATGTTTTTCCTTTCCAGTTTAAATTATACATAGATTCATTTTTTTCTACAAAATGCGTTTCTTGCAACAAAATAATATCTATGTTACATTCTTTCAACCATGAATAAATTTTTCGTCTTTTTTTCAGGAGTATTTAACCCCCTTACATTAAATGAGATAAATTCTAACTTTTCCATAAGAGATAATCTTAAAATGCTTAAATTTGTTATAGAAAAAGATACCGTTATATTTCATTCCAGTCCGCTGATCGAGAATCAAAGTCCTGTGATATTCAAGCATTACACAGTTTTTGCTTTATTTGTCCTTCTTAGCCGGGTCGTCCGAATCAGAGTCCGATGATTCATAAAAACCTGACATGGATTCAGAATCCGATTGATTTCTTAAAGCATGTAACATCTGTGCAATGTCCCTTTGTTTGGAGTTGACTTTCGGTTTTTGCTTCTGCTTCGGTTTGCTCCACTGGTCGCTTTTTTTACGTTTCCGTACTTTTTTGCCGATCTTATTGATGATTTTCCCCAGCAAATTTTTTCCAGGCCAGGAATCCATTTTGGTGTTCTCCGTACCTTTTTTTTATCCAAACCTGTGCCCCATATGTCGCTGTAGGTTGATTCGGCGAAAATAATGTCTTTCTTTACCGATCTCAATTTTTCCCGAAACATTTGGACTTGTACGCATTTATTTTCAATTATTTCGGTCATGACCGCTTCCATGGTCTCAGACCACTGATCGTTAGGTTTGACCTTGTCACCAAACCTTTTGGCAGATAGGGCATCTTTGGCCTCCTGAACCATTTTTGCTGTCTCGAGATCGCCACATCTAACGGCCTTTGCGTATTGGAAAGCATGTTCCGCTGATTTGTGAGATGTCCCATAAATATTTATTTCGCAGGGGAAAAAATTAGAGAGAACGTTGTCTTCTCCATTAAAAGCAATTACGTTTTCTTGAACCTCATAACACGTACACTTTTCATCCCCTGGCTGGTGCCCTTCCTGTTTGCACACTTTACAACGTGGGGCGTTATTACAGTATCTTCTAGTATGGTCTGTAGCCCAACATTTTGTGCAAGTGAGTTTCGTCTGGGATTTAGGCTGACCGTAATGGAATATCTGGCAGCGCAGACCTGCACAGTAGTTGATCCTGGGTAGGTACTTTTCCTCAGGTAGAGGATCTATGTATATAAACCGATTCCCGTTAAGTACACTCGTCATCCTATTTGTAACCGGATGGCGAATTTTCTCGTAGAGAATATTACTTTTAGGCTTGACTTCAAGTTTTTCAAGTAATTCAAGGACAGCTGAATCGTCTACAGATAGGGGAAGACCACACAGCCTGATTTTTAACGTTTTTTCTGTGGTACTATGATTGCCTGAGGAGTAGGGATTGGTATCAAAGAAAGAAATAGAAATGTTTTGAATATGTATTCCTTCCGTCAAAAGCTTTTCTCTACTGGCACTATCACTGAGGTATACTCTCCACAAGTTCCGGTCAAGTTGTAGACAGTGTAAGGAATTTCCGACCACTTTCGTGATACAATCCATTAAATCGAAATCCGTTATTCTGCCATTATCAGAGCATTGAATTTCGGAGTCCTTTAAATATAACGGTTTAATCGTACGTTCCTCTATCCGATCACCCATGACGGAGTTTAAACCTCACTGTACAGTGATTAGGGGGTGAAGAGTGTTCACCAAGATTCACCAGGTAAATGATCATGTATATTGGAAAATCCACAAAAAAGAAAATAATATTCAAATCCAAACATATATACACAAACCAAAAACTCTCCTGCGCCACTTATATCAGTTTTTAAGTGTGTAGAAATGGAATTTTTGGTGAAAACTGTCAAAAAAAACACGAGAGCGGATAAGACGTCCATCCTGTTCCGTGTCACGTGACCAAACCATCAGCCTCCTAAATTCATCAGAGGTGGGACCAGGCCCTAAGGAGGAGCAAGCACC
The DNA here is from genome assembly GCF_033153115.1 of Saccostrea echinata. NCBI lineage: Eukaryota > Metazoa > Mollusca > Bivalvia > Ostreida > Ostreidae > Saccostrea > Saccostrea echinata. Next base: position 3,398,714 of record NW_026889824.1, read on the forward strand.
CCCGTCGACCGGCCACACCCGCCATGTGCTCATTGTCATGATCGGGCAAATGGAAAAATTCGTTGACAATTCCGTGTTTAAATAATGGTTAAATATGTTTAAATAATGGCTTAACAGCCAGCACGAAAATCGTCAGCCAGCATTCGACTTAATGGTAAATTGTACTTGCCGACAGGGTCATTCATCAACCATAGAACCTTCGAAATGATGAACGTAAACTACATTCTTGTCATCCCCGTATCATCAAACCGCCTGTCAATATTCCGCCTAATGTCGAAAAATTGTAGCACCGGAATTTTCTAATATCCACAGTATATATTTTCAACAAATATTAAAACTGATGTTCAACTACAAACATATGCTGAACAATGAAAAAAGGTTGATACCTCTGGTCTCCCAAAAAATGTAAAATTTAAGGTGACCTCTGGTCTCCCTAATAATGTACAATTTAAGGTGACCTCTTGTCTCCCTAATAATGTACAATATAGGGTGGCCGCTGGTCTAGCTACTTATGTACAATTTAAGATAACCTCTGATCTGCCTAATAATGTACAATAAAGGGTGAACTCTGGTCTACCTACAAATGTACAATATAGGATGACCTCTGGATTCCGTATTCATATAAAATTTTATGTGACCTCTGGTCTCCCTAATAAGGTTCAATATAAGGTGACCTCTGGTCTCCCTAACAAGGTTCAATATAAGGTAACGTCTGTTCTCCATAATAATGTACAATATAAGGTGATCTCTGGTTTCCCTACTAAGAATGAGTGCACTTTAGAGTGTTTTTTGGAGCCTATTCGACCACCCATTTAAAGCCTTAAATTAGACTATATTGCTAAATTAATCTATGATTATTGTGCATACATATGCCTTTGATATTTATACTTCGAATTTTTTATTAAACATATTGCTATAATTCCACACAATGTCATTGAAAAGAACATGTATAAACCTTAAATTCCGGAAATTTGAACTGGACCACTTTCGAATTTAAGGTACCCGCAAACTGGCGGAGATATTTAAATCGCATGGAAGTGGACTGTAAACATTTGCACATTATTTCCAGATTGATTCTACAGTACGAATTTAAATGGAGGAGAGAAAGATTGTGTAGTTTCATGATTCACACAAAAAAATGAATGATTCATGGCCATACATATTGATCATTTTCATGATTCGTAACCATATGTTTGATTCCTAGCACCGAATTAGATCAATCTTAAGTTTTCGTATATGATAAAAAATGACCCCTCTTTTTTCTTTAGCTTTATCATTTTTCGTTTTTTATGCTGAATGCTTTTCAATTCAAAGAATGAATGTATGTTCTAAGAAAGATTCACATGTACATGACTTCGAAATCACACTACATTTGATCGTAATTCACTGTACATGTAGTACGTAGAGTAATACAAACGTGTAGTGAAACAAATTATACATGTATGTAGTACTCACGGTGATACATATTTTATTATATGCATGTATAGATAAATAACATTCGGAAATGAAAGATAAGATTTTAACTTAAAATTTGAGTCGCTAGGTTAACATGAAAACTCCAAGAAATACAAACTGTCTGTAATTTAAATTAACATTTTATTGATGGAACAAGTATATTTTAGATTAAAAAACATGGTCAACGAAAATTCTACAACGTTACTATATCGATAATCACTCGCTTATGTTTTCAATATCTCATTCATTTTGGCAATCCAAATATTGTCAGGTATGATACTAGTGTTTAGGTAATTGTCTGTAGATGCCTGCAGACCATAATACAGAGGCGACATGAGCTAACACAGCTACAAACTAATCGTGCACTTGATTTGCACTTGCAGTACCAGAATTTCCTTCAAAATACCAAACGAAAAACACAATTTAGTGAAGGGGTGAAAGAAGACAAGGTAAACTTTAAGACCCTAATAAAATTTTCGCAAATTTCTTCATTATTTTGAAGTTGTTCAGGCCGGTACAAACGGTTAGATTTGTAGTTACTGTATAATACAAGTATTATATTTGTGTTATAATACTTTCCTGTACACACGTTTATACGTTTTATTAGATTGTTAATAGACTTTAGGGATTTCTACTTGTTTCCCTCGCAATATTTCTCTCCTTCTCTCTCTCTCTCATTAATGGAAAACGACGTTCTGTTAGCAGTATCTTATATCGTATTAAGCATTGCATTAAAACTGAAAAAAAAAACAAAAAAAAAAAAAACATCGTAATGGAAACAGCGGCGGAACACTCGCATATGTACTTGGTGCACACAATGCATCGCTAGATGAGGTGCAAAGAGAAGACCCCAGTAGTTATAAAACTTCTTTAGAATAGATAACGCTGCATTTGAGCAACTTTTACAATTACATGTAGTTACTCCTTTTGATCTCCTTCCCATAAAACAACGAGTTTTTCGATATTGTTACTGCTAAAGTCGACCATTATTTACCACGTGCTTTTTTTTTTTTGTTATGATAAAAATAGGATGACCACAATGTGAGTACTTTTGATTGGTTTAAAAATGAAAGGTAAGTTAAGACTTGTTTTAAGAAATAGAGCATTGCCCTATTCTTAATACAGTTTTATAAGATTCGAAAATCTTAGGATTCACCGTATTAAAAGTCTATACATAGTCAGATTTTGTACTTAAGTACATATCCGTGTGTACAGCCCTGAAGTCCATTGATAGACACAATGAAAGCATATCGAACAGTGGAATGTCACGTGAGTAAAGTGATTATAATATCAAACAGGTCAAAATAGGTTGACACTCGGTGACCTGTTAATTTAGTAGCTAACCCGAGCGTAGTTTGGAGAATTTTTAAAAAAAATTACATATGAGCCGCAAATTGTCCAACATTGCCCTTTGGATATGTAAAAGTTTAAATCAAAATACACATTCTGTGCAAATGAGAAGAATGGACAAGTTGCGGCTCGATGTAAACAATGTCGTTGAAAACTGGTATGCATATGAATAACAATAGAAATGTGACAAAACTGCTAGACCTCTGTCGCAAAAACCACTGTCGCTCGGCATTATCTAATATTTCTATGTGATATAATATATCAAACCCTGCTCTTAAGATATTGTTTAATAATTCTGATTCAAAAAATTTATAAACTTCGGAAATTTATTATTGGCAAAGCACCGGGATCCAACTCTCATAGCTTAAGTGCACTGATCCTTTACAATATAAGGTGACCTCTGGTCTCCATCATAATGTACAATATAAGATGACTTCTGGTCTTCCTAATAAGGTTCAATATAAGGTGACCCCTGGTCTCCCTAATAATGTACAATATTAGGTGACCTCTGGTCCCCCTTACTATGTCTATAATACAGGGTGACCTCTGGAGTCCGTATTCATATATAGCTTAATGTGACCACTGGTGTCTCTAATGATGTACAATATAAGGTGACCTTTGGTCTCCGTATTCATATACAACTTTTGGTTTTATACAACTTCGTTTACATTATTAGGAGATCAGGGGTCACATAAAGTTGTATATAAATTCGGAGACAAGAGGCTACCCCATATTGTACTTGATAAGAGAGCACAGGAGTCACGTAAAGTTGCGTATGAATGCAGAGACTAGAGGTCATTTTATATTGTACGTCATAAGGGAGATCAGAGGTTACATAAAGTTTAATATCAATTTGGAGACTACAGTTCACTCTCAATTGTACATCTTTACTGATACCAATGTTACATTATGTTGTATACGGACCAAATGTCACTATATATTGTACATCGTTAGGGAGACCAGTTGTCACCTTATAGTGTACATCATTTGAGAGATCAGAGATCACCTTTATTGTACATGTATATCATTAGTGAGACCAGAGTTCACCTTATAGTTTACATCATAAGGGAGACCAGAGGTCATCTTATATTGTACATCATTCGGAAGACCAGAAATCACCTTATCACTTGGGGAACCAGGGGTCACCTTATATTGTAAATCATTTGGGAGACCAGAGGTCACTTTATATTATATATCATTAGGAGGGTCAGGGGTAACCTTATATTTTAAATCATAAGGGAGGCCAGAGATCACCTTATATTGTACATCATTAGGGAGACCAGAGGTTACCTTATATTACACATCATTGGGGATACCTGAGGTCACATAAAGTTATATATGAATATGGAGATCAGGGGTCACCATATATTGTTCATCATTAGGGAGTCCAAAGATCACGTAAAGTTGTATATAACTACGGAGACCAGAGGACAATCTATATTGTACATAATTAGGGGGCAGAGGTCACATAAAGTTGTATATTAATATGGAGACCCAGAGGATACCTTGTATTGTCCATCAATGGGACCAGAGGTCACCTGATATTGCACGTCCATAGCAGAACATCAGGCCACCTAATGCTGTTGATCATAAATGAGACAAGAGGTCATCTAATGTTGTAAGGAAACAATAGTTCAAAAAGTTTGGTATATGAAGAATTATTTCTCAAGCACAACTCTGATTTTATTGACAAGGAAAAACAAAAAGGTACACAATTTTCTCATATTCACTAAATTTATTTCTACCGAAGGGGTGTTTGTATTTAGATAATCTGCTTGTCTTCATATTTATGATTTTCAGAGGCAATTCTAAGGGGTCCGTGTTTTCTAAGTCGATTTTTGGTTAGTTTTGTTTTACCATTTGCAGATCTAGCGGGGATAAAGATGGGAGTTCAACACTTCCCTTCCTTTGAATTTCCACTTAAAAAACACAAGGGGAACACCTGTTCTGTAATATCAATAAGGAGGCGAGAGGTTATAGCTAGAGTGCTCTATTGATAAGGTCGCCTATTGTGATATGATAAATCATTTAGGAGACGAGAGGTCACCGAACGTTAATTATTACTTAATCATCATATCATTGTCTTAAAATATCAATGAAAAGTTCAAAGGAGGCATGATCTAAATCCCCAACTTTCCCGCTAGATCTGCTCGATCATGTAGAGACAGGAGGTCACCTACAGTAATATATTAATAGGGAGACCAGAGATTAACTAGTGTGTTACATTAATACGGTTGCGTAACGTGGTTTTTCGTTAGAGAGACCACAGGTCACCTAACGTATTTCATAAGCATGAAACTTACATCTTAAAATATAACAGTCTTTGTTGCTTGGTTAACTTCCCTATTTTGTCTTTCCTAACATCAGATGGTTTTTCTTTAAAGAAATGCATTTTATGTTTGTTGGATTACGTTTGTAAAGACTTCCAAGCAGTGCGATCTATTCTTTCTCTTTGCGGTTGCAATGCACTACATTTTGTAGCGGAGTAAACATGTTTGATTGTTGTAAATGAGCAGGTGACCTTAGGTCCTAGTTGAGCGTACGTTTTATCCCTCTGCCAGTTAATCTATTAATTGACTTCTATTTATATTTATTGACACTTAATCTTTCATCTACTTAAATTTTATTATTTACATGCCGCTAAAATGTCACCAGTCGCTCAACAGCTGTTTGATAATTGATTTCTTTATAATTTTTTGCTAATCCTTTTATTAAGGTCTTCCGTTTCCAACGGAAGACCTTCTACTGATTCTGATGGTTAAGATTATTATTCTTTTTTTTTTCTTCTTTTTCCTAGACGCCAACTTTGAGACCTCATATCTCGCTCATTTCTCAACGGATTTTGCTCAAATTTGTAGAGTTTATAGACGTTACAAAACTCTATCAGAATGCTGTCAAACAGTTCAAAAAGTCACTTCCGCTTTTGAGTTATTGCCCTTTAAATGAAAATTTATTAGGCTTCATTTCCAGACAAAGGCTCCGAGACTACAAAAGCTGGAGCGGAAATTCTACCGAATTTAGATAATAGAAGGATTGAAGTTGTGCACATCGGTTTTTGTTTTTCGATTTCTGTATTCAAAATGGGGCTAATTAGGGGTCAAAATTTAGAACACCTAAAAGAGCGAAAATTTAGACATATTTTCCTTTGTATCTTTAAAACTAAAAATATTTTGATAAGACATGTAGAATAAAAGTTGTGCACAATTTCAAGGCCTTTCATTTGACACCACTAAAATGGGGCTGGTCCCTCAAATTAGGGATCTGGAGCCCTTTAAAGTTTTTGCTTTATAACTCAAAAACGGTAAATATTTCGAAATGGCTGTCGTTAAAAAAGTTGTTCTTTAACATCTTATTGATTTCATGAAAATGTTATTTTGTTCGAGTCTTGTGTTTTAAATGCGCCAGAAGCTTGACCCATATACAGGTAACTGTTTACATTCAGCAAGTAAATGAGAGCTCTTCATGCGTGTAACTAAAATAAACTTACTATAAATAATAAATCTGGCTACATTAGATGCTAATATTCTTTAGAATAAGGTTCTTGAAGTGTTTTGTGCTTTATTTGCAAGTTATTTTTTGACAACTTTTCGTTTTATTTCATTTTTTTCAAAGTCGAATAAACCAGTCTACTAAAAAAAGGGGAAAAAAGATAACCTTTTCTTCTTATCATATAAAAACAAACAATATACTGAGAAAATAAAACATAACTTTAAAGCATAGACTATTTACAGTCATTAAGTGTGCGCCTTTTACATTCACCTTGTGTGTTTACAATTATGTAACACCTCCCTCGATAGAGCATGGCAGAGGAGGTCACCGGGGATCAATCGGCGTGTGTGATCCAGCGACCTAGTCATACACAAAACAAATCATGGAATGGCCATTCCAAATTCATTTTGTAAACTAATTCATGAGTGGATAAATATGTTGAATTTTTCAGTTTATTTCATAATATCTTTGATAAAATCGCTAATGTATTTTATTTAATATTTTATTCGCTGAATTACAGGAAAGTTGCATAGTTATTTTTATAAACAATTTATTTCTCGATATCGAGTTAATTGTCTGTTTTATTCATAATAAAATTCAAAATATGTAACCTTAATTAATTCCTACTAGTAATGGAACTTTTGAAACTTAAATGTACATGTATGTAATCTAATATACGTTCTTTTGTCGACGCCCTTAAAATGTACAACTGTATATATACAAAGCGCCCCAAATATATGCATATCGAGCGTATGGAAATACAAAATCCCACATTCACACGCGCCTCCAAAATATGTAGAATGAGACATACATGCGTAACTGTATTTGAATATTACAAATTTATTAGACACCTAACCTTGAACAAATTATTTTTTTCTACTAAACTTGTTACTGTATGCGAACAAAATGATAAACACGTAATTATTTATAGGTTCCCATTATTTTTTCTGAAAATCAGAACACATTTATCAGCTCTCTTAAGGTTTTACGGATACATACAATGTACACGCATGCAAGTACAGAACATGCACGTTTTATAAGTGCACATGCAAGAGCGCCCCAAATATATGCATATCGAGCGTTTGAAATTCAGAAAAATTCTAAATCCCAAGTCTTTTTTCCCCATTATCTTTGCAATAAAATATCGGTTAAACTGAAATGATTTTTAAGTTATTGATTTACAGCATATATTAAAGTCAATTATAGGTCTGCTGAGTTGATCATGAGTTGTTTTCATAACGGGTAGTCCTTCTGGCCAGTCATCGTCACGGTTTGTAACATCGTAATTACACAGGTAAATACTAAGATGTCAATCCATATATTTTCCATAAGAAATGAATTACCGGGAGATGTCTCGTTTTCTCTGATCATATATTAATTGGCAGCGTTTATGAACAGCTGTTAAATCACAGGCCTTTGTAAACCGGTAAATCACAAAAAAGAAAAATCCGAGACAAAAAACAGAAAATATAAATGTCTCTGGAAATAACATTGCCTTTAGATAACTAAAATAAATTAATGTCCGCCGATTTTTGAATTAATCTGAACATTCATTGATGTGTACCTGTACAAGCAGTGTGTATATTTTTATGAAGCCTTCGTCCAAACGAACAATATAATAAATCTTGAATGAATTAACTAACCCCTCAGTACACACACATTCGCCTACACCTGAAATCTAATCAAAATCAGATTTTTTTTGCGGTCCGAAATTCTGATAGTCGCTGTATTTCTAATCTGATTGACTATACATGTACAGTACAGGCAACGCGGATCCCGTATTTCCCGCGCCCCGTCGCGGTATAAACACAACGCTGGAATTGGCCAGGTGAGACAGGTAAACCGCGTTCCCTCCGCGGGAAATTCATCACCTACCTGTCCCCGCCGCGGTTAAATCATCGATCAACTAGTATCGTAAACAAACGGGAGTTATCTCCCCGAATAGGAATTTTGCGAAATTCCCTCTTTAAAAAAAACAAATTAAAATCCCGCAGTGTATGTATATTCTTGTATTTCGCAAAAGGTGAAAATAATGAATGAACAAACAAAAAAAAAAATGTAAAGCAGAATATATTTAATCGTTTTTTTTTTTTTTATTTTATTTATTATTATTAATTTTGTTAATATATATATCAATACTAAAGCAACATCTTTTTTTAAATAGTATCAAGAAAACTATTTATAAGCTGAGTCATTTGAGAGTTTAACGTGACAAATTTTAATGTCGGAAGTATAAGTTCTAATAACTTCTCTTTTCAAATTATATGCGAACTGCAATGTCACATACACGTGCTAAACAATAGTCAGTGCGAGTTCCGATTAACAGTTTTCAGCATTCCTATGAGGAAGAAAATATATCTATATACTGTTCATGTTTTTTTAAACCAAATTTAGAACAATATAACTCATTTAAATAATTTCACTTTACTGTATTAATGTGCAAGCATTTCCCTGAAATTGTCGAATGACGGAAAGCTGTGATATTCGCTATCGATGGTGAGCGTTTGCAGTGAGTAGGCGCGTGAACGTTATAAAAGATATCAATAAAATATAACCATTTTTTCCCCTCGATATTTACTTCTTTTGTAAACAGTGGTTTGTTTTTAATTTAAACATTTCTCCAACTACAGAAGATGGAATGTGCATGGTGATGAACTTCACAAAACAATTAAAACGGGGGGGGGGGGGGGGGGGTATATCACTAAAACTTATTATTCTCAATAATACTCAAGAAAAAAAATCAATGCCAAGTTTACTTGAATATATTCTGTTTCTTTGTGTATTAAGTTTTAGTCGCGATCATTTCCTGTGTATAGGGATTAGCAGAGCAAGAGCAGGAAACGGCATGCCCTAGGGGTTTCACACCTGTCCTAGAGTACCTGTGGTAAATTTCTCTGCATGTGCAAGGCGTTGTCTAGCCATACAACACACCAGTCCCTTCAACGTTTCATTATTTCATTATTTCTTCATTTTCAAATGTAACTACAACCATGAAAGTTACGCGAGTCAATATATACTTTTTTTTTTACCCTGAGTGTATATTAAAAGAAAAAAGATCAATCATACTTTTAAAACAAATTAATAGAGTTTAAATGAAATAAAATAGATCAAATCAAATTATGTTTTATTACTTTTTTTTTAAATGCCGACGGGCTTAGTATTTATGTTTCTGTTTAATATATATGTACATGTACATGTGCAAGTATTATGCAAGTAGAATGTAAAATAAAAAAAAACGTACAGAATGTTACGGCACGTGCAACGTTTTTCCTTCGGTCAGTTTATTGATTTATCGAGTCCATCGATTAAAACAAAATATTCATGATAGAATTTCAATGAAATGAATTGCTTCTGGATTATTTTTTTTCCAGTTTCAATATGTCGTTTCTGTGAACAGATAATATACTGTAGCCGATTTATCAGTTTATTGTCCAGTTGTGGACTTTGACTAATTCTACGATCAAGTTTCTGAAAAACACCGAAATAGTGACAGCCACAGACACTATTTAAGGTCTTCCGTTTAAATAGCACGATTAAAGACAAAAATATCTACCGAAACAAGATCATCGTCGCAAGCCACGGGTTTTGTGTCCATTCTATTTCCACAAACCCGTGGCTGCCTCCTACCAAATTCTCTCGTTCTCGTGACTGAATCATTGAATATTTATTAAATGACGCCAGATTTACCCTGACCAATGAAATCACTCTGTAGCAATTTTTGGTACGCTTAAATGGCGGTGCCCATAATGAAATCATGTTTGCTATGCGTGGCAGATTTATTGAAAAAAAAAAATACGATAGATCCTGAAGAACAGATGTGAGTAACGTATATTCTAAAATACTTACAAGGTTTTACATTAAAATACAAGGTTTCGAATGTAGACGTTGTGTGAGAACGCTGAATAGCGTTACTCGTTAAGAAAGGAAATTCGAACCGAAGTTGATGTACAGCTCGTGGTTATGGTTACATCCAAATACAAGATAGACTGATCATTTTCATTGGTTCTGACTTGAAGCGTCAGATGTTATTCCATTGGTTGAATGTATGTTATTAATATTCATGAGAACGAGAGAAATTTCAAGGAGGCAGCCACGGGTTTGTGGAAATAGAATGGACACAAAACCCGTGGCTTGCGACGATGAAACAAGATATAATAACATATTTTGGTGACATGTGGTAGGTACATGTATATGATATTTTAGGCCCGATATCCAAGAGGGGTCCGGTGTTAACAAACGGAAGTGACTTACCTTCTCTATTTCATAATACCGCGGGTATGATTTTTTAACAAAACGTTAATTCTACGTTATTTTCATGGATTTTTCATATGGAATACATTGTAAATGTGTACTAGAAGATTAATTTATGGAAAAAAGACGAATAAAAATATTCTTGGACCCCGGGGTGTATATTGGGGGGGGGGGGGGGTCCTGTCCACAAGCACCTGTGCAGCATTCAAGCTTAAAAGACCATTCAAACAATACAAATCAGGAACAGTGCAAATCTTTTGAAATCAGAGGTAGAATCAAGTGCCATGGATCTGTCATGTTGTAAATTTTGAACTTACCGGTTGTCAGTATTTACTGCCACCCGGTAAATTCAAAATTTATAGCATGAGAGATCCTTTTCACGCTAGCACTTACCCCGACACGAGACCTTATACGGTCTCATCCAAAGGACCGATCTCCACGTTTTACTACTTATCCAAACTGGGCATGAAACATTCTCAATGAATTTTTTAATCATTATGTTGAACCTAACAAATTATTCCGACTCGCTGTATGATCTGAAAAAACATGGCTGAACTTATCCATTCAGAAACTCACAGACTGGGATTGCTTTTAACCAGTGTGTGTTATGGCCTTGATGCAAGGTCATTTGGTCGACTCAAGGTCACTGACAGAGAAACTGTAATTTCGCTACCGTATTTGTACTAGTGAAACATTGCTGGTATCATGCAGAGTGTGACATGGCCTTGACTCAATTTCAAGGTCACTAAGGATAAGATGTTTTGACTGTATATACATGTATGGACTAAAAGAACATGACGTGTCACTGTGAACTTTTCAAGTCGGTAACACACAGATTGGGTTTTATGACGAGAGTGTGTCATGGTTTGACGCAAGGTATTTGGAATGTTCAAGGTCACGTACATTCCTTTACAGTTTTTCCTAGCGAAATATTGTAAGTTGCTTCCCCTTACAAGATTGCTTACATGTATAACTTTAGAATGTGGCATGACCTTGACTCAAGGTCACTTCTTCCTTCCGCAGCTCCAACGGAAGACCTATTCGTTGCTTTGCAACGAGCTCGCTCTAGTTTTGTTCTATCTTTGTTCATTATGTATGTTTCATTGTTAAAAATCATGGTCACATCCCAAACTCATGTAAAAGTGTATTATACGCTAATTTTATATAAAACCAAAACTAACGCGTGTTATCATGTTGGACATTTTATGGACCTGGGTTCAACAATAAGAGGAACACTCTCATTTGGCCCAGATTTAGTTTTTGTCAGACAAATTTAAACTGCAATCCCCCCCCCCCACCCCCCACAAAAAATCCAAATGAATAAATAAATAAAGAATAAAAAAAAGTTCATCCATTTAACGGAGAGCAGAGAGAACCTTTGATAATGATGCATTGATTTTTTACATTTACATTGAACACATACGAATCTTATAAAGTTTACCTGTACAAGTTTTAGTCTCATTGTTGTATTTGTACCCTCTACAACAGATGCCTGGTCTGTAATTATATAAGAAAACATAATTTTCATTTATATCATAATGAAACTTCCTTAACAAAAATTAACTATAGTTAACTATAGTTTACTATAGTTATATAATAGTGTTGTACTTTGCATGTACTATGCCTAAATTGTAGTCAGGGTTTGACACAAGTTGCACGAGCTATTATTATTATTATGCTGACTGTTGTATAAAATACAATATTTTCTCCATTTCCAATGTTTCATCACCTCATACATTCATGTTAGTACACTCACGTCACGTTGTGCTAGGTGTACGTCATAATTTTTTTTCTTTTATTTTGAATGTTTAAGGACGCGATTGCAAGGCGTCACGTGATCGATTCATGTGATTTAAAAAAAGAGAAAGTTTACGGTGTGATGTGACAAATGTCCTCGTGGCAATATTTCTTGAACAGAGAAAGAATTAGACATGACGTTGCAGAGTGTTGGGGAGGTCTACGCAGATTTTTTTTTTTTATCCACGTGTTTTGTTTTGACAAGTCTAGCTTTTGTGGTAGTTCTGAACATTGAAATCTATTTCATTAATAAATTGAATTTATATCTGGATCTTTATGTCCTTTTGTTTTAATTTATTAAAATATTAGAATTTACTATTGGATCTACATCGACGTATATATTCATTTCCTAGAACTTCAGACTGCCTGATTTTCTCAGTGATTAATGAATGTGGATGGTTAGATGAACGAATGCGATTTTGATATATATACGTTATAGACTATATATAGTTTGAGAGTGCATGCTGGACATGAACATATTTTTTGAATATTGCAGAGGAAATTTGTTTTCCTCTATAAGATCTACTCTGGCTAGCATTTTCAACACTTACATCGGCCTTGTAAACATTGAATCATCAGTGCATATATTGTGTAAACATTTGTTGTAATATGTTTTATGCGTCGTATTTTGTCGAAAATTGAAACTGGACATACATCTGACAGAAAAGAAAAAGTTTCTTTATGCGAATTTTTCACAAATCTAGCAAAAAATAATTTTTGAAATAATATTTTTTGAAAATTCACGAGGACATGAACAAAGACGCTTCACGCCGGCATATTTTATGAAGCGCATAATCACAAAGCGACGCAAATTTATGTCATTCAACAATATTATTTTTGAAGCTAAAGAGTTTCTAGTTTTGACGTCAAGTGTGGAATTATGACCTCACAATGGAGATATTCTTGCTCCCTCATGTACTTAGTTCATGAGAAAATGAATATGAAGAAAAAAATATCTGCAAATCAAATATTTACTAGCAAATCACTATTATTTGCCAAATAAGATATTAGGATTTTTTATATTTTTATTGCAGATACAAGTTCTGAAATAAGCCCTATTCATTCATTGTGTTCAGACAAGTGTCTAACCCCCCACCCCCACCCCCACCCCCACTCCAGGTCACAGTGCAGAGACCTCGATGTTTGTTCAGCGCATGAACAATTTGCTCCTTGGACCACTGTGCACCGGTTTAGAATATGCACATTTATATGGATATAATAACGGAATGAATGTTTTGGAGACGGGAAAATAAAAATAAAAAAAAAAAAAAAAAAAAAAAAAAAAGTGTGTTTGCTGTTATTTTTTTGAGTAGCCTACATGATTTTATATTTTTACTTTTGTTATTCTGATTTACATATAAAATGAACATCAACCGCAAGTTTTTCAGGAAAAAAGTATTTATTAATCTATACATAATGTTTTTTCTTTAGTCTTTTAACAGATTATACATACTTAATGTTCAGCAGGAAACCATCATACGAAAATTTATGAAATCTTATAATATTTTAGGAAGAGGGGGGGGGGTGTATTGAAATGCATGTAGCTTCAAAATGAATGGATGACCTTACTTCATATTTTAACCATAGTCACTTACACTTATAATAATTTGTACAAAATATATCAGTTTTAGGAAAAATCATTGGGCAATATTTTGTCAGGACGTTGAAAATGCTCTCGAAGTGAAAATATTACTGCAAATTTACAATGAATACTCCCCAAAGCAGCGGTGGCATTACTATATCTGTCAATAGTTTCCGATATAATTTTTATTTTCATTGAATATAAAGCATATAATTTAATAACAAGCAGAAGTCTTTTGTTTCAGTTTTGATACCTGTATGACATATATAAAATTTCGCCTCATAAATATCAAAATATTGAAAAAATTAGGTTACTATGCCAACCATATCATCCTTATAACCCTGATGATCATGGTTGACATATTCATATTATGATACCATTAACGTAGGGCAAATTATATGTAAAAATGAGAAAAATTCATTGAACGGATTTTTTTTCATCGACCCTTGCAATCGCTTCCTTAATGGATTTAGTATAATGTACAGATAGTTTAAGAGAACTTTAGTTGAGTGAAGGGGGGGGGGGGGGTTGCGAAGAGTTATTTTGTTTATTTTTAGACGGTGGCTATTTATATTATAGTAACAGGCTATTGCTGCCACTCTGGGCTATGAACTAACAACTGTGTAAAATCAGACCCCAGCGGCGATTTTTGCAGAGACAAAATAATGAAAGTGGGGTTGTTTTGATGTTCAAAAATAACATATACAAGGTTAAGAAATACTCTCAAATTATTTCAATGATATTTTGTTGATGGGCACAAAGTTTAATCCCTGATATTTGCCGTTATAATATTTCTCGCCTCATGAATATTCATTAAATTTCGCCGACTTACAACCAACTTGTACACAAACCGAGTCGTTTAGAAGGAGTCAATTCGTACGCAAACCACAGAAGTTAATTCGTACACAAAGTTTACTGTTTTGTGAATATGAAACAAATGTGAAAAGTCAATTTGTACACACGGCCTTTCTTACGTCGTGTAGATGTAAAATTTCAATAAAATTTACTACATGTTAAAAAAAAATCTGAGGAAATAAATATTTATGGATAATGGTTTCACATTCAAAGACCATACCAATAATTATTGTTAGACCAACACACTCTCAGCCGTTTCTTGGATATGCGACAAAAGCTAATTACAAGATTTCTCAATTTGGTATTACTACCTAATTACGGGATACGGGATACTCTATGCTTGTCAACTGCTGACTCTAAGGTTTTAATTATATTGTGCAGTTACATGGCTACAGTATGATCAAGTATGTCCTCCCTAATAATTTTTGTTGTTTCTTGAAAATTTGAATGTATTTCCGCAATTCCATGTGTATCCTCCAATATACATGTATACATGTTGTAGGTTTTAAACCTGTTGTAGGTTTTAATTAAATTGTGCAGTTACATGGCTACAGTATATGATCAAGTATGTCCTCCCTAATTATTTTTGTTGTTTCTTGAAAATTTAAATGTATTTCCGCAATTCCATGTGTATCTTGTATATTATTTTTGCATATATTGTACATAAACCCTCATGTACCAGTAATTGGTTTGAGAAAATAAATTGAACTTGTTTATGAACTTATTTATGAAAGAGTCCATCCCCAAATTTCTCAATTTCAGAATATTCAATTAACATGGTTCGAGGGCTACGTATTCCTTGTTGCAGAACTGCATGTTTTTCAAATGTTTTATTTAAGACATTTTGTGGATTTTTTTTTAATATAGAATAATACATGTACTTTTACAGTTAATTGAAATTTTACAGTGTCTTTTGATTATTTGAATTTCTAATATCTGTTGACGATCCTATATTAGAAAAAGATGTATTTTCAGAATGGAAAAAAAATCACGACCCCTTAAAAAAAGTTTACATAAAAGAAAGCTGTTGAAGGCAGGTATGATGCTACAAAATTTGCTATGTTTGTTACGGTTCTACATGTATCTAAAAAAAGCTATTGTCTTATTATCTCGGACACAAAAACTACTGAACGGATGCTAATTTATCAAATATATAATTACAAGACTGTGACGAACATAAAGAACCCATATTTTTCATGTGTATTTGAAAATTTCATAGTGCCTCGAAAAAACTTTACCCTTTAAAAAGTGTTAGAAACAAGCTAATTAGAGAATTAGTGTCCCCCGCTTAGGGAAAAAAGAACATTCGCAGTTCGGGAAGACGGGGTCGGACTCCCCTCCTGGATTTATAGAATTATTAAATGTATACATGTATATTTAAGCAAATAAAAATTGCCAATACGGATATAAAGATTTGATTGCTTATTCTTTAATATGTGTATAGAAGATTCTTTTTATATAGAATATTTATCACACTGTAATAATGTTTTTATGAGATTGTACAAGCCAGACGTCATAACTTTTTCATTTTACATACTGAATACTATCATTTGGCAGATCCCCCTAAACAAATAAAATAAAAAGTAAGGATCGTCCGGGATTTGAACCTGACACCGCTCAAAAATAAGCGAGAGTCATACCCCTAGACCACGGAGGCACATGATTACATTGTATATTGCAAATTAAATGCAAATATTAGGTCACATATGCTGTTTATATTCACGTTCGATATTGTCAAAATTTTACACAATACATATTGTCTAATTTAGCCTTTACTAAACAGTTTTAATAGATGTAATAAGAAAATAAAGTCCGCCGACAACCTGTATTATACGTAATAACTCTCCTTATGCCCCTGGTAACTCTCCACATGCCCCTGTACTATAAATAGTGCTAAGCGACTTTCAATACAATAAATAAAAAAAAAAAAAAAAAGGGGTGGGACACTTTAAGAGGGGCAAGAGAGGCCCAGGGAATTATGGTATAAAATTTCATTGCAAAAGCTCAAAAGCTTCTTGAGATATTGCCCGGAAACGAAAGTGTTACACACAGACGGAATGTATGAATTTACGACTTTGAGCTTTGTCCTTTGGACCTCAAAATCAATAGGGGTCTTCCTTAGGCCACAGGGAGTTGTTATGTAAAATTTCATTGCAAAAGCTCAAAGGATTCTCGAGATATCGCGCTGAAATGAAAGTGTTAAAACAGACAGAATTTATGACCTTTGACCTTTTGAGCTCAAAATCAACAGGGTTCTTTTCTAGGCCATAGGGAGTTGCTATGCAAAATTTCATTGCGAAAGCTCAAAGGGCTCTCGAGATATCGCGCGGAAACGAAAGTGATACAGACAAAAATACAGACGGTCCCCGCGTGGCGCAGTGGTTAGAGCGTCTGCTCTAGAGTCGCGGAGTGAGGAGTTGATCCTTACGTCGCGGGTTCGAATCCCACTGTGGGACGTGCAGACCGGTCCTTCGGATGAGACCGTATAAACCGAGATCCCGTGTCGCAGTAGGTGCTGGCACAAAAAGATCCCTCACTGCTCAATGGCCGTAAGTGCCGAGTATAGGACAAAATTTGCAGCTCTCCACCGGCAAGTGGTGGCTTCCCCATATGAGTGAAAAATTCTCGAGAGAGACGTTAAACAACATACAAACATACAAACAAAAAAAAAGAAAAAAAAAAGAAATACAGACGGAAGGACGGATGGACAGACAGACCCAAATTAATATCCCCCACTTTCACTCTTTCAGTGAAAGTGGGGGACAAAAAAGCAACACAAATACATGTACATGAAATATTAGGATTTTCTTGTGAATTCAGTATGCTTAATTTAGGTCAATCTTCTGCACTTGTTTCCAAAACTTCGAATTGCACAATGACTAGCGGGGTCAATGCACATTAAGATTAAGTATGAGAAACAGAGGCTGAAAAATATTTTGTTATTTTGTTCTTCTGGTTTTTTTCTTTTCGAACAGTTTATCAAGCAAAAAAGTATGACTATTTACAATTCTTGAAGTCTCTGATAAAATTATTTTCAAATTATGCGAAGAAGGTACAATGAATTGGTTATTTAATATACGAAGTTCTTAAAAAATGAGCAACATATAACGTTGTAAAAATTCTTTACAAAAAGCAGTTTTCAATTAAAAAAAAATCATATGATTCACTGATGGAAATGCACTGTAGATGTTCTATTCCCCCTTTGAAACACATGACAACTTAAGATGTGCCATTATAATATAACTACATACACTATAATTATGCACATGGGTTGAATAATTGTTCCTCGAATATCTCTAACTGATTTCAATTGAAAAAAAAATACACATCTAACTTGGAAGAGCGTCTAAATGGAACCATACATGCATGTATAGAAAGCTCCTTAAAATAAATAATTTCGGTCACAGAAATATTTTAGGGCCTTTGATTCCCTTTATTTAACAATTAGTGTAAACTGACACGTTTTAATGATTAATTAATGAAAAAAAAATTAAACATGAAGATCCCATAATCCATTATTTGAATATATAATATTATTTCAATCTGTCCATCATCCTCAAAATGTTTTCATTTAAATTTGGAATTATAACTGTACACCACATCATTTACATATAGCAAAAAATATTGAAATGATCGATCTTTCGTTTCTGGAATTTCAGCACATTTTTTTCTTCAAACTTTATTTTATAATAAAACTAATGTAGAAAATGCCATGCAATAATTAGTTTAACAACTTCATGCATGTCCTCATCATACTGACGAAAATATATATTCAGTTCTCAAATACATGTATTGTGAAGAATTGCATTTATAAACTTTCATAATTTACATATCATTTTATAGATTATCATAATATTTTATTTCATTTAATTCATTCATGCCAGTGACGGTGTGGCACAGTGGTAAGAGCGTTTGTTCTAGAGTCATGGAGTAAGGAGCCGATCCTTCCGTCGCGGGTTCGAATCCCACAGCGGGACGTGGGGACCGGTCTTTCAGGATGAGGCCGTCAAACCGAGGTCCCGAATAGAAGTGAGTGCTGGACAGAAAAAAATATTCCTCACTGCTCAATGACCCTGAGTGCTGAGTATGCAGCCCTCTAACAGCAATGGTGGCGTCTCAATATGAGTGAAAAATTCTCGCTAGTGACAAACAAAATCATTCATGCCACCATCTATCAGTACTCATAGTACTTTGATTTTTCTTTAAGTGTAAAATATTTGAAGCTAAGTTTATTTATTATATACCCAACTGTTTGTCACTCAGTTTTACTGTTGAATTTACACAATCACGTGACGATGTGATCCGACGTTCCGAATCACCACACTGTGGTTTTCTGAATCCATATCACTCCTCTCTGAAACTGATGACGTAGTACACAGATAAATGACGTTTTTATTCTCGCGCATCAAAAAGTTCCTTGACAAAATGGTTTGTTTAATGAATAAAATTTATGTAATTGATCCAAAAAAAAATTTTCTTTTATCATATTTTGCTCGTTGTTAAGGGGTATATAATAAATTTATCAATATAACAGTAACTTGATCCGAAGAGCCGTATCACGTCTCGTTGACAGGCGCGGATCATCATCGCTTCGCGTCTCGTTTGATCTGATGATCCGCGCCTGTCAACTTGACGTGATACGGATCTTCGAATCAAGTTACTGTTATAATATATATATATATATATATATATATATATATATATATATATATATATATATATATATATATATATATATATATATATATATATATATATATTATACTACAGTGTTTTAGATGACGGCGTCTATGGCGTAATCGGTAGCGCGTCGGACTGATAATCTCGGGGTTGTGAGTTCGATCCCGGCGTGGGCACTGTTTTATTCAGAAAAAGAAGCCGTGCACTATTTCGGCATAGTATGCTTCCGCTTTATAAATCCTTTGAACACTATGCAATAATAGTTGGGTATTGATTATATAGAGACAAACTGACAGGAACCATAATAATTAACAATAGTAATGTCCTGCTCACACGGAGAGTTTAATTCGCAGTAAATTCATGCAAAGTAATGCCCTGTTCACACGGAGAGTTTAATTCGCAGTAAATTAATGCGAAGTAAAATGATGCGAATTAAACTAATGCGAATTAAATTGCGTTCACACGACAGCTAATGCGAAGTAAACTAATGCGAATTATAGTTTTATTTATTCAACAAGGCTATTCAGTGAAGCTATTATGACGTCATTTACAAATCACGTCATATTGCGCAGAGCAGTATACATTTGACATAATGTCATAGTGTCTGTACTCATTTTAGTAATTAACATAATTTTCCATTGTTTTCCACTCAAAAATAGCACAGGTACCTATATTTGACCCTCGACATGTGGCCTGTGACTTAATTCTGCCCTAAAGCATGCGTCAAAATTTAATTCGAATTAGCTTCGCTTAGCGTTCACACGGAGCTAATGCGAAGTAATTTAATGCGCAGTAAACTAATTCGTATTAAATTAATTCGCATTAGATTCTCCGTGTGAACGCGGATCAAATTTAATTCGCAGTAACTTACGTTTAATTCGAATTAAACTCTCCGTGTGAACAGGGCATAAAATAATGCGAATTTAACTATTGCGAATTAAATTGCATTCACACGACAGCTAATGCGAAGTAACCTAATGCGAATTAAAATGTAATTTCTACAGGTAGGCTATTCAGTAATGCTATTATGACGTCATTTTGAAATCACGTCACATTGTGCAGAGCAGATACATTTGACATACTTTCATAGTGTCGGTACACATTTTAGTGATTAACATGAATTCGAATTAGCTTCGCTTAGCGCTCACACGGAGCTAATGCAAAGTTATGCCCTGTTCACACGGAGAGCTTAATTCGAATTAAACGTAAGTTACTGCGAATTAAATTTGATCCGCGTTCACACGGAGAATTTAATGCGAATTAGTTTAATTCGAATTAGTTTACTGCGCATTAAATTACTTCGCATTAACTCCGTGTGAACGCTAAACGCAGCTAATTCGAATTAAATTTTGACGCATGCGTAAGGGCAGAATTAAGTCACAGGCCACATGTCGATGGTCAAATATAGGTACTTATGCTATTTTTGAGTGGAAAACAAAGGAAAATTATGTTAATCACTAAAATGTGTACAGACACTATGACATTATGTCAAATGTATATCTGCTCTGCACAAAATGAGGTGATTTGTAAATGACGTCATAAAAGCCTTACTGAATAACCTTGTTGTAGAAATAAAATTTTAATTCGCATTAGTTTACTTCGCATTAGCTGTCGTGTGAACGCAATTTAAATCGCATTAATTGGATTCGCATCATTTTACTTCGCATTAATTACTGCGAATTAAACTCTCCGTGTGAACAGGGCATTAGTTAATGCGCAGTAAATCAATTCGAATTAAACTAATTCGCATTAAATTTCCCGTGTGAACGCGGTTCAGATTTAATTTGCAGTAACTTACGTTTAATTCGAATTAAACTCTCCGTGTAAACAGGGCATAAAACTTGATACTTTGATTTACAATTACACTTTACTCTGGAACTTTTTTGAGATATCAAAGCTTAAAATCTCTTAAGGTGCGGTCACACAATGCGATTTTTCATTCGATTTTCATTCGACTTGCTCAGGTAAGTCGATTGGAGTCGATTGGTGGGGTGGTCAAACGATACGATTTTACATTCGATTTATAAACGATTTTAACAAGAAATGAACAGGTACTTGTTTTTTTTTTTTTTAGTTTGAAATAGTTCTGATAATAGTAATAAACCTAAAAAGAATCATTATGACAATATTTTTTCTCTTTATTCTGTTTAACATTACGTCATTTGCCCCATTATGACTTTTATGCTGACGTAATCTACAAGTTATGTATGTTATATCTTTACAAGATAAGAAAACATGAAAAGAACTTGTCCGAAGTATCTGATGTTTCCCAGGGTTTTTAAATTGACTAATAAAGGAAAACACGTATTTTTTTTTTCATTTCGGCATAAAAAGATTTTAAAAAAGAACCTGCAATAGACTTCCTCTTACAAGAAAGGTAAATTAGCTACGTCGCAAAAGTTAAACTTTTTTCCATTGACCAGCAGTTGACGAAACAAAATTATAAGAAACATTTGGTATATCGCCTTTTTATTATTTTCACAAATTACTGTAGGTGAAATATTTACAGCCCACTGATTACTATGTGTATATGTAAAATGAGTGACTGGGTACACAGTAAATCAAATTCATCAGACGCTCCAATAATTAAGTTAATCAACCTTTTATTAAAGGTAACTTTTGGTAGGTAAGTAAAGAATGTTACCTTATTACCTTCCTAATAATAATGATAATAATAATAATAATAAAATACATGTAAATAAAAAATCAGAATTAAAAACTTCCCTGATGATATGTAAACTAATCATTAATTTTTTTAAAGAATTTAATGTTGATTTTTTGGGGGGTGGGTGGGGGGTTCAGACTCCCCCTTTTTAAAAGTTCAATTTATTCACTCAAACCAAAGAACATAGGATACAAAATTAATAACATACAAAGATATATACAGTAGTCAGAGGTACATGTACAATGCTACATCACGTCGAAGTGAAAAGAAATAAGGAAGATAATTCAAGGAGAATAGACAACAACGTAATTTCTCCTAATAAACATAAATAGTTTTTTCAGTCATTTTTTTGTTAGTAGTTCCGTATATAAGGAGAGTAGGGACGTTAACAGAGGCTCTTACTTGTATGAGTAAAAATTAAAAACCTTATCTAGTTAATCGCTTCATTTAGTACTTTTTGGTGAGTTCTAGACAATGAAAATCTGCCATTTTAAATTATTCTACACGTTTACATATATATACATGAAATAAGTTGAATCTCTTGACGAACGCTTAAAATTAGAATCCATGCAAATACTTAAAAAACTACTTATTCATATTATTGATAGGACTGGGGTGTTTACGCGGCGTCAAATCCAACGTATCTCGCCATAAACCCCTAGCATGCTGGAGTACTGATATGTTGTGTACCACTGATCTTAATTTACAGCAACATATAAGTACATGAAACGTCTAATTTTAATTAGATTTATAAACATTCATGCTGGTTTTAAAAGTAATAGCTAAAAACTTTTTTCTTTTTTTTTTTTTTAGATAAATGCAATGATTTGAATCAAGCTATCTATGATATTCAAAAAAAAATCTTTAATCATAAATGGCATTCTACAAACACATGAATCTCCGTGCTCGCAAACTATGGTAAAATAATAGTTCATGATTTGTATGCTTTATATAATTACCCTTGTACCCAGTAATTGCCGTTTACTGGGTATCCTTATATTTTGTCAATTAATAATTTATACATTCATTATAAATGACAAAAATAACTATCATCCATTTCGCGTCGCGGGAAATGTCATTGTGACGTCACGATTTTCACTGGAAAATCGATTGAAAATCGGACGCCATCCGATTTCCAGTCGACTTTCAGATTTTGCTTTCGACTTTCTACTTCAGTGGTCACACGGTACGATTTTAGTCGAAAGCAAATCGAATGGAAAAATCGGATGGAAAATCGAATGAAAAATCGCATCGTGTGACCATATCTTTAAATTTGATAACAGTGAAGTAAAATTTTGAAATAACATATGAATATACAAGTGATAGTTCCATTTAATATATAAAAAAATATATATATATACGCAGTACAGTTAAGGTGCGCAATGGAAATATCGGGGATTTTTTATGAAACAAAATATATTCTTTTTCAGGATGGCGATTCTTTTTGGTTCTTTACTAATATCGGACAAATGTAATTATGGTTATTAACTACATTTTGAGGACGATTAGATTTTCTATTTAGACTTGTCACGCGATTTCAGCTCATATACTTGCAGTATTGAGGTCATCTATAAATGTCAATAGTGCAAGGGCATAACCAAGTTAAAATTCAAAGTTTAATTTTTAAATAGTTTCAACACCCATTGTAGTTTATGAAAAGTGCTGCGATCCTATATAGATTCTACTATTTCATTGTTAAAATCATATTTGTATGAACGCATACTGAATTTTTTGCTGGACATGCAGCTTCATTAAATATAGAAATAATTAATTCAGTTTCAAGATTTCAACAGGATCGCAGCACTTTTCAAATAGCTTAATTCTTCTAGAGTTTATGATTAAAAACTTGTCATCATCCATTGAGGGTATGCCCTTGCACTAGATCGATTTGTCAAGACCTTTAGATCATCCTCCAATGTACCTGCATACAAATCGAGGGGTTAATGCCACAACCACGTATCACAAAATTCCTCAAATTTTACTTTTTGTTATTTTCATATGTAATTTGAGATGTAATTTTTTGTGTCAAAATATCTCAATTAATGCTTAGGAATTGATATGCTAAATAAACAATTCATCATCACATTATCCCATATGATATCATTGACCAATGTCATAAAGATGGCATCTATGAAAAATATGTTGAGTCATATCTAATTACATTTTAAGAAATTATTTTTAACCTGGATAAAATACCCTTACTATACATACAGTATTGTGCCTTTTTCAAAGTACCACAGGAATTAGAGAAAAGTCACTGTTAAAACCATGTATTTTGAGATACGTGGTTTTGGCATTCAGAAATCTAATTGCTCCATTAGTTTTCACAGTGTTTCAAACCCCGCAGTGTAAGATGATACCTAACATGCGTATGCAATCTAAGGTTTCCAACTGTGCTGCAGTATAGTAAAAAGGGATGCTCTTATCTGGCCAGCGAACCTCTGGGAGGAAAATTTGTTTTCAGTGCTGCAATAACCTAGTTTTACTATGGAACTTCGAGGAAAAACATGTGCTTGTGAAAAGTTTGTGAAATTATAATAGAGATATAGTTGTTAACAATGGGATTTTACCTAAAGAGTTAAGTAAGTGTCTAGTATAATTCCTACCATTAGTATGATACTGTAATGGTTATATATTTTGAAATGAAAAATATGAAGATTAGTGTACAATCTGATTACTTTGTCTATCTTAAGTGTAAGACTTTCTGTATATTTCACAACTGATCTTTATTCATCAATATTTTAATCTTTTAAAAAATATTTTGATATTACAGAAAGTGAATGAATAAAAATGGATTGGGATAATGAAGAAGTTTGGGAAGAATCTGTTGTTACTAAAATTCTATCTGAGGAAGTACAAGTGCATGTGGAAATACATCAAATTGTGACATTGTAAACAAAGTTACCGGTAATAGGAAAACCTCAAAAAATGTCAAGAAGAAGAGACAGTCTAATGCTGTAATACGAGCACAAAAAGTTGTTAAATATTATCGGAGATGTAAAAAGCCTGTCCAAAGTGCAAAGTGCAAAGAAAAAAAAAGAGAACGAAACTAAACAAGAAAGTTCGGACAGTGAATACAGCAGTAGTGATAATATCCCACTGCAGTATTTTAAAGACAACAAAAACGCAGCAGCCCGTAAGGAAAAAGTACAGATATACAAACAACTCTTTGAAGGTGATTGTGATGATGAAGTGGAATACGACAGCGAGGACTCCTACAAACCAAGCAAAAAGGATCAGAATTCCTCCGACTCGGAGTTTTCCCCTGAGGAAAGTAATGCGGGGAGTGATGTCTCAATGCAACATGAAGAGCAACCTTCACGCCATAAGCAAAAAGGGAAAAGGAAGAAAAACAAAACCTTAGTAAAAAATTCTGGCACTGCTGTTACTAACAGCATAGAAAAAGCAAAAGAGAGAAGTTTGCAAGAATCAAAGCTTAATACCTTGATAGCAAATCATCACAAATCCAGGCTTGATAGGCTACTGGAAGCAAATGGAATGCTACGGAAAACAATTACAGCTGATGGTAACTGCTTTTTAGCTCACCTGAGCCAAAGGCTCAAGTGAGCTTTTCTGATCAAAATTTTGTCCGTTGTCTGTCGTCCTCGTCGTTGTTGGCGTTGGCGTCGCCATTGTTGCAAACTTTTCACATTTTCATCTTCTTCTCCAGAACTACTGGGCCAATTTCAACCAAACTTGCCATAAAGTTTCCTTGGGTAAAGGGGATTCAAGTTTGTTCAAATGAAGGGCCACGCCTTCTTCCAAGGGGAGATAATTAAGAATTCGTGAAAAATTAATGGCATCATTAAAAAATCTTGTTCTCAAGAACCACTGTGCTTGAAAATATGAAACTTATGTGGAAGCATCCTCTCGTAGTGTAGATTCAAGTTTGTTCAAATCATGACCCCCGGGGGTCGGGTGGGGCCACAATGGGCGATCAAAGTTTTACATAGGAATATATAGGAAAAATCTTTAAAAAATCTTCTTCTCAAGAACAGCAAAGCCATGATTGGTCATATTTATATGGTAGCATCCTCAGATAGTGTAGATTCAATTTTGTTCAAATCATGAGCTCCGGGGGTCGGGTGGGGCCACAATGGGTGATCAAAATTTTACATAGGAATATATAGGAAAAATCTTTAAAAATCTTCTTCTCAAGAACAGCAAAGCCATGATTGGTCATACTTACATGGAAGCATCCTCAGGTAGTGTAGATTCAAGTTTGTTCAAATCATGACCCCCGGGGGTCGGGTGGGGCCACAATGGGCGATCAAAGTTTTACATAGGAATACATAGGTTAAATCTTTAAAAATCTTCTACTCAAGAACAGCAAAGCCATGATTAGTCATATTTAAATGGAAGCATCCTCAGATAATGTAGATTCAAATTTGTTCGATTTATGACACCCCCCCCCTCCCCCCGAACCACTTTTTTATTCAAACTTTTCAACCTTTCAAGACTGAACTGATTTCTGCTTTTTCCTAGCCATAGAGCTCAGGTGAGCGATGTGGCCCCTGGGCCTCTTGTTTAATGCTGCATTGTTTCATATTCCTTCAGTAGAAGGAGTTGCAGAGTTAAGACATTTACTTTGTGATCATATGATAGATAATGCAGGAGAGTACAAAGGATTTTTCTCCTCTCCAGCAACCCTTGATTCAGCAGAACAAGAGCTACTATGGATGGACTTCAGTGTAGAAGTGGATCGATTAAGAAGGGATGGAATATGGAGCAACAAAGCAGCAGATATGCTTCCACTTGCTTTGGCCAATTTTACTGGTAGGCATGTTCGTATTTTTTCAAGTTCACCAGAAGCTTCTGTCTTAGACATAGAACCTACCATGCAACGTTCTCAAAATACAAACCATATTTATCTGGCATATGTCGGATCAAGGGGAATATCTGAGCATTACGATGGGTGTGTGAGGAAAACGGAAAATATTCAGCAGGTTCCTATGCAAACTTCAGAAAAGAATGCCAGTGTCCCAGAGACAACAACAAATGCAGAAGAAAGCAATGAAGGCCTCAACACTCCTTTAGAACAATCCCCTCTAAAAACCAATACGCAACAAAGAGGAAGACCTAAAGGAACTCCAAAGAAAAAGTCAGCTTCTTTCATGACACCTCCAAAAAAGAAACTTTTTAGAAAGAGAAAAGCCACGCCATAGACTTGGAAGAAGAATGTTAGGAAACAATTAAAGTTAACTGGACAGCAGTATCTGTCTCAAAGAGGAAAAACCGTTAATGCAAGGGTCATGAAATCTGTAAATTGCAATAAATGTAAACTGAAATGTAGCACCAAAGTTTCAGAAGAGAAAAGAAATGAAATCTTTAAAAATTTTTGGTCACTAGGTTCATACGAGCGACAAAAAGATTTAGTGGTATCACATATAGAGGAAAAGAAGACACGAACATATTTGGCTGATGATAACCAACCTGTCAAAAAAAGGCGACAAGTGCACAGAACCTACTATTTTGAGATTGATGGTAGCAGAACCATCATATGTAAGAAGTTTTTCCTTGCTACCCTAAGCATCGGGGAGTCGTATGTTGATCATGCCATGAAAAACAAATCTGGGGGCGTATTTGCTGGGACGGACAAGAGAGGAAGACATAGACCCTATAATAAGGCAACTGAGAGGGCTGCACAGCTGGTTCGAGAACACATAGAATCATTTCCTGCATTAGAGGGTTAATACACAAGAAAGAACTCCAACCGAAAATACCTTGGGCAAGATTTGAACATCACAAAAAATGTATGACCTGTACATACAATTGCATAAGGGTAATTTGAGAGAAGATGAATTGGTTAGTCAGCCCATATACAGGCGTATTTTCAATGAAGAATATAATTTCTCATTCCACATACCAAAAAAAGATCAATGCTCCCTTTCTGTTAGCTACCACAAATCAGCCAACAACAATACTGTTTCAGAAAAAGAAAAGGCAAACTTTGAAAAACACCAAGAACGCAAAAAAACGTGCCAGAGAAGAAAAACAAAGGGACAAAACAACTGCAAAGTCCAGGAATGACACTTTTGCAGCTACATTTGATCTCCAAGCTGTCCTTCATACACCATGCTCCCTTGTGAGTCAGTTGTACTACACAAGGAAACTCAGCTGCTACAACTTGTCGATTTATAATTTAGGTAGCTCAAATGCAACATGTTATCTGTGGTCAGAGGTAGAAGCTAAGCGTGGATCCTGCGAAATTGGAACATGTCTATATTTGCAGTTGTTGTCATTGCCTCCTAGTATAAAACATGCCATTTTTTATTCAGATGCCTGTTCAGGACAAAATAGGAACCAATTTACAGCCACAAGTCTAATGCATGCTGTCTCGTACTTACCAAACTTAGAGATAATAGATCATAAATTCCTGGAGAGTGGACATACACAAATGGAATGTGATAGCATGCACTCTGCCATTGAGTTTGCGAAAAAGAAAACGGAAATATACATTCCCCAGCAGTGGTCAACGGTGATAAGAATGGCAAGAAGAACAGATCCATACAGTGTTGTTCCTCTTACTCATGAGGACATATGGGATTTTAAGAAAGTCCAGTCACAGTCAATGAAATACAGCAAAGTTGAGATCAATGGCACGAAGATTAATTGGCTTAACATCAAGTGACTCCGTTTTATGAAGGAAGATTCAGATAACATCCTTTTTAAATATGACTTCGAGGAGGAATTCCGGAAGATGAAAATAACAGGAAGTGGAAAACGAGGGAGACCAGAAAGATCCAGAAACCTTCCCAGAAAATACAATGGCAAACAGCCTATTTCACAGGCAAAGAAAAAGGACCTATTAAACTTGTGCAAATCAAAAGTCATCTCTTCAGAATACCATGACCATTACAAGAACTTACCATCCAGCAACAATGTTGTGGATAGACTTCCTGAGCCTGATGCTGATGAAGATGACACTGACAGTGAAACCGAATAATTGCTATTTGACAATTATGTGTACTGTGTATAAAGTTACATACATGTATATACAGAGGTGAATATATAATACTTTTATTAGATAGTTCTTTATGGCTATTTTTTGTTTAACTCTTTGTTCATACGGTTTTTATGCTTACATTTTTTTTTTCAATTATGATGGAAAGTGTATTGCCACAAGAAATTATATTTCGGTAATAGTTTGCAACATTGTTTATATGTATAATACATCTCCGTTTCTACAAAACCATATCCACGCATAATGTGCTACATCTTTTATACTATTGTAAAGTCCATGCATTTATTAGATATAAATAATGCAAAAACAATGTAACGTTCGGTGCTATGTTTTATCGCCTGCAAATTTACTCCTTTTTATGTGATTTACACCAGCCACAACAGCGTATCTACAGAAATGATGTTTTGTCTCTTTTTGTCAGAACCACAGAAATTGAATTTATTTGTGCCAAAACGACGTATCTCAGAATACAAGTTTTATGCATGTATTGAATGTTTAATAAAAAACACATGTCTCATACCATAAAACCTTATACTTTTAGTTGTGATTTTAGCATAATTCTGATGAATTATGGTTGTTGTATAGGAGGCAACACGTAAATAATGGTATACTCAATTGACTAAAACGGCTAAATTATTTTTAAAATGCATGTAAGTATTTTTATTTTTTGCTCGAACTTTGTCGGCCATTTTCTCCACAATGAATCTTATAGTGATAAGTGGTTGTGGCATTAACCCATCGAAATACACGGCAGTATCCGAAAATTAGAAAATTTACGGGAAATATATGAACAAATTCATAAAAAGGACATTGCATCCAAATTAATGGCCGCTTAAAAATCTTCAAATAATATTTTATTTATTCATAAAATACATTTCTCCGTTGTGAAAATATTACTTGATCCGACTCTCACTGCATACAAACTGCGTCAGGTTGTACGGAATGACGTCATATCGACAAGTGCAGTGCAATCAGTGACTTGTTTAAACCTTGCTATGTGGGATTTAACTTACAACAAAAACGCATGTTATAGTAAGTTTTGATGTAGTTTAATTATCTCCTACAGTTTACAATCGCAAATCACTTCATTTTGATGTATTTGTAAGGACTGTTAGTTTCGTGTGATGTCATACATGTAGTTAATATTTCCCGTAAAAACTAGGCCCCGCCTCCTTTTTGTAGCCTTAACTGTGCTGCGCACATGTATGAATAGGAGAACATAAAATATAATAATCTGAAATCCATAGTAAAAATACTTTGATTTAAAAACTGTTATAATATAGTAAACTGTAATTAACTATAGCATTACTCGACTCTCTCAAGCGTAAATGAAGACATTGCAAGACTAGCAAGCCTAAAACAGGCAATGCACAACAACGTCAAGATATCAGATTCACCACTTTTACTAGGCTCGCGCGTCAAAAGGTCAATCTGAAGTCAGGGGTAAACAATCATGGCGCTGCAATGTAAACAGTGTAAGATGGAAGGTACGTTATCCCCGGTAATAAGCCTCGTGAGACATAAAAAATGTAAATATATAATTTAGCCACATTGATTATTACAGAATTCACTTATTTTAGGAAGGAGAGATTCAATAATTAAGGTTTAAGGCAGGAAATACAGAATTATGTCCCGTTTCGAATTTGCTCAATGTTCTTTTTTTTTCTTTTAAACAAGGGGGTAAAAGCCAATTATATGATATGAAATTTCAATTCGGGATGAATATTCTGCAAGGAGATGAATGTTATTTACAAGTTCTTTTGATAGGGACATGTATTAGTTATATACTGTGAAGATTTATGAAACTATACCATATATTCTGATACTGTAAACGTATAAAAATTTGGAACACCGAATAAAGGTTGGGAGGGGTGTAACCAAAATGATTAAACATAATTATGAAACATAGGCCTAAGCACTGCTCTAGTGCCCCCACCCCTCTCACAAATTTAGAAATACACATTGTTTTAAGTCTGGTGATTATTTCATTTAGTCTTTATTTGTTCGACTCCTCAATGTTATGTAAAGTAACATGCATGATGCTTAAACATGTATTTTTACACATTCCACAAGTATTTTGCTTCTTAAGTATTTGGAAAGTTTCGGCATGCAATACACCATTGCATGGACAGCGAAGTCAAAAGATTGTAATGCTTCTTATTAATATTGAAGCCATGCAAGTGTAATGTCAAAAGTAAAAATCAAAACACACTCACATTGGACAGTTCAACCGAAGTAGGAAGTACAGTGCAGGAAACTAATTTTGTTACAGCATCGATGCTGATTTGAATGCTTCCTTTGCTTGCTGATTTGAATGCTTCCTTTGCTTGCTGATTTAATGCTAGTAATCCTTATCCTGATGCTGTTTTATAATTAGGTCAATGCTACCGGAAGTAGCATCATGCTACCGGAAGTAGATAATGAATTTCAGCATTGCCGTTTAAAGCAATAAAAGTGCCTTTTAGAATTATTTGATCATAATATCTCACTATGTTTCAATAATGTGAATACGTTAACCAATATTCTTTCTTTCTTTTTTAATTTTTTACTGAATTAAAACTCATTGATTTTCTGATGCTAGTAGGATAATGCTGATTTTATGTAGGTCAATGCTGGTTTTATCCTTTGCTTGCTGATGTTGATCCTGGTAATGCTGTTTTTTAAATGCTGATGCTGATGCTAGCTCGATCCTGATGCTACTAATGCTTATGCTGATGCTGGTTTATGTAACAAAATTAGTTCCCTGCACTGTAGCTGTTGCACTGGCTCTTCCTTTCTTGGTAACTTACCCAAAGGATAATAAAGGGATTTTGAAATATAAATCACATTTGTAGACAAGGCAGAGAGTTTTATAAAAGGTAAATATATAAGCATTGAATCATAAATTTGTTGAAAGATGTAGACTCATAACTGCAACTGCAAACAAATTTTCATACCTACTTCTTCTTCATATACTGTGCAAGGCCTTCTGGCCATCATCGCACTTGCTTCTGAGAGTTAGGAAAATTTTTTCCATGCACCATTTCAGTTATGAGACTACATCTTTCAAAAATTTTAATTCAGTGTGTAAATATATTTTTTCCAGATTTCTGCAATCAACTTAACTTGCTGTGATAGATTTCATCAATATGTCATCAACAAATACATGTACTGTAACAACAGTAAAATTGGAATCATTGAAAATATACAATGATGTGAAGGAACTAAAAATTAAAGAACTGTTTAGGATTTTAAGGGAGAATTGTGTTAATATTCAATCCCTCTCAGTTGAATCAAAAAGAATAAAACTATGTAGTATTTTAAAAATTCCCATACAAGGAAATGATGCAAGTTCTGATATTGTTAGCATAATAAATAATGCCAAGTCCGGATGGACTAAAGATATTAGACAAATACCCTCTGTTACAATAGAAAAAGTTAAAAAGTATTTAATACTCAGTGAACAGGGTGACATTGAACAAACAGAGGATGCATGCCTTCATGAAAAGTTCACAGACACCTTGATGTTGAGATATAAAACTTCCAGAAGCTATGACTTGTGGGCCTCCAGAAATATCCATTCCTTTGAGTACAATTCTTGGAAAGAACAAAGCAGTGTGTGTTTGTTAAGGTGCAAGTCTAATGCCTCGTGGACAACTGGTAAGGTTTAGGAAACAAGTGTCGTGCTAGACAAAATGAGTGGAGATCCAGTCGGTGCATACTGTCTCTGTGTTGGAGGGTAAGATGCATGGTCTAGAGAATTGAAAGTTAATTTATAATATATATATATATATATATATATATATATATATATATATATATATATATATATATATATATATATATATATATATATATATATATATATATATATATATAAACTTATATAATATATAAATTGAAAAAGGTTTAAATCATTGAAAGACCTTTCTAGATATCCTTGTTAAATATCTAGATATATTGTATTATATCTTAAAATTTCAAGAATATTAAAAGAACTGTCTATCTCTCTCTCTCTCTCTCTCTCTCTCTCTCTCTCTATTTGTGTGTGTATCCAGTTGCCAGATAGCTCAGTTGGTAGCGCACCTGACTGGAGATTCAGGGGGTCGAGATTTTAATGCTGCTCAGGTAAAAAAAAAAGTCACATTTCTCTCCTTTCCTGTTACATAACTTATATTAATGAATGCAATATCAGTGCTGTGGCAGCTTGCAGTCACACAGCTGGAATGCTGTCTGGAGTATCTGAGTTCATATCCCATGGGTTTCAAGAATTACCTGATGGTCCAGCAACAACAGAAAAATTGGCATACTGGATTAATCCAAGGGATAAATAAATAACATAGATTACCTGGACCATTATTGTTATTTTTTTTTTGATATGTTTTAATTCATTATTTTCTTTTTCATTTTAATGTTAACCAACAGTTTGTTTTTTTCCAGCTGTGCTGAAATAACCAGACAACTTGTTTGAAAACGTCATGGCTGTGCCATTTGAAGCAATCAGCAGGTCTGATAGCATGCAATATAATGGCATCAGTGTTTTGTCAATTCTTTTATTTTTTTTGTTTTGACATCATACTGCTGCAGTTAATTTGCTCAATTTCAATATTGTGAAAGGTATCAAATCCACTGTATGATTTGAATATTTATGTGAAATAGCAAAGGTAAGTACACTTTAAATATGGGCCTGATTAAATATGTATGTTGTGAGAAAATTATCAACATATAGATATTTGTACTCAACAACACATGAAAAGCATGTTGATTCATGTTTTTCAATGAGTTCATATCTATTTTATCATAAACTTAAAATATATGTAATAGAAACGCATGCATTTATAAGTAGTAATCATTTACTAGCATTTGAGATTTACAGTATATAAGCACTCCTGGATAAAGTATGTGAGTTTTTTAACTTGATTATTCTGCCTTTTCAGGATCATCATCCAAACCAAAACCATTTCATGATTTTGTGATTCACAAGAAGAAATTCAACAAGGCACCTAGAAAGAAGAAAACAAGAGCTTTTGAGCATGATCCTCGACATCCCAATGACACGAAAGTACATTTTCAAGATTACCTACAATTGTTTTCTTCTTTAAGAGAGTGTAAACCAAATGCTCCAATTAACAAGTTATACCAACCCTCTAAATTTAGACCCCCAGAAGACAGTTTTTTTTACAAAGAACACTCAGTTCAGTCTCTTCCAGATATGTACATTGTGACAGAATTCACTGATCCCATGGTTCCATCAAGAGAGGAAATAGCCACTGAAATGGATAATTTACCGGAACATTGGCCAGTCTCAAAATGACAGCTACAAAGTTTTTGATATTCAGACGGCGTCCATTTCATTCTCTTTCCACTTTGGAACACCACCTCACATTTGCAAGCGTTTGTCCACCTCTGAAAATAATCTGGGTCTTCTGGAAATGTGAAAAATATACAAGTTGCCCCATAGGCCCGATGATGGTTCCAACCGTAGGCGACACAAAAGTCGTTTTTACCCATTTTGATATTTACTTGTAAACAGTCTCTAATGACGCTTTACCCCTGACCTCGCTTGACCCCAATATCCGCCGCAATGCATTATTGGAATGTACAAGTCGAGAATCCGCATTTCCAGACTCTCTCAAGAGCCTAATGAAAGCAAGCATTGAGAGACTGTCTCAAGAGCCAATACAGAAACGAAATCAAGGGTCAATACAGGCGCTGATAGTAGAGTGACAAGACCATCAAAATTTTGAAATTAATGCACCACCCTACGGCTTATTTGTACCTTTTTGGAAAGGTAAATTATTAAGCAATTATTTTCGTCCGGTAGAAAATTCCATGGTCAAAATTTAAAATAATAGGTTGAGGATCAACGATTGAAATCTGACCATGATAATGAACATATTAAAAAAGCTTAAGGAATTCATAATTTTTCTCGGATTTTGCAATAAATTTGTATGGAAAATTGATATTTACAGTGAAAATATCGATTTCATAGAAAAAGAAGGAAAATTTAAACTATACTGTCCGTCTGTCTATCCGTGAAATTGTCTTGGAGAAGATTTATTTTAGTGCTGATGTACAGGTTTTTTGTTCATAAAGTACATTCAGGCAATATTAAGACAGTTGCAGGTATGAACAGTAATTAAGAAATCAAAAAAAGGACAATACCCCCCCCCCCCCCTTTCACCAAACCCTCAAAATACGAATTTTGAGTTTTGTTGCTTTGAAATAGTACTTTTATTTAAACATTAAACATCAATATTTTTGAATATATTGAACTCTAAAAAGATATTTTATGTTCTTGAAGCATATTACGAGGGTCATTCAAAAAATATGTAGACAATGTTCCTCCTCATCATATTATTTTTACAAGGTTAAAGATCAACACATTTTCAAATGTAAAAACATTTATTTTATCGATGTGTGAATTTTCATTCCATTTGATTAAATGGAACTCATGTTGGCCAATTTTAAAAGCATCATGTTTTATCGCCACGGAGCACGGTTAAAAACATTGTAACGTCAAAAACAACGTCGAGAAAGTTTCACAAAACTTACTTAACCTTTTCATTTTATAACGTATTGGTAGCGACTTCCCCATTCATAAAACACGTATCCATAACACTTGACACCTAGTTTGCTAATAATTATTCAAGTACCGTAAGTTAAATTGTAATTGTTTTCAAATTCTTTACCGCGTAGCTAAGCTTTCACAAGATTCGCAACAGTAAAGCGCACATCACGTTTCATGACGTAACTAACTTATTTGACAAGATTTTAAACTATAATCTGTTTCTTCGCAGACCGTCCATCGTCCGATTCAAAGTCTCTCCCACTCCAAAATTGTACTTTTCCATTATATACAAATGCAAGGCTCATTTTTTAATGTATTTCCTGGTTCCTCCAGCACTTTAAGAGTTTGTTTTAGAGGTTTCCCGAATGCAAAACAATTTTTTTTTTTGCTATTCGCTGCTCCGTGACGTCCTTCAACGTCATTGTTTTTTGCTTTTTTTAATCAAGTCTATCTGTCTTTAAAAATCAATATCTTTAAATCGAAGCGATTTATTAATTACCTTTTAGCATCTCAAGTAATAAAACAATACTAAATTTAAACATTTAAATTTTATTTTATTCAAGCGCCATGTATTAGAGGTATGACTTTAAACATTATAAAGTGTATAATTAGTAAATAACTCAATTTTGACCCTGCTCCTTGATCCCGTTTTTTCTGTCTCAAATCTTTGATAATTTTGATACACATCAAGATATATTCAAATTTTATAACTCAAAATATTTGAATCTGTAGTTAGAATATGTGTACCAAATTTGGTTGTAATATGACGTTAAATAAAAAAGTTATGACAAAAGTCTACGAACTTTAATTTGAAAGACTCTCGTAATCATCTATATGACGTCATACATGTTAAAGCATAATAATTAACGTTTTTTTTTTATTTATAGTTATAGATTCGTTAAACAACTTTATGAATATGAAAGCAGTTTTATCAAAGGTTCTTATACTTCTAAATATAAGTAAATGAGTATTTCACTGCCATACTCTGATGTTGTAAGCAAGAAAACCCGAGATGGATCAAAAAACAACTCTGGAATGGAGGGTGCATCAAATCAACTCGGGGCGCCAGTTTGTAGTTCCACCCCTGACACCCACCCCTCGACAATGTTGCAACATCCTCCCCCACACTTTGGTTATCCGGCACAATACATAGTTAATCCTCAGCCTCTAACAATATCTAGTGAGGATGTACAAAAAATAGCCGACGCTGTTAGCGCATCTGTGAGTAAGCTTCCATCAGAGAGGAGGTCCAGCATTTAATTCAGCAGATGATGGAAAAGATGATTGAGCCAATACGGACTGAGGTAAACCTTTTGCGTAAGGAAAATGAAAATCTACGTCTTCAAGTAGACGAACTGGAGCAATATGGTCGACGGCCCCTCATCCGTGTTTCCGGCATTCCTGAAACCCCTGATGAATCAACTACCGAAAAGCTTCTGGAAGTGACATCATCAGCGGGAGTTGCGCTTGCATCTTCTGATATTGTGACCTCCCATCGCGTTGGCGACCCACGGAAACAAAGGCAGTCACCGAGAAAATCATTGTCAGTCTCCGATCTACCGATGTCAAGTTTTCACTGATGAAGGAAGCTAAGAAGCTGCGGAAAAACTCTGAGACTAAGCACATTATTATCAACGAAGATCTAACCAAATACCGTGATCGTCTTCTTTACTTCTGCAGGCAGCTCTGTCGAGAACGCAAGTTAAAGCAGGCCTGGACATCCAACGGTAAGATCAGCGTCCGTAAGGAGTCGGATCTAGTCTCCTTCGATCACGTGTTGAAAGAGACCACTCTGTTGATTTACATCAAGCATTGCCGTATTCAATCAATTAACATTTTTGCCAATCATTTATAGATAGCCTATGATTGAGATATCATGTCTTTACAAACATCTCCACATTTATATAATATAGACTATTCTATATAGGCATTGTGCTTAGTAATGAGTACTCCATATCGCTAGTTTCAACATAAACACCCTATACCCCCCCCCCCCCCCAAGAAAAAATCTTTAAGTTTTAAACTTAACCTTTTACCCTTACCACGTACAAAACCCCACTCCCATATTATTACAAATGTCCTCATCTTGCATTCTGATTCTATTGTGTATATATTTTGTGTTTATTTGTACATTTTTTTCTTGCTTATATGACAGAGATGTTTTTAACATTGTTGTACTATACGCAGACCAATTCCACTTGTTCCCTTATTCAGTCATCATCATTTCATTTGTTTTCATATTACCCCACCTGACCCGAAATTTCACAATTGAAATATACCAAAACCCAAGTATTACCTGATTAATGTGTGTAGATATTTCTAGCTACCGGGCTAGTGTGGGGTTATTTCATCACATTGTCATTTTTCTCAAATCATCATTTAGTTTGATTGATTTTGTTTGTATCAATTTACTCTTACAATACGGCATAAAATGTCAATATATTATCATACTTTTACATGTATTTGCAAACATGGGGCTAAACAACACCATGCACGATGATATCTCATTTAATTGTTCTACATGTACTATTACCAGTGCTCCTATTTTACATAATTCATGTATATATATATATCTATTACTCTTCTTACTTTTTTGTACTCACTTCTTCTCCTCCTGTCAGGCGATATTGAAGTGAATCCAGGACCTACCTTAACACCAACTGTCACATGTTCAATATCTACATGCAGGCGCGTAGCCAGAGTGGGAGTGAAGTGTATGCAGAGAGTATGCCCTGAGGCCCCCAGAAGTTGAAGGGCGAAGCCCTGGTGGGGGCTCAGGGGGCGAAGCCCCCGGAAGCTCCTGGGTTTTACCAAATATTTCAATCACTTTCTTGTAGGAAGTATGTGCTCTTTCGCTTTTCTTTAGAAATAAAAGACTTAGTAATATTGTTTTTAACGGAAAGTTTAACTTCCACGGAAACTTATTTTTTACGTTTACTTCAAGCTGAATATTTTACCAATATATTGGTCTTAAGTATAATAAATGTTAGTAAACAAACAATTATTTTAAATCATATACTATTTGATCAAGCCATTTAGCGATATGATTAAGATTTAATTTTTCGAATATCCTTAAAAATTGTCAATCTGTTATAGAACATTTACAAACCAATGAATGAGTTACATGTATTTGGATTTGGTAATGATGTAATAATACATTTTAAAATTTGATTGTTTAGGCATGATACTGCAAATTTTATTCGAAGTAATATGACAAAAATAATTTGAAAAAAAAATATTTCCTCGATGATATTGAAATTTTCTTTCTCTGAATAATTCTCTCTCACCTATATTGCTTTTTTTTTTGTTTTTCAAAATGATGTGTACGTACTTGCGTATAGGCAGCTACGCGCCTGACATGTAATTCGTCAACAAACATCATTCGACCCACATAGATTTACTTTCGCTCATTTAAATGTCCAAAGTCTAACTCACAAGATCCATATACTTGAAGCAGAACTTCACAACCATACCATCCTTTCATTTACTGAAACATAGCTTCACGAAGATAACATTACCTCGGATATCGATGTACATAACTTCCAGACTCCATTTTGTCGTTGTCGCAAGACCAAAACGGGTGGGGCAGTATATGTCAAGGATAATATTTTCGCAAAATGCAGAATTGACCTTGAAACAACCACGGTTGAGTGCGTTTGGTTGGAACTTTTTATGGGTGGCCAATCTTATTTGTACGGAACCTTTTATCGACCCCCAAACTCTCCAGTAACTATATGGAGTGATATTGAGTACTCCCTAGACTTAGCTTATAACACTAAAATTATTAAAATAATAATCACAGGTTATTTCAACGCAAACTTACTGACCAACAATTATCATTCTGATTATCTTATCAATATAATGACTATGTACAACATGACCCAACTAATTGAAGAACCAACCTATTTTACCGAAGAAACTTCTACACTTCTGGATGTTATTATAGTCAGTGATAGTAATATTCTGGAAAAAGCTTATGTTGGCGATTATTTTCTGGACCAGAATGTACGTTATCATTGTCCTGTCTATGCGTTGATAAGTCAATATAATCAAATCTCTCACTCATTTAGACGCGAAATTTGGTTATTCAATCAAGGCGATTACGATTCATATAGAGATAACCTGAACTCATCGACTGGGAGGAAATATTGTCTGATTCTGACATCGACACCAATGTAAAAAGATTTAATGAAACTATTATAAAGCATGCTAGAAATAACATTCCTAATAAGACAGTGACAATTAGAAAATCCGATCCTCCTTGGATAAATAATGCAATTCGAACACTTATCCGTAGACGGAAACGATTACATTCAATCGCTAAACGAACTGATAATCCTGACAAATGGTCTGAATTTAGAAAAATAAGAAATCAGTGTATATGCACTGTACGTAATGTTCGCGATGACTACTATAAAAAGCTATCAAAAAATATAGCCGAGTGTAACGACTCAAGAAAGTGGTGGAATATGGTACATAAAATATCCAACACTCAGATCCGTAATGACTTACCTCCCTTGGAGGTTAATGGCAATGTAGTCAGTAACAATTTTGAAAAAGCAATTGCATTTAACAATTTTTTTACGAACCAGTCAAAAATCGACGATTTATCAGCGACTCTTCCATATACTAGTAATAACAACGCTTCTGATCATGTGTATTCAGAAATAATACTTACTGATGACGAAGTTAAAAACGTTCTTCTTTCATTAGATACGTCTAAGGCGACTTGGCCAGATCTCATAAATCCGCGAATTCTTAAGGAAGCTGCGACAATTTTAAGTTTTCCATTATGTAAATTGTTTAACAAATCACTTCAAAACATAACTGCCCTAAGTGAAGAAATATTAATATAGAGAGCACAAAGAAATTCACTTTTACAAGGATACCCACTTCCGCCCCAGCCCGTTAGTTTAAGAGTTGTTGTAAAATGTGCTTTATAAATAAAAATTAATTTCACTACAACGTGTGTTGGTAACGATCCTCTAATAAAACTAATGTCTAAATAACTGTATCTCACTTTCCTTCTCAATGACCGTGTAGTGTAGTGCAGCGCCGCGAGAATTCCATCGGCATCGAAAGCAAGTTTTTTTAACTTGCCTAGATAGCCAAGCGGTCTTGCGCGCTGTTCCTGTACTGCTAGGAGACAGATTCCGTAGGTCGAGAGTTCAACCCCGGGCTGGGGCGGAAGTGGGTATCCTTATAAAAGTGAATTTCTTTGTGCTTTCTGTATTAATATTTCTTCACTTAGGGCAGTTATGTTAGTTTAAGAGTTGTTGTAAAATGTGCTATATATATATACAGGTGACTCTCGATCTCTCGAAGTTCAAGGGACCGCAAGAAAAGTTCGAGAGATCGAGGGGTTTGAGAGATAGAAAGTGAATAAGATCCGGAATTTTCAGTTCCGATCATCATTGTTCTACTATTATAAATACCGGAAGTATATGTTGATAATAGCATTGCACGTTTTCATTCGTAGTTTACAGAGAATTCACTTGATTTCAACAACAATGATCGTATTTTGAATAAATAAAAGATCTCTTTAAGTTTCAATATTTATTTGTTCCCATTTCATGATTACATAAAATCTGAATATCAATCGTCGGTGTGGCTAACCCCCGGCCTGATCGGGTACTTTAACAGATTTCCCGTATTAAATCGGTATTTAATTCTTGAGATAGGATTTCTTGTGCAATGTTTGTCATACTGGGATTATGTACATTCTAATAAAAACTTCATAATCTATGGAAAATTATTGACACGCCTCTTAAATTATTTTCTAAAAATTTTCGTCGCGCTGTCAAGTCAAAAATAAGTTGTGAAGCAATTCGTTTATAATTTACCAATTATAACCAATTATTTATATCAACACTCAGATGCTCACAGGTATAGTGTCATCTATGTAAACACCCAATTAACACCTCCATGCCAGCCCCAGTGTTCTCCAGGTAAGTCCAAGCTGCATTAATTTCACGCTTGATTGGCGTGTACAAAGCGCAATCAAAACTTCGAGAGATAGAGAGTAAAAAACAATGAAATGTGTGTAACGGGACCCAGGTCTTGGTTCGAGAGATAGAGAACTTCGAGAGATTGGAAGTTCGAAAGATCGGAAGTAAATTTGCTGTTATATAGAGGAAAAAAACGGGACCGGAGGTTCACTTCGAGAGATCGGAGTTCGAGCCATCGAGAGTCACCTGTGTATATATATATATATATATATATATAT
The DNA here is from genome assembly GCF_033153115.1 of Saccostrea echinata. Lineage (NCBI taxonomy): Eukaryota > Metazoa > Mollusca > Bivalvia > Ostreida > Ostreidae > Saccostrea > Saccostrea echinata. The sequence continues at coordinate 3,440,578 of NW_026889824.1, forward strand.
ATATATATATATATATATATATATATATATATATATATATATATATATATATATATACGAGGGTTGTTAGGCAAGTTCGTGGACTACAGCCATAGCTTTTTTACTTAACGTCATATTATATCCAAATTTAAAAGAAAAATTTCAACAGTAAATTCAAATGATGTGTATGATATTTTTTTTTTAAAATATCGTGGTTAATTTCGAACTTATTTAGACTGAAAAAATGCGAAAATCGGACCGAGGAGCAAATCAAAATTTCGTTATTTACAATCAAGACACTAAATTATGTCTTAAGTTATATATTCGATCTGTAAAATGTTACAAAAACGGAAAAATTCTATGCGTTCAAATTAAGAATTGTTTCATCGTTTCTAATTCCAAATTAAGATTTAATATTTTGTTTCGTTGAAAAGAAATCAGTTTCAGAAGTTGTCCTCATTGAAATAGGCAAATAAGATGACGTCGTTGAACGTCACGGAACAACAGTTAACCATACAATTTTGTGTTGTACTAAAAAAAACTGCAGGAAAAACTCTGAAAAATCCGGAAAAAGTAGAAAATTCGTCAAAAGCGAGCCATGCATGTGTATGTAAATGGTACAAGCGGTATTTGAATGATAGACTACTCTACTTAGGCGAGGGCGATCTGTGAGAAAACGGATTATCCGTAAAAATCTTATCAAAAACATTTAAAAGCTAGTGACGTCATGCTAAGAGTTTGGCACTTTATATGTTGAGTCAACATTCAAAAATTTCTAAATGCCTACCGTTGCCATGGAGACAGGAAAGAGATGATTTTTATAAATTTTCATTTTCCTTGATAAATATCAAAGCAAACTTTTCAAAAATTTATTGGTTTAATCCTTTCAATGTATCACAGTGGTTTCTGCATAAAATGGAATTGATGGTCAGCGGAAGGAAGTCGGGACCGCTTATTAGTCCCCTACCGGTGATGCCGGAGGGGACTATAGGTTTCCTCTGAGTCTGTCTGTCCGTCTGTCTGTCCCTCTGTCTGTCTGTCAGTCTGTCCCACTTAGTTTTCCGCACTATTTTTCTAAAAATAGAAATAGCTTGTGGATATTGAGCTGATTTTTGGTATGTGAGTGTATCATGATGAGTTACAGATCAAGTTTGCATTTCGTTCCGCTTCAATGATTTTTGACGGAATTATGGCATTTTCAATTTTTAACGGGAACCAGATTACACTTGCCGGTAGGGGACTAGTATTGCTAACGCAATACTCTCAGAATGCTTGTTGTTTTTGATTCACCTTTCTTTTGTCTTGAAGCGTTCTCGTAGAAGGCTTAGAAAACCTTTATCAAAATTCACAGAAATAACGGTCAACACCAATAGTTGTTCGAATATATATTAAATTTTCAAAGTACGTCTATTTAAAAGCTGAAAAATTCCTATTTGCAGTTTCTTTATACGAGTGGCCAATAATTTATACGTATATACGTTTATATTTGATCTTCTTAAATCTATATATTATTCAATTTTTTGTCTTCCTTATTTCTTTTTTTGTCTAGTATTACTAGGGTACGTAAAAGCTAATCTATAAAGCTTGTATATGTCACTAGTTTCTTGATATGATTAAGAAAAAATAAAACATCTTAGCATTTCCATAAAACGTAGAACCAATGTTTCTTAAACACTAGAAACTATTCATTTTATTTTCATTTAAGTACTTTACGGGGACTGCACCGGTTTAACACACATAGTACGAAGTTTAGAGATAAACCTTCTCTTGTGACAGAGAAGATGCGAAAAACTTTCTTATTGCCATAGAAACGAGTTTCTATCAAATAAAAAGGGTTGTATATGGTATATATCTGGTGGGCACATTTTATTTCCCTCTTTTTAAATATGTAGAAGACCATGTCATAAATAACATGTACTCCCCCCTCTTCTCTCTCTCTATATATATACCTTTCTCTAATTGTTAAGAGAGCAGGTTTTATTTTATGTTTTGGATTGTAAATGAAATGACCCTCAATAGAAATCTTCATCATGAAGTTTTCAAAATCCTACCGCTTAATATTCACAACAAAACAATGGTTAATTAACATGTCTATTTTCAAGACCCCCCCCCCCATTTTTTTTTTTCGAAACAGCTAGGTCAATACACAGATATAAAGTTTACAATTGAAGAAGAACTTAAGATTTTCATCAATAAAATTCAGTTCCGCTGATGTGATCTGATATTTTGGCAGCATTCAGTCCTCTTCTGATTTGTCTAGGGAATTTATCATAATTTTATTTACAATTAAATTAGCTTTAAAAAGTAGCGATTTTCAGCTTTATTCATTAGCATTTCACAATTTCTTGTTAATATATTACTTGTATATGAATAATTGCATTTATTGATAGTTAGAATCAATAAAATTTTAATTTCCATCGTTTTTATTAATTAACACCCGGATCCACTCATGCACTTGCATGAAGGCCTCATCACTACTGTTTAGCACGCTGGAAATGTACACTGTACGTTTATGATTCTGCTAAACTATAAGACAGTTTATACATGCTCGTACTTTATCATCTCATATAAAGAAATTGCCCCTGTCCTATGTAAAAATACCCGATTTGAAGAGGAAAATTCGGGAATCATTTTGCTTGCAATAGCAGATTTTCTAGTTATGTCACCCCGAGCGAAGTCGGGGGACATATTGCTATTGTAAGCATGAAACCACTGTTCACGGATTTTCTCGCAGATGGCTGGAGCTTTGTTGCTAAAACTTTCAACAGAATATGTTAACCAGTTTTATTTGTGCGGAAAATATTTTTCAGTTTCAATATGGCTACCGTTCCCAGGGAAACGTACTAAAAGTGAAGAATTTTGTCCAGAAGTGTTCTCGCTGATCCCTTGGACAATCGTAATAAATCTTCATAAAAATGATACACAGTAATTGTAGTTTTGGCAAATGGCATTTAAAATTTTCAAACCACCCGTAGTTGCCATGGAATCAGAAGAAAAGTAACAATTGCTTAGCGTTGATTTTCTCACAAACTGCACAAACAATTATTTCGAACCTGTAAGGAATATTCCTTATATTCTGTCACAGTAATTTATATTTAAAAAAAAGAATCTTTTGCGAACAGTTGCCTTAGTTTGTTTGTATGTTGTTTAACGTCCCTCTCGATAATTTTTCACTCATATGGAGACGCCATCAATTGCCGCGGTGGAGAGCTGCAAATTTTGTACTATACTCGGCCTTTACGGCCATTGAGCAGTTGAGCACTTACTGCGACACGGGACTTCTGTTTATACGGTCTCATCCGAAGGACCGGTCTACACGTCCCACAGTGGGATTCGAACCCGCGGCGTTAGGATTAACTCCTTACTCCGCGACTCTAGAGCAGACGCTCTATAACCACTGCGCCACGCGGGCGACAGTTTCCGTAGGAATGAAAGAAACAGAAACAGGTTAAGACACGCACAGATGTTTTTCAGAGGTGGCTTGGACAATTGTTATGAAAATTTACAGAAATTATGATTAAAACATGATTGTGACGTAAACCTTTTCTTTGTGTTGTCCATTCTATAGCTTAATGTTGAGCTAACTCCCCAAACAATCCATTAAATCACCTGTAAGTGTCCATTCTTTTGGAAAACTGTCCATTCTTTTTAAGAATGGACAGTTAAAACAAACAGAATGGAGAGTTACAAGTAAACTTGCCAAAGAGGAAACAAAAACAGATACATTAAATACGATCTAATTTACATGTAAATAGCAAAGAGAATGTACGCAGGTACGTTAAGGCTTCCCAGAGAATGTCACAGTGTACTCTTTGCCTTCACTTCTCTGAACTACAAATGTATGACGTCATAATTGAAAATGACGTCAAGTTACTGCAAACTTAAGTTGTTATGATGGGGAGAGTGTCATAAACTTTACACCTTATTTCTGGGGCCTGAGGGACGGGGCTAAAACCACCAACATTAATGCAATCTTTAAAAATCTTGTTCTTTACTCCTGGACATCAAGCAGTCAAACTGTTGGCATGATTGTAAGAAACATTGAGCCCTCTACCAAAATTGTGAAATTCATGGCTCCAGAGTCAGGGGTTCTGGTGCTAAGGCGGGGCTATATAGATCATATAGTGAAAGTGCATTATTTCTTTGAAAATCTTCTTCTCTGCTCCTGGGTATTAGATAAACTGACTAAGTACATAGTTATGTTGAGCAAGACTGCCTCTTTCAAAATTGTGAATTTCATGGCCCCATGGTTAGGGGTTCTGGTGTTAGGGCCGGGCTCTATTGATTATATAGTTAAAATGCATTAAATCTTTGAAAATCTTCTTCTATGCTCCTGGGTATAAATAAACTAATTAAGTACATAGTTATGATGAGCATGGCAGCCTCTTCTAAAATTGTGAATTTCATGACCCCAGGGTTAGGGGTTCTGGTGTTAGGGCGGGGCTCTATTGATTATATAGTGAAAATGTATTAAATCTTTGAAAATCTTCCTTCCTGCTCATGGATATTAAATAAACTAAGAACATAGTTATGATGAGCGTGGCTGCCTCTTCCAAAATTGTGAATTTGATAGCCCCAGGGTCAGGGGTTCTGGTGTTAGGGTGGGACACTATTGATTATATAGTGAAAATGCTTTATTTCTTTGAAAATCTTCTTCTTTGCTCCTGGGTATTAAATAAACCAATTAAGTACATATAGTTATGATGAGCAAGAGTGCCTCTTTAGAAATTTTGAATTTCATGGCCCCTGGATCAGGGGTTCTGGTGTTAGGCTCTATTGATTATGTAGTGAAAATGCATCAATTCTTTGAAAATCTTCTCTCCTACTGGGTATTATTTAAACAAAGGAAGTGCATGGTTATGATAAGCATGAATACCTCTTCCAAAAGTGTGAATTTCATGTCCCCAGGGTCAGGGGTTCTGGTGAAAAGGGGTGGGGGCTCTATTGATTACATAGTGAAAATTCATAATTTCTTTCAAAATATTTTTCTGCTACTGGTTATAAAGCAATGAAACAAGTGTATAGTTATGATGAGCAAGGATGCTTTTACAATTTTTTTTAAAACCTGTGGTCCCAGGGGTTCTGTTCTGTCTGTTGGGGGGGGGGGGGTGCTGTCTATTGACAATATACTGAAAATCGGTGAATGCTTTGAAAATCATCAACTACATATAATTGCATAGTTATGATGATGAGGGTACCTCTTCCAAATTTGTAAATTTCATGACCCTGGGTCATGGGTTCTGGTGTTACGGTAGGGCTGTGTTAAATAGTAAAAATGCATTATTTCTTCGAAGATCTTCTCTGCTCCTGGGCATATTGGAGGCAAACAGAGTAAAAAGTTTTAGTAAGCAAGGGTATTTTAACCAGAATTTTGAACATCTGGACCATTTAGTCAAGTGTTCTGGTCCTGGCCAGGGCTCTATTAATTTGTATTCTACTGAGTAAAGTTATTCTCCTTTTTTGCCATTCACCTTTGATAATTAATCACTGTAGATAATGTATTTGAAAGGTTAATAGATTAAAAGAGAATCGTGCAAGAACATTTATCGTATAATACAAAAAGTACTTTCTTAGTCTAAATGATCAGGTAGACTTGGAAATGATACATGAATAAAAATAAAACAAAAATAATTTATCTTTTTTGGTAATAGTGATAAATGGGGGACAGATAGATAGATACTAGAACAATTATTTTATTGATCATACTATTTTTCTTGCCTTTTTGCAACAAAACTTCATTTATCAGTTTATGGATCCTCTAAATTGTTGTACTCAGGTGACCGTTAAGGCCCTTGGGCCTCTTGTTTATTTAATTCTTAGAACAAAGGAAATCATGTTCTAAGTAGGAGAAAGGCCTCAAACCGTCCATTCTGTGAGAGAAAGAACTAATTCGATTAGTTCTTTCTCTCACAGAATGGACAGTTTTCGGTTTTTCTCCTTTACTTAGACACTCTATTTGTTTGATCAACATTCTAAAATTTCTAAATGCCTACCATAGAAACAGAAAAAAAGTTATTTTTTTAAATTTCCATTTTTTTCAATAACTATCAAAGTAAACTTTTGGAGATGGGAGAACAAGGCATGCAGAATGCCTATAGCTTCAGATATTAGAAAATCATATTCGCTTCGTGAATTAAGTATTTAAAGTTCTCATTATTGAAAATTATGAACTTATGATCAACAAATCTTTCATTAGAAAAAAGGATTTCGGAAAAAAAATATTCTTTTATTAAAAAAATAAAATGGTATTCGTGTGATTCGAACCCCTAACAATAGAAATCCAGAGTATCATATCGCTTTGAGACTAACACGCTAACCACTACGCTACACAACTCCTGATGAATAGCGACATTTAAATCATGTTTGTGATATAACCCTTGACTTAATGGACTTCAAGCATTTCTCGAAACGATGCGAATGGTTTGTCATAAAAGTGTACTTTTAAGGTATAGTGGGTCTTTGCTCCATGTTTCTGTAAACCAAAAAATGTATATTTTACAATAAAGCAAAATAAAATTATTAATTTTTCTCTGATATCCTGGGATAACAAGGGGATCTTCTGTAGAAGACAGAAGACCTTAATTTAAAGAAAGCAAGGTTCACCTCAAAACATGGCTAAAGCAAAATAATTCCTGAATTTTCCTCTTCAATTCGGGCATTTTTACATAGGAAAGGGGCGATTTTTTTTAATAAGATGATAAAGTATGTGTAAACTTTCTTGGTATAGCATAATCATGAGCGTACATTCCCGGCGTGCTAAACAGTAGTAATGAGGCTATCAAGCACGTGCAGGAGCGGATCCCAGTTCAAGTTAATAAAAAAATTAATGGAAATTAAATTTTAATGATTCTAATAACTATCATTGAATGAAATTATTCATTTGCAAGTAAAATATTAACAAAAATTGTGAAGTGCTAATGAATACAGCTGACATTCGCTACTTTTAAGATAATTTTAAGTGACACTGTGACGTACAAACGGGAAAATTGACAACAGTAGAATTTTTGCATGACACATGCAAATTTTGTTCAGTTCTTAAAGATATTAGGGTTCAGAAAATTACAGGTTTCATAACCTTAAAAATCTAATTTAATGGAGAAAATAAAAGTATAGAAAAATATTTGTATAACCCATCACAAAAATATTGCTTCACTTCTTCCTCTTTATACCGTTGCCCGCGTGGCGCAGTGGTTAGAGCGTCTGCTCTAGAGTCGCGAAGTAAGGAGTTGATCCTAACGTCGCAGGTTCGAATCCCACTGTGGGACGTGGAGACCGGTCCTTCGGATGAGACCGTATAAACCGAGGCCCCGTGTCGCAGTAGGTGCTGGCACGAAAAAGACCCCTCACTGCTCAATGGCCGTAAGTGCCGAGTATAGGACAAAATTTGCAGCTCTCCACCGGCAAGTGGTGGCGTCTCCATATGAGTGAAAAATTCTCGAGAGGGACGTTAAACAACATACAATCAATCAATTCTCGTTATACCGTTCACGGTATCTCAGTCGGTAGAGCGTTCGCTCCGTGATCGGGAGGTCGTGAGTTCGAATTTCGGCCGCGACTCACCTAAGTCGATAAAAAAAGGGTAGCAACTGTCCCTTCGCCATGCGCTCGGCATTTTGAAGTGAAAGTTGCGGGTCCTTCGGATGAGACCTTAAAAACCGAGGCCCCATGTCTCGGCAAGCGTTGGCACGATAAAGATCCCTCACTACTCAATGGCCCTGAGTGTCGGGTAAAGGTCAAAATTTGAAGCCCTTCACCGGTATATGGTGACGTCTCTATATGAGTGAAAATTCTCGAATGGGACGTATAACAACATACATACAATCAATCAATCAATCAATCAATCATTCTTCCTCTTTATTGTACGCATGCGCTGAAAAGTTGAAGAATTTACCATGGTTTCAATTCCATAGATATAAATGTCGGATGACTGAGAACTTTGATACAATCTTCAAAAAAAGATTATCATAACTTATAATTATTCCTTACTTCTGCTTGCCCCAATTCATTGTTGTTTACGAGTTTCACACTTAAAATAAAGGACGCGTGGCCTTGACATTGTTGGCATTGACAATAAAAACAGAGCGATAGATACAACATTTTTTTTCGGCACTTATATTTTGCATTTTTTTTCTTGCTTTACAATGAAGTTAAGTTGTCAAAACTTCGCTATGTTCATATTTCACAGAAATCTTTTGTTTTGTGATACACATGGTTTGACTCTTTATGCAACTTTAATTGTAAATAAAACTACTATAAATTCTATAGACAACACAGAATACTGAATGCTGCCAAGATATCAGATCACGTCAGCGGAACTGAATTTTACTCATAAAATTCTTAAGATCTTCTTCCATTGTAATTTATATATCTGTGTATTGACCTAGCTGTCTTTAAAAGGTGGGTGGGGGGGGGGGGGTTAAACTATGACATGGTCTTCTACATTTAAAAAGAGGGAAATAAAAATGAAATGCGCCCACCAGATATATACCATATATGACCCTTTTTATTAAATAGAATTCGTTTCTATGGCATTAGAAAGGTTTTCAGTCTCCTCACTGTAACCAGAGAAGTTTTAACTCTACACTTCGTTCCATGTGTATTGATGCGCTTCAGTTCTCGTAAACTACTTAAATGAAAATAAAATGAATAGTTTGTAGTATTTAAGAAACGTTGGTCCTGTGTGTTTTTTGGAAATGCTAAGATATTTTATTTCTTCTTAATCATATCAAGAAACTGGTTATATATATAAGCTGAATATATTAGTGTATCAAACTAAATTTATTCCATAAGATACCCCTATCGTATGATAATATATTGATCATTGTCCAGTGGGAAGCCCCTCAGTTAGCAGTTTTATCTACCTCGTGTTCGAGTAGTACCCGGGAAGTCACAGCAAAGATTAGACTTGTTTGGTTTGTTCTGAAGTAGCCGGGGCGGGTGCTCAAAAGTACATCATGTATTAACGGGAATGAAAATGTAATTTGTAAAAGATGTTTATATTGTTTGAATTTACACATTTAGTATGGTTGTTTTTCACTATTTTTTCCCAGGGTCCTATTTCCTCGGGCTTTCGTTCCGTTTCTTAAATGACACAGGTCTTGGGCGGGGTACTTAAATTCCATTGATACAACAGCCAGTTCAGGGCGAGAGGGAGATCTTGGTTATGCAGCTACAACAGCACATGTGAGAGAGAGAGAGAGAGTCAGATACGGCAGCCCTGACGGACAACTCGGGATCAGCATTTAAAAGTTATGTGTTAAAAAGAATTCAACACTTTGAAAATTATATTGATTAAATCCAAAGATAATCCAAACAGCATTGTGAAATTTTAAGAAACAGTGATTTATGTGTTATTTGTGAATTTATATTCAATTTCATTTGTGAACAAATACCTGTGAGGAAAATTCAACACCAAAATTCTGTAAAATGTTAAACAGAGGTACTGTGATCAGTTAATCACACTTTCCAGGACACTTCCCAGGAAGGTCTGCAGATAGACATTTCATTTCAATTATTTTTATTTATTTTGTTTTAAAATTTTACTTTTGTTTATTAAATTTCAGTTTGTTGTTTCCTTAATTTATTCGGGTTCTAAAGGTGTATAACTCACATCTAAACAATTAGTCTGCCACATGCGAGTTAAGGCTAGGTATAGGCGTTTCAATGCAAATGAGCTAATAAAAACGCGTAAGAGGTATACTTTTTCATAGAAAGTTTTGATTTATTTTCTCATGCTTACTTAGTACCCACCGTATGGTATAGGCCTGTACACATCATGACGTCATATTATGACGGCATTGTTCTTACCTACTGGAGGTAATAAAACACACATCAACAAAACGGCTTGGGCGCAGGGATTGCCCTATTTAATTTTACATAAAAATTGTATAATGCTAAGAGGAATATTCTATAGAATAATAAACCTGCTGCACAAATCCTAGGTATTTTTTCATATGATCGGAATTTGAAGAAACTTATACCGGACTGTACATTTTTACCCTGATTCAACTTAAAACTTTACAAATAGAAATTATACAACTGAGCTGATGATATCTGTGCAGCAATACCTGCAATCTTTGGAATAATTTGCTTATAAATATACTTTATTTCAGTTAAATAAAATAGAGCATGTCCTTTATAATCTTGTGTAGTAAAGAACAATGACGTCATAATATGACGTCATAATGTGTACTGACTACCTCATGCCGTGGGTACCAAGTATGTATTAGACAATACGCAGTAATGTTAAGGCTGTTTCAATTTGTAATTTGTGTATACATACACAGTTAAGCTGTAAAGAGAGTTGAAAACGGTATTATAAAATGCATGTTTGAGATGTCACATGACTGTTTTGATCACGTAACGGACACTTATAAATTTTCTTAAATGTTGCACAAAAATCGCATTGGCACAAGTGAAAAACAAAATGATTGTGAACGGCTTGTTATATAAATCTATGAAACGTACTACTGGGTATATGTAAAGTGCTGGGGGCAAGTCTGAATTTTATTTCTTAAGAAAACATTTCACGAGAAATTCAGCTTACCCACATACAAGGGATCATTTTCTACTCTTCATCACAATTTATACAAAATGGGATAAATTACATACACCCCCCCCCAAAAAAAAAAAAAATTCAGTTAGAGGACATATTTCTCTAGTAGATTCACACAGAATATCTTCAAATAATCCTAATTATTCACTTGTGCCAGTCTAATATATATACGATGTATAAATTCTAACTATGTCTACGGACTTGTAAGGGGGAGCATCTCATATTCTTTTTTGTAATTGTTTGAATACGTACTGTAAGACAAGAAAAAAGAATAAGAATATTATACTGCAAATAATTACCATCATAACAGCCTTAAAACAAAAATCCAGACACATGAATTAAGCATCAGCGTAAAAAAATTCTACATGTGATGTGAAAGGAATGTAAAAGTTATGACACTTTCCTCGTCATGTCTGCTCAAGTTTGCAGTGACTTGACGTCATATGCCATTATGACGTCATATCTAGGTAGTTCAGAGGAGTAACTACGGTTGGTACACTGTGACATCCTTCGGACAGTCTTATCCTAGCCGCGTAAATTTTAACTTTCTCTGTGTAATAGATATATTTACATAGAAATGCCTATGCCTAGTCTTAACTCACCTACGTTGCGTACCCTAGAAATATTAGGAGAAAAAAATTAGGAAGACAAAGAAATTGAATAAATTATAGGTTTAAAAAGATCAAGCATAAACGTTTATATAACGTTTTTGGCCGCTGGTATCAAGAAACTGCAAATATGATTTTTTTAGTTTTTAAATAAACATCCTTTGAAAAATTTAATATATATCCGCACAACTGTAGATGTTGACCTTTATTTCTGTGAAGTTTCATAAAGATTTTCTAAGCCTTTTACGAGATCGCTCCAAGACAAAAGTAAGATAAAAAAAATTAGTGGTCCCGACTTCCTTCTGCTGACCATCAATTCTATTTTATGCAGAAACCACTCTGATACATTGAAAGGATTAAACCAATGAAGTTTTGAAAAGTTTGCTTTGTTAGTTACAGAGAAAAATGAAAATTAAAAAAAAAATCACTTTTCCCTGTTTCCATGGCAGCGATAGTCATTTAGAAATTTTTGAATGTTGACTGAACAAATAGAGTGTCTAATCATAATTTCTGTAAATTTTCATCACAATTGTCAAGCCACCTCGGAAAACATCTGTGTGAATATTAATTTTTTTCTGTTTCTTTTATTCCTGTGGCAACTGTTTGCAAAAGATTCTATTTTTTTAAATAGAAATTTCTTTGACAGAATGTAAGGAACAATCCGTACAAGTTTCAAAGTAATTGCCTGAGCAGTTTGTGAGAAAATCAAAGTTTAGCAATTTTTACTTTTTTCCGTTTCCATGGCAACTATGGGTGGCTTGAAAATTTTAAATGCGATTAGCAAAATTACAATTACTGGTTATCATTTCTATAAAGATTCATTACGATTGTCTAAGATATCAGTGAGAAAACTTCCGGACAAACTTCTTCAATTTTCGTACGTTTCCATGGCAACGATAGCCATGTTAAACTGAAATTTTTTTCCACATATATAAAGCTGGTCATCATCTTTTATGGAAAGTTCCAACAACAATGCCTCAGCCATCAGCGAGAAAGCCCCCGGACAATGTTTTCATGCGTACAATAGCAATATGTCCCCCGACGTCGTTCGGGGTGACAAAATTATTATTATAATGTAGCCCCGAACTAAGTCGGGCGACATATTGCGATTGTACGCCTAACAACTTCGTCCGGGGATCTTCTCTCAAATGGCTGGGACAATCTTCCTGAAACTTTTCACAAAAGACGATCACTTATTGTACTTGTGAAGTGAAAACGTTCAGTTTCAAAATGGCTACCGTTGCCATGGAAACGTACGAAAAGTGAAAAATTTTGCCCGGAGGTGTTCTCGCTGATTCTATGGACATTTGTCATGAAACTTAAGAGAAATAATGATCAGTAATTGTAGTTGTGCGATTTCTATTTAAAATTTTCAAATTGACAGTTGCCTATCGTTGCCATGGAAACAGGCGAAACGTAAAAATTCTTTCGGTCTTCTCAGTAATTGTTTAAGCAATCACTTTGAAAACTTTAAGGATGATTCCTTTCATTGTGTCAAAGTGATTTCTATTTTCAAAAAACCCGGAATCGATTGCCACAGAACTGCTCACAGTTGCCATAGAAACGAAACAGAAAAAAGATTATGCGCACATATGTTCCAAGTGGTGGCTAGGACAATCTTTATGAAATTTAGCAGAAATTATAATTAGAAACTCTGGACGTGCAATCAACATTCAAAATTTTCTAAATGCCCATTGTTGCCATGGAAACGGACGAAAAGTGTCAATTCTTTTTATTTCTCTTTTTCTCAGTAACTATGTAAGCACTCTTTTGGAAACTTTACAGGTTTATTCTTTCTACTGTATCAAAGTGGTTTCCGCAAAAACATGGATTCGATTGCATTAGGTCTATCACTTCAGCCACCAGAACAAAGTCGCATTTTGATTCATGATTTAAGAAAAGTCGCGGTCACTGTATGCTATCAGAAGTTTCTTTTAAAAAATAATTTTTCCACTTTTCCTGCGACATTTCTATTAATCAATATATTTTTGTAAGATTTATAAACTAAAAGTCTATCTACAGATATAATACACATATTTACAGGTTCGAAAAACGAATATCCAAAAACGTATATATATATATATATATATATATATATATATATATATATATATATATATATATATATATATATATATATATATATATATATATATATATATATATATATATATATATATTAAACTAAAAATTATCAACGTTATGTTTATTATCTATATCGAAGTTGTCAAGTTACAGTAACTGTGCTATGGTAATACTTATTTGTTATGAGTGCAGAATGAACCTCTTTGCTTGGGAAAAATGATCATCTGTTTATTTCTAACTTGTTAAACACTAAAAAATATTCACTTTTATTTTCATTTATATTCGTCAGAACTGTTGACTTAATGTGAAAGCACTGAGTTAACACGGGTTGTGTTTTGTGCGCTGCATAAACCTGTGAAGGAAGTAAAGGGACGGAATACCTCCTCGATGCCATTGTAAAAAGTTTATAGAAAAGAAATTCGGTTGTATATTTAGAACACCAGCGTTACTTTTTCTCTTTCTAATCGATTAATAAAAGTATGTTTTTGATAAGTGTCGTTTTTCTCTGATAATTTTTGTTGTTGAGAAATGCTTTATTCTTATATACAGTTTTAAAATAAAATTCTGATGACTAATAAATCTAAAGTAAAGAAAGTTATTGTACATTCTTACTTACCCCCCCCCCCCCCCCCACGCACACACGCCTCACTCCGAATAACAACAACACAAAATATTTCTCTTAATCTCTTAACCCAAAATCGAAATCAACCTCTGATCGACTTTAAATCTTTAAAAGACCCAAAATAATTTTTTTTGAAAATGTGTTTGTCTTTGGCTCAGTTAGTTAATCGCCGAATTTCTGTACAGATGAACAGAGATATAAAATTTACTTTTTGTCTGATGTTCATTAGTAAAATAAAATTTCCCTGATATATAAGTTTATATTTCGCTGCCGTGATGCTATTTCTGTTGTGTGTGTGTAAATCATCTTATTTATGATTTCTTCACTTGTATTAGTTAAATTATTTCTGGAATCAGTGGTGATTAAAAACTAGCAGATGTGCTGCAATCTGAATGGCCGAAACTTTAAATGGCTACAACTCCCTTGGTTTTCAACAAAACAGGATGAAATTTTTGATACTATTTATTGGAAGTAGCTTTCCAATCAAATACCCTTAAAAATAAAGTGTCCATCTATATTACAAAAGTATTGCCTAATTTAATGAAGCTTTTAGCGAATGGGGCATCATAAGGGATTGGTGAGCCGTTTGGGGAACATCTGTAACGGTTCCCGTTACAATTGGCACTAGTTTCTAATGTATTCCTATGTAAAACTGATTGTTCATTGTAGCTCACCCTACCCACAGTAAATCTGAACAAATTTGAATCAACGATACTTTAGGTTGCTTCTATAATAATATTACTTATCATGGTTTTGCTGTTCTTGAGCAAAAGATTTTTTCAAGATGATTCCTATATATTCTTATGCAAAAATGTGATCCTCTGTACTCCCAACCCCTAAGGGGTTATTATTTGAACAAACTTGATTCTACAATACCTAATGATGTTTCTGTATAAATATGTAATAATAACTTAGTTGTTCTTGAGAAGAAGATTTCAAAGATATTTCCTATGTAATGGTATGATCAGGTTCTTACAAGGTATATAAAGGTTTTCCTTTTACTCTGGCTGAGGTAATGATTGGAATGATTATTAAGACAGCTCTGTCTGAGGGTATATCACACAGTACTTAAATTTTCTCTTTTCTAGAGAAGGGGACTGGGTGAGGTACTGCTTGCACCGTGTTTCTACCCTAGGTTCCCATTGATAGATAAGAAGCAGTTGTCTCAATATTCTCCAGATTTACTATACCCTGAGCTTAACATCAATTCCCTAGGATGCTTGACACAGGTGTTTAAATCTTTCATACTTTTATTTTGCTCTTGCCCTTAAGGTTTTCCATCATCTATCCTTAAATGTTCAGCACATACATAATACATTGATATTAATTTAAGGCATTTTACAGTAGAAAAGGATTTACCAAGAGAAAGTTTCAAAAATGTAATCAACTAAACAGTAAGTACTAAACAAAGATTGCATTGAAGTCGATGGAGCAATTTAAAAAAAAAATTCAAATAATAAGAATATCAATAAATAATGCAGTTGAAAAATGCACTAAAACACATAAGAAATAGAATTACAATTTAAAACGATTTTTTTTAAACCAAATAAGTTTCTTAAATTGATCTTTTAATTAATTAAAAACAGAAGGAGATAACTCTTAGCAAAATTCAGAGTCATAAATTAGGACACATTCCATCCTTACATGTTAATAGTAATAAATTGGAATTATGTCTAAATTTACTGAGTGTTCAACACATCCCTCTGTTATGCATTCAATTTTATTGAATCTTTTGCTCTTTGGACGAAATAAGAAAATAACGAACAGTATTCAATCTCGAAAGTCCAATGAAACTCTACAAATTTTGAGCAGAGCAAACACAGACCTCAAAATTTAGAGGTGGGATCAGGTGCCATGGAGGAGTGAACATCCCCTGCCAACCGGTCACACCCGCTGTGTGCTCCTTGTCATGATCGGTTGGGGTGGGGGGATCGGAAAAAAATCATACACATACAGTGTATAGATAATGACCTAACAATTAGTATGAAAAATGTTAACTACTTTATTGCTGATTCATCATTCAACTTCTACAGCTACCTTCTAAATGCCTGACTTTCCCGAAGTTTTTTCTTATATACCCTTAGGCTAGTCCATTCCAAGGGCTGTCGAGTCATTCCACTATTTGAAGTCTTCAATGCGTTTTACTCAAATGCCCCTTAATCATTACACCTAATTATTCTTATGTAAACCTTGACACACTGTTGTGGTCCATGGGTCATGATTTGAACAAACTTGAATCTACACTACCTTAGGATACTTCTATATCAATATATCTAATAATTACTTACCTGTTCCTGAGAGGAAGATTTTTAAAGATATGTCCTATATATACCTATGGTAAACTTCCCCCTCCCCCCGCTGTGGCCCTGACCTATCCCCCGGAGTCATGATTGGAACAAATTTGAATCTACACTACCGGATACCTCTGCTATAATATGACTATTCATAGCTTTGCTGTTCTCAAGAAGAATATTTTAAAGACATTTCTTATATATTCCTATGTAGAATTTTACTCCATCTTCTAGTCCCGCTTTACCCCCGCGGATTATGATATGAACAAATTGAATCTAGAGTATGAAATGAAGCTTTCACGTTAGTTTCATATTTTCTTGCCCAGTGGTTCTTAAGATGAATTTTAAAAGATGCCACCAAATTTTTACAAATTCTTAACTATCTCCTCTTGAAAGAGTGTGCGGCACTTCCTGTGTACAAATTTGAATCCCCTTCACCCAAGGATTTTTTGTAGCAAGTTTGGTTGAAATTGGCCGAGTGGTTCTTGAGAAGAAGTCGTCGAAAATGTGAAAAAGTTTACAGACGACGGACGATAGGCAACAGACAGACGCCACACTTTGATCAGAAAAGCTCATTTGAGCCTTCGGCTTAGGTGAGTTAAATTATAAACCAGAAATAAATACATCTATGTATTGTACAGATAAAAGGAAGTTTGTTTGTACAATGTAACGACATACATCGTGCTGAAAATAATAACTGAGAAAAAAAGTTTTTGACTGCAGAAAATTACATAACTGTTTAAACATATTTAAAAAAAAAAAGAATTAGAGAGCATTTGATAGAGACATGAGTATTTTAGCGTGAGAAATAATCATGATGATTTTAAATTTAAAAAAAAAAGAATCAAGGAGAAATTATGTTTACCTTACAAGGCATACAAAACGGAACATTGCAAAACACTAAAAATTTTCACTTACCCGTCACAAAAACCTCTTTGTTCATCTTTCGAAACGCACTGCAGAAATATTGATATTATCACACAAACTTTGTAGAGCAACATTCTAATTTAGAAAGGTTAGACAGTATGATAGTGTATGTATTTTGTTCCGGCTTTTGAGAGTATATTAGCTTGCATTTGTTCCTGCTTTTGAGAATATAATTAGTTATAAATTATATTTTCGATAATAATGACAAACATAGACCGAATATTATTTCATCAGTCTTGGTGTTGTTTAAAAAAATCAATGTATGTATTTATAACGTTTTGTCCTTCATATGCAGTGATGGCACAAAGTAAAATTGTATAATCCGCAGATTACTATATAGCATTACGGCATCACTCTTACAGGTGTAGGTACTTGTGGACAGACCCCCCTCTCCTTTCAATCCCCAGCGTTTGTTGGACTTTTTTTTTTGCAAATAATCTAATAATACTTATTTCTCATGAACACTATAAGAAAAATCTGAAAAAAATCAAAATAATTCTTTCATACAAAAAAAAAAAAAAAAAAAAAAAAAAAAAAAAAAAAAAGAAAAGAAAAAAAGAAAAGAAAAAACCGTACTTTACATAAGCTATGAACAATCTTCTCCAGAATGTAGAATTTCTCCTCATGATTAGATATCAAAAGTTGCTTTCGGTACATGTATAGGTAAAACCCTAGGCTCAAAATGCTGTCTCAAGTACACAATTTTATAGTCGTACTGTTTCTGCTTAATGGCTATATCTCCTGCACAATAAGATGAAAAGGAAATTCCTGCACCAATATTGCCGCCCCGAGATAACTTAACAAATTACAAGGTACGAAAACAGCCGAAGTTGGCCCCTACATTGATTTTCAAAAATCAAAATGTAGTTAAAATTGTGACAATTTGCGAATAAAAAATTGAAATGAGGCTTGTTTTATTACCAATATTGATTTTAATTCAAAACATACATATAAAGACCATAGGAGGGTGACAAGGTAGAATTTTCTTATTTCTGATGAAATTTGTCAAATTTAAAATACTTTTTTACCCCAGAACACACAAAACACAAGCATTCCTATCTGAGATTTTCACAAGATGTATCTGATACCGGTGGATGAAATATACAAATTTGGTAAATTGGCAATTTATGCTTGATGATTTGTGAAACAAAATGTGCTTTGTGGCAATACACTTTTAAAAAATTACGCACTTTGAATTTTTTTTTTTCAAAGTGCGTTAAGAGTGAACATCAATCGTTTCTACCATTGAGACATTTAACGTACTTTGGAAAAAAAATATGTATAAAACAATAATTCTGGACTTAGATTTTAGTAATGGACGGCATTATTTTGTTGCTTTCTTTCGAAAAACTGATGAATTAATCTACCCTCATCGAGAACGAGAAGACAGGTAGAAGGTTCCTAAGCCCAAATCTTTCCTACCCAAATATATGTATTTACATAACTGGTACAACATTGATATACTTTCTCTCAATACATTTGAGTTAAAGTTAAATAGATAGATTAATTTCCTGAGAAAAAACGCACCCTATTATATTAAAGAAGAGGGCCATATCGCTGATCAAAGCAACAATGATCAACTGATTATATACTTTGGCCAAAGAAACTTGACAATACAATACAAAGAAAAAACAAACAATACTTGCATAAAATGCATGAATAATTTTTTCATACATCTTAGTACTGATCAAATAACTTTTAAAAAGACAATCATTATAGTGCCCAAAATAGTCAGCGAAAAGTTATCCAATTCGGTTGAAATAATTGTAATTATCATAGTACCTAATATTTGTAAGAATATTAACCAAGTCGTACAATTGTTTTTTTTTTTTCAAAGTGTGTTAATATGCTCGATATTACCGCACTTTGAAACCTTGTCCCAAACTTTACGCACTTTGAAAATTTTTTCAAAGTGCGTAATTTTTCAATGTGCGCTGTAACAGTACTTTAAAATTGATAAAAATTTGATTAAAAATGAGAAAATTTTCAAATTTTGCGACCTTCCTGTAACCTCTGCGCATCATATAACATAGAATTTTAATCATTTTATTTAATCACTTTATAAAAAGGATGACAACAGGTTTCAAATTATGAACTATTGCACCATTCTAAGAAATACCCCAAAACCAAGATCTAAGTAGGGGTCTAATCTTATCTTGTCCTTTAGGCTGTTTATCCTCTTTCTCTGGTGTAAGACAGATACTCCATCGATCTCAATACTAGATACCTTCTGGCAAAGGCACATGATCCCTAAAGCGTATGTTACATACATGTAGCCTGACTGAGAGTATGATCTTACATCTTAAAGTTAGTATACTCTCCCTAGCGAACTTGCTCTCGCGTTAACAGGCAAATCCTGAAATAACCGAGACAGGGGAAGCACTTGGTCTATTTCTGTATTGAACTCATGCCAGCGTTCATACGCTCTGCGGCAATATCGGCATTCGCCGAAAAACAAATCCTCTAACTGAATTTTTGTAGAATACTTCTGGCTGTGTCCGCTACGTCGCAGCATAGCGCATCAGCGTTCAAGTTCTTCATCCCTGCTCGGTGAACAGTCAACACATTGTACTGGCTCAAGTTTTCAATAAGCTAGCTATCTGGTTCTGCGGATGTTTAAAATCTATCAGTCAGACCAGCCAATAGTTATCGGCCCTGGCTGTGAATTTCCTGCCCAGCAGGTAATGGAGGAATTGACTAGTAATCTTGTTTACCGCTAGCAACCCTTTTCTGGTTGTGCAGTATCTTCGCTGCTCGGCTGATAGCAGAGCGCTGCCACAGCCATTTTTTCTTTTGTATTTTTAGTGCACTGTAAACGCTGTTAATATTTTTTAATTATAAAAATAAACCACGACCAATGTCGAACTTAATCTGTATTTTTTTTTGGGGGGGGGGGGGTAAAAAACCTGCATATGCAATGCCAACCTTAATACCTGCATATGCAATTCCAACCTTATACATTCATCCACACAAAAGTAAGAGAAGGGAAACTGAAAATTCTTATTTTTTCTAAGTTCAAGAGGGATAATCTGACCTGTATTTTCTGGTAAAATAACAGCACATACAATTTCAACCTTATACATACATCCATACAAAAGTTAGAGCGTGGAAACTGAAAATTTCTTATTTTTTCTTAGTTCAAGAGGGATAACTCTGTCAAAAATCTTTGGACCATGACCGATTCAAACTTGACCTGCGTATTCTCGAACTTGACCTGCGTATTCCTTTGACGTATCTATATGTCAAATTTGAATTGAATGTGTGCAATTGTTGTTGAGATAAAGGACAGAAAGTTAATGACGGAACACTTTAACATTGTATGCCCCGGCCATTTTATGGTGGGGCATAAAAAATTCTGATTCAAATGAAGTTAAACCATTTGAATATCTAATCTAATTTATTGTTTTTCTGGATCAGTCTTCAATACTCTACATTGAGGAATAGTTAAGAAAATTCAAAGTCAACATAGAAAGTAGAATGTCCATCCAATGTTTTCTCAGACGTCCATGCTGAGTGGTACCGCCCATTTAATTGTTCATCAAATGACTAATAACAAATAAAAAAAATGTAAGCTGCATATTTCCAATCGTTCATTTCAAATTCCACTCAAATAGGAAACTGATTTGTTCTATATATTTTTTTTTTCTATCATGTGTTCAGTTCTTTTTTACGTGAATGATCGGGAGTTTGTTTAATGTACATTACGTTTCGCAGAGCATTGGGGTTTTTAATTGCGTAACTTCTAACACTAAAAGTCGGGCGCCAGTAATTTTTAGTCATTTTTCGTTTTCGCCACATGGATTTTTCTGTCAATTTGCATAGAACTTCCTTATCGTCCTTTGATGATGTCACACAAAATTCATTCATAAATTTCCAATTCTGGCCGATTCCGACTGTTCCTAAGATGGTAGCATTCAATAATGTCCTGATTTTGACAAGTAACAAAGAAAGATAGAATGTTTGGTAAAGGATTTTTACTACATAACAATTTCTTTTGATAAAATTAAAATGATAAATGAAATTAACGAATCAAAAACGAGGCAAATATTATATATTATATATTAAATTATAAGCAAGTATAAGATGAGATTGAAAGAGTGATTTTGATGTGTAGTTTTGTTACTACGACACAAATAAGCGTAATTTGATATTTTACGAGACGTATATTATAGATGTGAGCTCTATTCTGTTTTAAATGGAAGACTTGTTACAGATAAAATCTTATTTTTGAAGTTTAAAAATAAATTTAAAAAATTATGAAAAAAAATAGTGAAAAACTAAACCTTTTTTAAGAATACAGAGCAAAAATTGGCTATCTAGTCTAATTTATTATGCGTTCAATTTTTAACGTTTTTGCGCTTAAACGACGTTTGAAATAACGTCAAAATGGATTTCTTGCACACTTTCAAGGGAAATACAAGCCTGTGACCAGTTGAGTAAAATGATAAAAAAGAATAAGAATAGGAAACTAGAAACTCATTGCGAGCAATGAGAGGTCTTCCGTCCGATTCTGAAAATAAAAACGAAAATTCAAGCTGAAAAAGTGATAAAAGAAATTCAGACACTCTGGAAATTTAACCCTGGTCGTCAGCGTGCAAATACAACGTGCTATCTCCTTTAACCGGAAGTTTACGTTTTCAAGGTTACTCTAGACATTTGCACCCTGAGTAACATATTTAAAATCCATTTCAAATACTTTATCTTTAAAGAATATTAATGGGAAAGTAAAATACTCAAATTATTTAGTTTTTCTCTTATAACCAGAAGTTTTAGTTTTTGTTTCCGGTGGGACCAACATTTTTCGAATCTTGGAAAAAGATGCAATAAAGTGATGCAATTTTTAATTAAGAAAAGAAAAGTTAAAATTTTTATTTCTTTTATCACTTCCTGTGACGACTGGAAGTGACGGCTGACGCTCTGAACTCAAATGATTTTGCCTACATCTTAAGGACTTTTGCTCATATAAGTTTGTTGTCTTAATCTCTTACCGTTTTCGAGTTCTTGCTCAGACAACTTCTCGAATAGAACTTTTCAAGATAGTTTTAATTGTAATAAACGGGATATATTATGGATTGTTTAACCTACCAAGCCAACCTTCTTTTTTTTTTTAGATTTCGTCAAATCAGTGTTTTTGCAATTCTCAATGCATTTCCTATGTAAAATGATTATAAAAGGCACCTACATAATTTTTCACCATAATATTTCTCCAAAACTACTTATTTCATATGGTTTTTTAGCCGGGCTTTGCTGAAAGCACAGCCCTGGCTGTAAGCGTCATGATCGCCTTTCTTACTATAAATAGCTCCAGCGTTCAAGAAGAAACTTCCGATATACAAAGTAGTTTTCCTGATATTCACCAAATAATGAAATGAAATGCATTTTTTGTTTTTGTTTTTTTTTTGTTTTGAGAAAACAAACATTAACAATTTTTTGTATCCAATTCATTGTCCACGTTGTAATCGCGAAATTAATCATTTGGACCCATAACACTATGCGCATGAATATCATCGAACTACTTTCCATAGCGTGGGTTGTGACTGCAGAAGAAGACAAAAACAAACAGAGGAATATTGGATTGAGAAAGAAAGGCTAAAGATGGTTAGTATTCTGTAATTAGCATATTTTATTAATATTTGACAGACTGTTTCTCTAGAGCTGAAAGAAATTATCAAATACAGCATAGATTAATGTGTAGTTTTTAATTGTCGTTTGCATGATAGAAACCCGCCAATCCATCAATCGTCAGAACCCGCCAATCCATCAATCGTCATACATTTGATTATTACAAAGCACCTTTAGTAAAATAATGTATTGAACTTTATTTTTCGTTCATAACACATTGATATTCTTTCTGTGGACGAATCTTCATTGACCCATAGACCTATATGATTGGATGAGTGGGCGCGCGTGCCACCGCCATGCTGAATTGTATGTAAACATGAGTTTTGACATTAGGCCTAGATCCCGCTAATTCTTTAGTTGTGAATTGCAGTATTAATCATATTTGACTATCGTCAGTTTCATACCGTGAAATAATGTACTTTACTTTTTCCTTCAATTATTTTTCTGTGAACGAAACTACTTACAGTTATATATAGGCCCATTGACGCTAGGAGTGGGTGCGTGCCGCCATGCTGAATTGTTTGTAAACAATAGTTTTGGTAATGACACACTGCTATGGCAATGATTGAAAACGAAATATCTTAATTTATTTTGTATTTACACAAACATTAAGAGTAAAAAGAACTTAAGCATTGTGTATATTTTACTGTGAAATGATACATATCCTAGAACGAAACATTTTGAACACCATAAGATTGCAAAAATTGAGTATTGTTGATCTTGATGTGCCATATGTCTTGGTGTGTGAATTTTCTTCAAATTGAACATTTCATTACTGATCAGGAGAATTGAATTTACTTGGAGTTGAACAAATTTATATAATGAAAAATCTTGGAGTTTGCAACAAAATTATAACTGGAGATTGAATTTTCTTGGAGTTGAACAATTTGAAAGATGTAATATGTCTTGGAGTTAAACATTTCAAAATTGAAGTTACTTGGAGTTGAACAAACATGTATGTATAAGAAATCTATACAAGAAAAATGCATCATGTTGGAAATTAAAGTATATCAGAACTATTTGAAAAATGCATGAGAAGCATTCCATGTACTTTAGAATGTACTGTATTAGTAGAGTTGATATGCATTCTGAAAAAGAAAACTGAATTGAATCACTTTGTCCCTCAAGAATTTCTATAATAATGTGAGTCGTATGTGAAATCTTCAGTGAACAAAGATTGAAAGAAAAGTCAATTTTTTTTTTAAATTCTAAAAAAAAAAAGTGAAATCGCTGGTTTTGAGATTGATTGAAAATACAATGGAGTTTAAAATCTTGTGTAAAGGTGATTTCAATCAAGGGTCTGATATATTCCCATTGGTATCAAGAGGAAAACAGTGTGTTTCCATTTGCTTGATATTTTTATTGAAAACTTTAACATTAGATGTTCAAGATTGGACTAAACAGGATTTACACGATGTGATGAAGCATGGAGATGAAATGTATAGAAAAATACAGAAGGAAACTTTATGTCTAAATGGACATGAATATTTGCATCCAAGTGAATTACCAAAAAAGATTTTGTATGAAGATAATAATTTTCATTATGAATTTCAAGTCAAAGTGTTGCAAACATTTAGTGGTGTATTTTGCAAACATTTTGTGGGGAATACGTCAGTTTTTTCTCTTGAAAGTGCCATACTCTCTTCATATACAGGCAGTGGATTTGCATATTATATTTTGCTTGTTCAAGGTAGTGCAATAGGCATATTTTATAATGGGCAAAAGTTTTTTGTATTTGATTCTCATGCCAGAGATGAAAATGGCAGAAGTTGTTCAGATGGATCATGCATATTAGGCGAATGTTCCTGTCTTGCAGATTTGTGTTTTCACTTACGAGATGTAGTAAAGTCTTCATGTTCTGTGCCATTTGAGGAGCTGCAGTATGATTTGCATGTTTTTAAATTGGCACTGACTTTCAAAAGAAAGAAGAAAAGGTTTCTAGCTAATACAAATACAGATGATCACACAAAGACAAAGCAAATGAAGACAATGGAAAATACAATTCAGCAAAAACAAGTATCAAAATCAGAAATTCTGGAAAATCTGAAAACTGTTCTGAATCAAAGAATGCTTTTTGAGCATAAGGGGTGCAATCCAAATGCTATTAGAAATAGCTTTCATGATAGTATCAAAGATGGTCCATTATACATTTGTTCTTCATGCATGCAGACTTTCTTCAAACACTCTGTACAGAGAGTAGATAGGACAAAATTTAAACACAGAGATAAATTGTTAGCTTGCCTGACAGGTTACAAAAGTGTTGATGATAAAGAATGGATCTGTAAGGCTTGTGTTGGTGCTCTTGTGTCTGGGAAAATTCCAGCATGTTCACTTGCTAATGGTTTAAAATTTCCTGAAATTCCTGATGAACTTAAGTTAACTCAATTAGAAGAGCGTTTAGTTGCTCCTAGATTGACGTTCATGCAAATCAGAGAAATGCCACGTGGAGGACAGTTGAGTTTAAAGGGAAATGTGGTTAATGTCCCAGCAGATGTAAACACCACAGTGAAAACATTACCAAGGATGCAGTGTGATGAAGATACAATACTCCTGAAATTTAAAAGGAAAATGTGTTATAAACATCATATGGCATTTGAAAAGGTAAGACCAAACAAGGTTTTTGAAGCAGCCAAGTGGTTGGTCAACAACAGCATGTTATTCAGAAATGAAGGAATACAAATTGATGAAAATTGGATAAACAACTACCAACAACTAAGCGAGGATGATAATTTGTCAAGTGTGGATGATGGAAAACAAAAAGAGGATAGTCCTGGTGAAAATGAAACAGATCAGTGGACAGAGGATGAAAATTTTGAAAACAGACCAACTGGAAATTTTGACACATTGCTTCATCCAGCAGATTTTAGGGAATTTAATCAAATTCTTTCTTTAGCACCTGGAGAAGGCAATACTCCCTTGGGACTATTTCAGGACATTTTTTCAGAATTTCTAGCTTTTCCAACAATTTACTGTGGTCAATCTAGACAAGATAATTCTTGTAGGACTGTCCCATTGCACTACAGCACAATTTGTAAATGGGAGTTAAGAAATGTTGACAGAAGAGTTGCTATGAACCTCCCAAATATATTCTACAAGTTAAAGAAACTGCAGATCAAGCAGATAAAGGACAAAGTGTCTTTGGCAATGAGAAAATGCAAAACAAATGGGAAAAAAATTACAGTAGCAGAGGTCTTGTCCCCAGGTTTCATTGATGACGTTGCAATGCATGATGAAGGATTCAGAGTTCTACGAAAACTTCGAGGTTCACCACCATACTGGGAGAGTGCAAAAAAAGATGTTTTTGCAATGATCAAACAACTTGGTGTACCAACTTGGTTCTGTTCTTTCTCCGCTGCAGAGACTAGATGGATACCTTTACTTCAATGTTTGGCAAAACTGGTGAAACAAAAAGAATTGACAGAGCAAGAAACCATTGAAATGACATGGCAAGAGAAGTGTGAATTAATCAAATCTGACCCTGTAACTTGTGCCAGGTACTTCGATAATAGAATCCAGTGTTTCTTAAATTCTGTCTTGAAATGCGAGTCTCATCCTATTGGTGAAATTGCTGACTATTTTGGTAGAATAGAGTTTCAGCAAAGAGGATCACCACACATCCATCTTCTCCTATGGATAAAAGATGCTCCTGTTTATGGTCGGTCTGATATTTCAGATGTTGTTCATTTCATTGATGAATATGTCACTTGCAAAAAAGACACAACTATGCCAAGTCTTGTTAATTACCAAACACACAGACATGCAAGAACTTGTAGAAAAAAAGGTAAAGCAATTTGCAGGTTCAATTTCCCTATTCCTCCTATGCCATCAACTGTTATTTTAGAGCCATTGAATGAGGAAGAAGACAAAAAGGTTGCAGAAAAAAATTATTCAAAGGTAGCAACTTTCATGAATGAAATGAAAAATGTGGATGCTATGAGCTTCTCTGACTTCTTGAAAGAATTACAAATGGATCTCCATACCTATTTGTTAGCTGTCAGGTCATCTTTATGTTGTCCCAAAATTTTTCTCAAACGTTCACCTTGTGAAACAAGAGTCAATAATTATAACACTCTTGCATTAAAATGTTGGGAAGCAAACATGGATATTCAGTACATTCTTGATCCATATGCATGTGTATCTTACATAGTCTCATACATCTCAAAAGGACAAAGAGGTCTATCAAATTTATTACATCAAGCATGTAAAGAGGCTAGATCAAGTGAGAGTGATATCAGGCAACAAGTAAGAAGAATAGGAAATCAGTTTCTTTCTCATGTAGAAATTGGGGCTCAAGAAGCTGTTTATCTAGTCCTGCAAATGCCACTAAGAAAATGTACAAGGTCTGTTGTATTCATAGATACAAATTCAGCAGAAAAAAGAGTTGCTTTATTAAAATCATTCACAGACCTACAACATTTACCAAAGAATTCAACTAATATTGAGGCAGATAATGTTTTGAAGAGATACAAGCGAAGACCAAACAAAATGAATGACTGTATAATTATATGCTGATTTTGTGTCCTGGTTTGACACAGTTTATTCTGCACGACAAAAGAAATCTATATTGGTGGAGAGTGAATTACCTGAAGATGATGTTGAAAATAATGACGACACCATGAGTGAAAGTGAAAATGAAGAAGAAAACAAATCAGATATTATAGAATTTAAAGATGGGACATTAATGAGAAAAAGAAAGAGGCAAAAAGTTTTGCGTTACAACAAGATATCAGAAAATGAAAACAAAGAAGAACATTATAGACAGCTGTTAATGTTGTTTACATCATGGAGAAATGAGGAATGTGACTTGTTGAATGAATGCAACTCTTTTCATGAAAGTTATCAGAAAATGGAAGACATTATTTTGCTAAATCAACAGAAATATGAGAAAATTGATCAACAATTGCTAGAAACAGCAATTACAGATTTTTCTGAGGATTTTGAAAATTCTATTAGAGAGCCTGTTTTGCCTCAAGTTGATCACCTAGAGCTTATTGATTCTTCTGAAGGCCACCATTCATCAAGAACTTATGGTTGTTTTGATCCATCTGCAAATATGGTTTCCCGTTCCTGTGAGCAACCATGTTCATATGATCTTGGACAAGACATTGGAATCACAAGAAAGCAGTTAGATGATTCCTGTTTACCCTTGAATGAAATGAGTGATGATGCATTTAGAACTCTTGCTCAGAATCTAAATCTTAAACAGAAAGAATTTTTTTACCATGTATATCATTGGTTGAAAACAAAGAGTGATCCTTTGTATGTTTTCCTCTCTGGAGGTGCAGGAGTAGGGAAAAGTGTAGTGCTGCGTGTTTTGTATCAGGCTTTACTTAAATATTACAATCACCGTCCAGGAGAAAACCCTGACCATCTCAAAATTTTGCTTTGTGCTCCAACAGGAAAAGCTGCTCATAATATAGGAGGAAACACAATCCACAACACTTTCAGCATTCCAGTTGGTAGGGGATTTAAATTTAAACCTTTAGATATGCAGCAGTTGGACACGATGAGGTGTAAATACCATTATGTCAAGGTGATTTTTATTGATGAGATTTCTATGGTTGGTAGTGGTATGTTCAATTTTATTAACTTAAGACTACAAGAAATTAGAGGATGTACAAAACCATTTGGAGGTATAAGCGTAGTTGCTGTTGGAGATCTTTTCCAACTGAAACCAGTGATGGATTCTTGGATATTTACACAAAGATGTGATGGACTTCAAGTTCTTGGAACAAATTTATGGAAAGACTTGTTTTCTTTCTACGAACTAGAAGAAATAATGAGACAGAGGGATGATTTAGAATTTGCACAGCTTCTGAACAGACTAAGGGAAGGAAAGCATGCAATTCCAGAAGATATAGATAAACTCAAATCCAGAATTACTGTCACAGAGAATCTCTCTGAATCAACTCAGAAATTGCCACATTTATATACTACCCGTGCTGCATCATCAGAACATAACATGGAAGTTCTTGCAAGTGTTTCAGAAGCACAGAAAACATCAGTTGAGGCCATAGACAGCATTTCTGGTGAAATTTCTACAGACCTGAGAAATAAAATTCTAGATAAAGTGCCTGATGATTCATCGAAGACAATGGGACTAAAAAAAATGTTGCAAGTGGGTGTTGGTGTACAGTATGAACTGTGTGTAAATATAAATGTTGAGGATGGAATGACAAATGGTTCTCCTTGTATTGTCCAAATGTTGGATTTCAGGGTAGAGAACTCCTCAAGATGCAGCATCATTTGGGTTAAGTTTGAAAACAAATCAATAGGAAAGCTTTGGCGTGAAAAATATGCTCATTTATTTACTGAAGGCATTCCTTTAGATTGGACACCTATTTTAGAAACAACAAGAAGTTTTACTTTACAGCATTATAAAACTTACTATGTTACTCGACGTCAATTTCCAATTCAAGTTGCTGCAGGGAAGACAATTCACAAAGCACAAGGCTCGACTTTGAAAGGAGTTGTGAAAAACTTCGAGGGCAGAAAAACAGAGCATATTCATTATGTTGGTTTGAGTAGAGTGCAAAACCTGAATTCTGCATATATACTCAACTTGAATGAAAAAAAAATTTGTGTATCCAGCAATGTACAAGAGGAAATGGTTCGCCTTCGACAAACATGTACAACAAAATTAAGTATCCCAAATGTAGAACATCTTGGAAAATCAAAATGTATTACCATTTGTTTCCAAAACTGCAGATCTCTACAGAAGCATATTGATGACATGAGAAAAGACAGATATATCACCAAGGCTGATATACTGGGATTTTGTGAAACACGCATTTTTCAAAACAAACATTTGTATGAATTAGATATGTACAGTTCGATTTTTGTTAATGAAGAATGTCCTCATGGTATGGCAGTCTATAGCAAATGCAATGTCGCACGTCTTTTAGGTCATTGTGCAGCAGGAGTTGAATTGATTTTGATGCGAGTACAGCATATCAATGTCATTTTTATTTACTTCCCTCCCAAATCTGCCACTCTTAAAGTATGCAGAGAGCTTTTCCAAGAAATAAAGGAAATTGTCTGTTTAAAAGACTGTACAGTTATAATGGGAGATTTCAATCAAAATGTTTTGGAAGGAAGTCAAATTGCACAATTTATTTGTGACACCTTTGGCTTCATTCAACTTTTGAATTCTGTTACAACTGACTATGACTCTTGTCTTGATCATATTTACATCAATTTTTCACAGTCAGATCTTCTTGCATATGGTACATTAGAATCTTACTTCTCTGATCACAAGCCAGTTTATGCCATAATTGATGAGAATGCAAGTTTAACAACACAAACATAAATAGTAAACTGATCAATCAAGAAGTACCAATATATGTCAAGATATTAGAAATGTTTATAGAATGTTTTGTATATTTTAAATCATTATGTCAATTTTTCTTTTTTCATTAAAACTAAAATTATGAAACACCCATTAGGTTCCTTAAATGTTATTAAACATGAAGGGGTAAAAATCAGATTTTAATTTTTGGGGTAATTTCCAAATCATTTGTAAAAAGAAATATATCAATAGTTATGTTCACTTTATTATATATATGTAAATATATATCGATGACAAACACATTGATCATTGTGCATATAACTATATGCTTAGTATGCTTATTACATTTATATTTACTTCAACAGAGTTCTGAAACAGACCTTGCTACACTAATGAAATCAGTTGTGGGACACTCTCCCTACCCAAAGAAGATGACAGTCAAAGTCTTGTGTAGTGACCCAGCAACCACTTATGTCAACGACAAGAAAGAAAAGAGAGAACTGATGAATACTGTTGTTGCAGACAGTACCAAAGCTGTGAAATGTGTTGTGTATGATGCGAAGAAGTTTCACAGATTCAAAGCTGGCACCACAATCATACTGAGAAACATTATTCGTAAGCCTGAGGGGATAGCTGTCACAAGTGCCACAGTTACATGTATATTTCCTGCAGCAAAAGCACTCAACCTCCCAGCAAGTATGGAGAAAGAAGGGATTGCTATTTTGCATCCTCCTCCTGCAGATGTCAAGAGTGTGGTAGAGGCATTGGCATCTCCAACAAAAACCAAAGTGTCCGTACGGGGGAAAATAGTTCAGGTTAGTGTATAGAGAAAAAGAAGACACCTTTGCCCTTTTTTCAGAAACTATTATATTAATATTATTTCCTAGATGATGATATGATTCAAAGTTATTCTTATACTATGTTACATCAATTTCTTTATTACAATGTAATATCCACTCTGATAAACATCAAACCTTGCTTTAAATGTATAATATTTTGATATTTAGGCAAACATACTACATTTACTTTTCAAAAGACAAAATTTTTTATAGAAATTCATGCTATTGATACTCCTTTGCATGTTTGTAAATTGTTTTCATTAGATGTTTTGTTTAACCTTGCATTGATCTCAGTGATTTAATAACTGTTGTAATATATTATAGGAGGAAGCTACACGATATGTGACAGTAAAAAATGAAGAAAATGTCAAAGTGAAAAACATCTTCTTGGAGGACTCCACCAAAAAATGCAAAATCGCACTGTGGAGGGATCTGGCTGATCAGGCAATCAGACCAGGGGATTACATAGAGGTCTCCGATTGCATCACAAATACATTCAGAAATGAGGTCTCTTTATCAACAACATCGAGGACAGCAATAACTGTAAGTTTGCCTCTTAATCTTTAAGATTTCTATCATTACTCATTATGTAAATGTTGCATAATATCCTAAAAATCTTTAAAAAAAATTTATGACTGTTAAGTTTTGTAATAATTATTTCATTTTTCTAACAGAAAACAGAGTGCCCAGAAGAAAAAGTGAAATGGGAGATAGAGTCTGTTTGTATTGAAAACGAGAATACTGCCACCCTATTACTCAAGGATGACAAAGTTGTTTCAGCACCTGTGAAGTCCCTCCAGGATGCTTTCCCAGAGTGCAAGGGCAAGGAAAAAGACTTGGAGGATTACCTAGTTTCCCTTTGCCGGCCAACGTTAGTGGTAGAGTGTACATTTAAGGGCAGTGATTTGTTAGCCATGAAATTTTAGGTTTTAGTTTTGGTACCATGTCCATGAATATACATTTTTAAGTGGAAATGTATGTTTTTTTCTCATGTTCTGAATGTGCTAAACATTCCCATACTATTTGCAAACACTTCATGCTGCTGCATGCATCACCACCTCCTGTTCAGTCATATGTGATGTGTTCTGTTTTGTTTTGTATACACTTACATGTACATCTCAAATGCATTCTCTTTTGAATGTCTTGTTCATAGGTTTTTGCATGTTCTTCATGCTTTCACTTGTTTCACATTTTTCCACGTCACTGTCAATATCTAGTTAATAGTTATTTTCATGGCAATTTTATTTCTAATGGTGCTGTTTCTTTCTTTTTTTTATTATTATTTACACCTTTTCTATTTAAACCATTTTTGAAGAAGGAAAAAATGTGCCAAACATTGAAGGTGATATGATGTGTGTTGTAGTTTTCATTACATGAAATGGTAATGACTCACTATTCTTATAACAATTGCTGAAACAATAATTTTTCAATGCCCAAACTAAATATGTTGCAGGAAATATTGTACATGTGGTGTGCACTTGGGAAAAAAAGACTTTCTAGTCCTTTTCCTTCTGATCAGATTGTACAGGTCAGCTTCTTATTTAATAGAATGTATGTTTATAGCTGCTCTTCTTCTCTTGAGGATGATTGTAAAAACTTGAAAACCTTGTTTGATATTGATACAATGCATGTGCCTTGACATTTATGTATTTGTTAGACTTTAGATTTTTTTTCTTTGTGCATTCAACTAGGATATACAACTTTGTAACTTTTTCTTAGGTTGCAGTTTTTGCCTTGTATCGATATTCTTTCTGTTCGATAGGATCTGTACTACACTACAGTAGTCTGATCCTATATTTTTTTTATTTTGTATTGTTTTCTGAGTATGGCAGTTTGATGAAAGTATTTCAGAATTTGTTTTTATTTAGTTTGATGGGGTCTCTTGAATGTAAATTTCTATACAGTGTATTATATGGTGCTTGCTGAACTTTGCTCAGTTCATGATAATGATGAGAACACAAAGTCATTACGTGTATATATGTTTGTTTTTGAGTAGCAATATGGATCACATGTAGATGAAAAAAATCATTGTCTAAATATTTTTACTTTGTCATCTTCATCCATAAAATTAAGTGTGTACTTGAAGTTTTCACGTTGTGAAAAATGACTGAATTTGTATTTAAGGTTAACAGCATGTTTTTTTTTTATCCTATATTTTTTTTTAATTTTGTATATTTTCCTGAGTATGGCAGTTTGATGAAAGTTTTTCAGAATTTGTTTTTATTCCCTTAGATGGGGTCTCTTGAATGTAAATTTCTATACAATGGTGCTTGCTGAACTTTGCTCAGTTCATGATAATGATGAGAACACAAAGTCATTACGTGTATATATGTTTATTTTTGTTTTTGAGTAGCAATATAGATCACATGTAGATGAAAAAAAATCATTGTCTAAATATTTTTACTTTGTCCTCTTCATCCATGAATTAAGTGTGTACTTGAAGTTTTCACGTTGTGAAAAATGACTAAATTTGTATTTAAGGTTAACTGCATGTTTTTGAGCATTTTTAATTTTGACCTTCTTATATGTAAACAAACTGGTTACTTAAATAAACCAGTAACAAATATAATGTAAAATTACCTGAGATTTTGTTTCCAAAATTAACATGTTTGTCAGAATTGCAATTTTGCTCATTTGATCCATGAACAAACTAGTCATCTTAATTCACAAGTAAAAACATGTTTTGAAACAGAAATCCTGAACCTCTTTTTCAAAATTTAATAACATGAGTCCGTGAGAAATGTAATTCACCCTTTCTCCATGAATAAATTGGCTTCCTCATTCTAATAGAAACATGTAAAAATGACTGCAATTTTGTATTGCAATTTTGCCCTCTACATCCAGGAACAAACTACTTATTTACATCAAACAGAAAGATACATGAAGAAACAAGTTCACTACGTCTTTGTCTAAATGTAATTTGCCATTTCATCTGTTATAAGCTGATTAATCTACAAGTAGCATTATGATTGTAACTTTTCTCCAAAGTTAACAACATGTTCATACAAGTGTTTGGACTTGCAAATATTTTTCATAAACTTTAAGAGCATTTTATGTGACCTCACATACAAAGATGTATATAACTGGTTCTTGAAGATAATCAGCAGCTTTTCCTTTTAGTGTTGTTCAACCATTAATTTTGCAAGTAAAAAAAAAAGTGGGACCATAATTGTTCTTAAAATAATTGTTGACTTAACATGATTTCTCTTTGATTACTGTAATGATTATCTTGTAAATAAAAGTGTTTTATACGTGCTCTATTGTATATTTTCTTCTGTTAAAAAAAATCAGCAAGGTGAAGAGTAATAATATGACAACTTTCTTGGCAAACACTGAATGCAAAGGCATTTACATTATGTTTTTCTGAAACTAATCCAAAGGAGCACAATTATATCAACTACAAAAAACCTGCATTCAGGGATGACACTTCCTTGACAAAATTTTAAGATATTTTTAATAATTACTTGGAAGATATACAACTCCTGCATACATATTGTAGTGTTTTGCTCAATTTTACATATTATTGTCTGAAAAAAAAATCTGTTCTACAATCAAATGTAGCTTGTGACCTTTAAGCCCGGCTTTCAGTACTTTCAGTACTTTGATGTTTTATATATATTATTGTATTTTCATTTCCTCTGACTTCTAGATGTTTTAGCTGAAAATGTAAATATAGAAACAAGACAAGGACATACCGGCACCAATCTCTATTTTTGAGTTACTTCCTTTAACAGCTATAATTACATATTATTCATAAGGGTCGAAGGAGTCAGACTGGTTGATTGATTCTATCATGTAATTGATTGAAACACATTGTCATAAAAATATAGGCATGGATTTATTTCAATTTTTATTTGTAATTACTAAATGCTGCTTCCTTCATACAACCTAGAAACTGATCTCAGTCGGTCTACCTTTCAGCATATGTCACATCTTAGCCTTTCCCAGCATACTAAGCATAACTATGATAAATAACGACCTGTTGACTCTTTGTCTCCTGAATACAATTTACAACGAAGCCATTACTACTTTTCTTTCTTGCTGTATAGATGATTCTACCCGTTGAAGGAAGTACACGTGCTTTTTGTTTACCTCTGTAAACGTATGCTTTATTGGTTTTCACCGCTTAGAGAATTCTACACGGGAGATCACTCTCAATCACTATTTCATAAGTGAAAAAACCCATGTATTTAACCTTTTTTTTTTCTCAGGAAAACTTTGACTTACCAATGTTCGTAAAATATAACATAGGTCCTTCAAAAATGCAAGGATTTTTTAGGAATTTATTTAAAACAAATGAAAATAGCCCAGGATTCACACAGAAAAAAACCATCATTTATAAAGATGAAAACGTAAATTAAAGGTAAAAGAAATGAGACAGAAAATTCAGACATAATCGGGATTAAACCCGAAATAATAGAACATCGCTGACGTTGGAGGTTAGTGTGCAAGGTACAAGCCACCCGAGAAGCTCCGAGTGCCGACCTGCTCGTCGGAGTTTACGAAGACAGCCGCCATTTTGGACCCGCTTCAAATTTTAAAATGC
Organism: Saccostrea echinata; assembly: GCF_033153115.1. Classification (NCBI taxonomy): domain Eukaryota; kingdom Metazoa; phylum Mollusca; class Bivalvia; order Ostreida; family Ostreidae; genus Saccostrea; species Saccostrea echinata. The sequence continues at coordinate 3,475,940 of NW_026889824.1, forward strand.
GAATATCTAGACTTTGGATTTATCAATTTTTAAACAAATTATATATTAGGCCTTTTTTGGAAAAGCCTCTATTAACCCTACTAATATAAAAGAAAAATATTGAAAGACAAAAAAGTTAGAAAATTCAACTTTTTAAATTCGCATCCGGTAACGACAGGAAGTTCCGACGACGAACAAAAGGTCATGTCCTGGCTAGGATTTATCACGATCTATAATCCCTGAAAGTTTCATTTTGATATCTTTTACCGTTCTTGAGATTATCTGCTGACAAAATGTCATTTTAAATTCAGAAAATGGTCGGTAACTTGGCACAGGAAGTGATTTTCCAAAAAATCTCTCGGATAAAATAACTTCAGATTACAACACATTCTTCCTGCAAATTTCATTAAATTTCATCGAGTAGTCTTTGAGAAATCGCGTGCACAAAATTAGATGGATGGAAAAATAATAATAAGAAGAAAAAGTAGAATCACTATAAGGTCTTCCGTGAAGAGAGAAGACCTTAAAATAGAAAGTGAAAGAAGATAAGATAAAAAAAAAAGTGTTCTCGTATAAAAAGTCAACATTGATAAATGGGATGTTTCATTACTTTATAGGAAAATTAAAGAAATATCATACATGCATATATATATATATATATATATATATATATATATATATATATATATATATATATTGAAACATGATGCTATTAAAAAATGATGAAAACAACACCGATGAATTGGATGACATTAGATATTTTTCAAACTATAATTGAACTCAACAGGGGCAATTCATGCATCTACATTTTGAACCAATTTTTCGCAATAAAAAATATAATGTATATTCCAACACTTGGACGTCAACTTTTACCGTTGAATGACGCTATTTTGACGTTACAAAACCAGCCCCAATTCAGTGCGCAACGTCACATGTTTTCAGCCTTTATTATACTAAATGATGAGTATGTCTAAATGTTACTAATTAATCATTAATTACTGATCTATAAGAACTCCTATAATTGATTTCAAAACCATTTCAAAGCCCCTTTTGTTCTAACTTCAAAAATCCAATTAATTTTCATAAACTAATAAATAAAATACTTCAATTTGCAATAACTGCCTTTTGATTATAAGAAGAAATGAGGTAATAATTATTTAATAGCATAATCGCCTCAAATTTTTTTCTTTCCAAATTATTTCCCAGATCCTAATCTATAACAAATATAAACGCTAACATCTAGAAAAAAAAATAAGGCAACTGCCAGGGATGGAGCCCTGACTAAGCTCCTACTAAGCAAAAATAATTTTGTCCTACGACATCATGCAAGATGTTTCAAGTATTTTCAAAATATATTCATATAGTATGTATCATGAATTAAGGTATGGATCATAGCCACTAATCATAGTTTTAAGTAGATGTCAATAGAGGGAGCCACAATACTTATCATAGTCTATTTGCTTTCCACTTATGACAGCACTACTGGAAGACAGATCTCTTCTCAGTAGTATTATACACAAGAATAAATAATTTTGTATTACATTATTTTAGAAAGATTTTTAAAAAAATCTTACGCTCAATGTTTAGATTTAGATAGCGTAGTACTGAAGAATAGAAGCAAATTGACTTTTTTTACATGATTGTATATGTTGTATTCAGTTTCACTTAAAGAGTCTAATCTACATAACTTTTTATGTTTATATATTCTATTTGCTACATAAGCAATAAGTAAATTTAGAGATTTAGTTGTATTATTTTTTTCATGAAAAAACCCGACAACAATAAGTTTCCCTGACTTTTAAATGATAAAAAGCTGCTTATAGCATTCCATAAATAAGACACATTATCACACTCAAAAATTAGGTGTTTCACATTTTCCATTTGTTACAATGTACACACATACATGATACATCTTTTCCACTTACTAACATAGGCATTGTTACATAATACATTATTCAATAATTTGTAGCTGAATTCTGCTATGTGTTTATCTTTCATATGTTTAATCTTACATTCATAAATATTTCTCCAATTCGACTCCTCATACATTCCAAAATCTTTATATAATATTATTTGAAAACATGGTCTACAAAACTTTTTTTCAATAAGATTCTTGTAGAAAAAGTTATTTGATTTTCCAGATATGTTAAAATATCCTGTAGAGAAGTTGAAATTCATGACATTTTGTTTAATTATATTGCTTGAATTTGAATATTTGTGAATTTTATGAATACCCTTAGTGGCTGATAAAAGAAATTTGTGCTCACATAGCCAATTAGATTTGTCAATAATATTGGAAAAATTGTTTAGTGGTCTAAAATATCCATTGTCACCAAACAAATCTCTTTGAATAAGATTCCAGATTTAATCCAATTATCAAAGAATGATTTTCTTTATAGACCAAATTACGATTATTCTAAATTGGCTATTGCAAAATATCATCGGGTGATCTTTTCGCAAAACTTAATTCACTTTTACAATCGTTAAAACAACTTCTTTATAATTTAGTGGAGCATGAATGTTTTTTTTTTAAACTTTCCACGCTTGTTGTTAAACATTTAAAAAAAAAATAGATATCAACATTAATTTTTTTTTTTTCTTTACAAAAATCATATAAAAATATCGAACAGCAAACCCTTTGAATTAAGCAATCAGGGAAACCACGCTGCTTTCAATGATTTTAGTTTACATTCTACATCGACTATAAATAGTCTACCTCGTGATATGTCACCGATCAGTGTGTTCCGTTTAATTCTCTCCGGTTTTCCAAATAAAATTAAAAATTAATCTTTGTATTTTTTAGATATAGATAATATAAGAGATTGTTCTTTCTCACGTATCCGTATAAGTATACGTATCCGTATACGTATCGAGGTATGAGGGGCATCTCGATCCCGATGTCTAAACTATCTAATAAAATTTCCATTGTTATTTGTTTTAAGGACATACGCAACGTAGTTTGAACTTTATTGTATTTTTCCCTGGAGTTGAAGAGTTCCAATACTTAAAGGAACTGTGTCCTACATTTTAATGTCAATATATGCTATTGTACACTTCTTCTAAAACAAGTGCGGATAAGCAAAACATCTAGAATATATGTTTAGTAATTTTTGTATATTTTTCTTTGAATTATACAAGAATTTTCATCAATTATTATCTTTTCAAAAGCCCTGGTAATACATGCTGATTTTTTGTCTACGAACATCTGATTGCACTATAATCTTAACTTAAGAATATCTCAAAAAATTATCAGTAGGTAAGGTACGTTGCGTATGTCCTTAAAGCAGTCCCATTCATTGAATAGGGAAAAACGTTTAATAATTTTTCTAATAGAATATGTATTAAGTTGCTGTTAACCCCTATTATTTCATGAAAACATTAAACAAAAATAGAAAAAGAAATAAAGCCAATTTGTATCTGTTTTAATTATATTGTTAATTTGTGCAATTTTGTTTCAAGACATTGATCGCTCTCTCTCTCTCTCTCTCTCTCTCTCTCTCTCTCTCTCTCTTTTAATATCATGACATTTTATTGATTCAATCTGTCATTTACATATACCATCACATGGCATAAGAGTTACCCCCCCCCCCTAAATTAGAATACTAAAATACAAAACACGTTGATATCATCAGGATCATTAAAACTGTGTAGCCATTTTTTCAGAGACCTTTAAACTAAGTACATAATTTGCTTCCAGACACTTATCAGTATATGCTTAAAAATGCCAGACTGGTTTAACACCACACCACCCCCTCCCCCGGCACATACAAAGACAAACTTTGATAGCAGCTGTTGACTTTCATTCATTATTTTTTTAATGATCTACTTGACAGATACATGTACATGTATACCCCCCTCTTCAGTTAAAATTGCCACTTTCGTGTCTATACTCATACAAATTGTTTTCGCTTCGATATGGTGTCCATCAGGCGGTATTGACTTTGAAAGACTTCACTGCGACGCAAAATGGGCAATGAAATGAAAATGCACTTTTTTTGAAATTTGATTTTCTATTAAAATCGCTTGTTGTCGTATATGTGTAATATAATCCATGGTTTGATATAAAAATGTTTCAGAATACGGTATTCATTATGTTAATTTTCATATATAGAACTGTCCTCCTTGTTTTTAAAGTCCTGCATGGATTAGCTCCAAATTATTTAGATGTTTTTAAACATGTATATGAAATAAACAGCAGATCTACTAGATTAAGCCAAAGCAATGCACTGTACATTCCGAGGGCAAAAACAGAATATTATAGATCTTTTACAATTTACGGCTCGCAAATATGGAATGAATTGCCAGAATTTTTAAAGTGTTATCCATCATTACAAAGTTTTAAATCAGCATATATCAGAAATTATTTTTAGTCTACAAACTAACTGAAATGTACTAAACACCTCATTGACTATGTTCAGTTTTATGGAAGTTTTACATTACATCATGTGTAAATATTATTTTTATTAGACTACACACTTTTTTTCATAATCTTTAATATTTATTTGTTTCTGTACATACTTTTGCTGTCTGTATAAATGTTTTCAGGACCACAATGTAAACTAGTTTTGTAATCTAATTGTAATAGCCTATCCTGTATAAATAAAGGACATTATTATTTATATTAACTCTCTTTTTATCATGAAGAAAAACAACATTAGGCTATAAATTTTCAAAACAATAGATTTATCTCACTCCGTTAAGCTACCTTGTCCCTCCAGCTGAATTTTTACTTATTTATTGATTTATGTATTTTTTTATTTTTTGGTCGAGATTGGAGCTAGTGTGAGCCAATTCAGCACGCAAATCATAAAACTGGAGAGAAGAGGCTCCTTTAAAATTTATACAAAAGGTTAAATTGATAAAATATCATATTTGATGGCGCTTGTACATATTAAGAATTGCTGTCATCTTCATTTCATTAATTGTAGTTTACATGTACATGTATATAGAGTAATCTATAAGATATAGATGGGCCATAAACCTATTTTTTCCCTTTATCGACAAGTGTTAATTCACTCTAGACAAATGCGTGTAATCGCATCCCTTTTTAGCCCAAGCTCTCTGGAATCCCGGCTATTGACCAATAATGTAAGGATTTGGGGATTTTCGGGTCTTCAAACCGTCCCGGAATTTTCAGCTTCGGAAAACTATGACCATCAAACATCAGTGTGATATTAAGTGATAAAAGAAAAAGAGAATGGAAATTCTCAGTACCCCCCCCCCCCATTTTGGTCCAACCTTCTAAGTTAATGTATCCGGATTTAATTTTTGTGGAAAAAAAACCCTGAACTTAATACCCCCTCCCCTATTACTAGGTTTTCAGAGTTCGGCCTATATCTGCACACTTCTGTTGTCAAACTTTTATTAATGTCACTTATCTTCTTTGGCTTTCTTCCTGCCTCCCTCCTCCTACCTCCTCCACTTTGTAAAACCATCCGAAGTATCTGTCTGATGGAGACAAACTTACATTCATCTAAAATGTTTTATCTCTGACACTTCAACAAACTACACTGATGTGTTATTTACACGTACAGTTACAATTTGTTAACTCAAGTCTAAGGATATTTTGAAGTTTATTTGGTCCCATCAAGTTTGACATAACGAGGTTAGACTGTATACAATGTAAATTATGGGAGATATGTCTTGTTCTGGTAAAGGTGTATTTGCGAATGTAACGATAAAATATCTTGATATTGAGAGAGAGAGAGAGAGAGAGAGAGAGAGAGAGAGAGAGAGAGAGAGAGAAGGGTGAGTCTGTAACATATTTTGAACAATTTTTTTTTTTGGGGGGGGGGATTTTTAAACAATTGAAAAAAATAAAATTATACTTGTTTTCCTAATTTTAATTTAGAGCTTTTCTTTATTTTCCCATAAAATGAGAGGTGCGTACAGCAACTTGTTATGCTTTTATTAAAAATATCATTATATCTTTTCCCCAATGAATGAGGTTAAAACAAACATGAAACAATGGAAATGTTACCAAATGGTTTAGACATCGGGATCGAGATGCCTCTCACACCTCGATACGTATACGGATACGGATGCGTATACGGATACGTCAGATAGAACAATCTCTATTGGGAAGACATAAAATTACGATGTATATATTAGTTTAGAAATAGCAAATATCCAAATAATACACGCTTTACCAAAAAGAGATATTTTTAACGTCGTGATCTTATATGTGCAGTTTTTTTTTTTTTTTATTAATTAATCCAGATAAAATATTTTGTAATCTTTTGGCAAATACAAACGCTATAATTTTATAATCAGTGTATGTCAGACTTATTGGACGATAATTTTTCAAGAAGTTTTTATCTCCTTTTTAAAAAACTAATGATATTATTGATTGTCGTTGTATGTACGACATTATCTCTTAGTCATATATTTCTTTAAGAGCATCATAAAAATAAGTTGAATTTGCGTCCAGAAACATTGAAAACATTCACTAGGTATTCCGTCGAGATCAGGTGATTTATCGTGTTTCATACCGTAAACAGCTTCAGTACATTCCTCTAAAGTCGGAAATCTGTCTAGAATATTTTTATTTTCCTCACTTTATATTGGTATTTCGATATAAGATAATTAATTATCAATCAAATCGTTATGTGTTTACTTGTATATACGTTTTGATAAAAGTTAAACATTTGTCCTAAATTTCATTTGTATTATTAATTGTTTCATTGATTGAAGTTAGAAGTTCTGGTGTAACATTTGAGGATTGATGTTGTTTATCTAAATTTAAAAGAAATCTGCAGTGTTTTTCTCTCCTTTCTCAATCCATTTGAGCTTTGGATCTAATGTGCGCTCCTTTAGATTTTTTATCGTAATACTGTCTAATTTTGCTTCTTAAGATTTTTACCTTCTGTAATCAATTCTTCTGTTTTACCTGTTTCTAAATCTTCAATTTCTTTTTCGATTGTCTTAATTCTTTTCGTGAGTCTTTTTGTTGAAATTGCAGACTGATCGAGAAATCTTTTACTTTACGTTTAATACATTCCCATTTGTCTGTCGGATTCAAAGAATTATCTAACTTATCAATGATATTTTATATTCCCCTTTTATATTTTTCATTTTCTATGTACGGCACGTTTAATTTCCAGTATCCAGGACCCTTTTTTTTCATCAGACAGTTTAAAATGACATTTTTAAAACAAGGTCAGACTATTGAATCCCTTTAGAATGAGTACCTTCAATTTCCCTAATTCTTAAAGGTGCTTGGACACAGATTTGAAGTTAATATTTTCTCAAATTTTCTGTATAATTTCATGACTTGAATGTTGCTATAGCATTTCATACTAAAGTATAATACAAATCTTATTTCATCTCGAAGTTATTAAAACTTCGAATTTCTGGACGCGTTGGATTGACACATCCTTGCGCTCTCACGTATTTTAATTTTATTCTTAATACTTAAGAAAAGTGGCAATTTTGTTGTGTATTAATGAAAAATATTAAAACTATAACCCAGAAAACTCAGAGTAGAAATGTTCGAAAGCAAAACCCACTCACAGTATTGTAAGTCCGTGATCAGTAGTGTGTGCAGAGTTTGACAATTGAACACACCCGGTGAATCGTAAACATTACAAAAACAGAGCTCGTGCCCTGTTTACAAAAACAGTTTACGTTTCACGGGTGTGTTCAATTTGTTAAACTCTATACACATTACAGAGCACGGACTGACAATACTGGTGAGCTGGTTTTGCTTTCGAACATTTTTACTCTGAATTTTCTGGATTATAGATGTAATATTTTTCAATAATACATAGCAAAATCTCTTCTTTTTTAATTAAATATTAAGGATAAAGTTAAAATTTGTGTAAGTGCAAAGATGTGTTAATTAAACGCTTCCAGGAATTCTTAGTTCCAATAATTTCCAGATAAAATAAGTTTTTAATTATATTTTCCTGTGAAATACTATAGCAATATATAAGTCGTGATATTATACAGAAAAATTGAGAAAATATTAAGTTCAAATATGTGTCTAAGCACATTTAAGGCATCAAAGAAGCGATAAAACTCATCACTAATGAAAATTCAAGTTTGATATAACCGCGAAACATGCATTTTTTAATTTATAGCCACGATGAGTCGCCATATTCGGTTCCTCCTACGTGAAGCAATCTTCAAATTTTACCGACTTTGTCATGCCATATGAAGTAGGGTGGTTTGGAACTGGTGGCATGACAGGCTCTCAAACCTGTCCATATCTCTTTCTAAGATATTGAGAAACAACCCGGAATCACTGTCGGGTGTTTATTGGAAATAAACTTTCCAGTAGAGCCGGGCCGGCTACAGTCATAATGGATTGTCTGACAATTAAGCCTTCACAGAAATGCACAGAAATTTCAATAAAATATCTCTATAAATAACATTTTTCTCTTTGATAAACGAGTCATTCAAATTAGCTGCTGGTGAATCACCGACGACGTCAAAACGTAGTCATGGAGTTTTTGAATCTGTTCAGGAATCGTGCGTATTTAAAATTTCGTTCGAAGCATAAATTCGAAACTGCATTTGATTTTCTTTTAGTTACCGAGTTATCCATTTCACACGTACTACAGTTCAGAATAAATCAAGGAATTGGTTCTTTCAATAGACAATTTCCCAACCCCGATCATTAACCTTACTGCTCGATTAGGTACATGTAAAGGCGGTCTCTAAGAATGACGTCCAGCTCTAGACATTTCAGTTTATCGTCAATTTTGTTGGTCTTTCAAACACTTCTTCCATCGGATAACCAGTCCATCTATCTTTGAACCTCTTTTACTAAGTATGAACCAGTGTTCGATAGATTTATTCGTGTCGTTCCCTCGTTCCCAGCTATTTTGCCATATGAACAGGGGACATATCCCGCTCCACACTGTATTGAGTGATAATTTGGTGGGTTGCATTGTAGCCCGAAGCCGCCGTTTCTAACAATATCTAATTTATAGTATTTGTGCATATAACGTCATATTGTTGTTATTTATAACGTCAGAGTATTGATTTTTTAGACACGAGTACTCTAAATCACACAGTTTCTATGGATGTAATTTTTGTCACATTACATTTCCGTATAGTCTGATAGTAAAGAAAACATCGCCGTCAATGCTATTTTTGAAAGTGAAGAATTTGCCGTGCGCCGGTCACCGATATCTAACACCTTTTAAATGTTGTTACTAAATGCATAAGAAATTACAAACTTATATGATTTAGCCAACATGACGAAAATATCATTTCACAGCATTGTGCAAAAAATGAATAATTTTGGTCAGATAGTTTATGAAATAACTAAAAAGTTTGCTTTTTTCTGGGACAACCCTCGTAAAGCATAGTTAATTATAGCAAAATCAAAATTTCAATGTTATCACTATAAGCAATGAAATTTTTTTCAAAGTTTTTACTATTGTGCCATAGTGATCACTGGTAGTAATTTTTTCAAAGTTTTCACTATAGTTTCATAGTGATCACCGTTAGTAGTATTCAAAGTTTTCAAAGTTATCACTATAGTGTCATAGTTATTACTACAGTGTCATAAATATCACTATAGTAAATCAAAGTTTAAAGTTATCACTATGGTAAATCAAAGTTAAAGATTTATTACAACTGTATATAATGTTCTGTGATTGAAATCTAAATTAATTTCACATTAATTACACAACATAAATAATATCCAGTTTTACAGATTTTTTTTTTTTTTTCATTTTACCAAAGTTACTTGATGATCTCTTGTATTTCAAATAATTTCATGCACTTTGCAAGCAGAAGAGTTTATTTTAAATTTTATATTTAGTGATTCTTTTTGAAACCTGCCGTCACGATAGCTCAGTCGTTAGAGCGCTCGCTCCGTGATCGGAAGGTCGTATGTTCGTATCGTATCATGGCCGCGACTGACATAAGTCGATAAAAAAATAGCTAGCAACTGTTCCTGCAAAATGAAGTGAAAGTTGCGAGTCTTTCGGATGAGACCTCAAAAACCGAAGCCCAATGTCACGGTAGGCGTTGGCACGAGAAAAGAACCCTTACTGCTCAATGGCCCTGAGTGCCGAGTAAAGGTCTTAATTTGAAGCCCTTCACCGGGACGTAAAACAATATACAATCAACCGATAAATCAATCTTTTTGAAACCTCATGTTTTCAATGACTGATACTGGCTAAAATTTTCTAAAATGAATAGTTTGTCTTTCCTCATACTTGGTCTTTTTATATTAGTAAATCACATTATATCTTAAGTAAATCAAACAAGATGTATAAAGTTATCATTTTATAAAAAGCGATATAACGTAAATCATATAAGGTAACAATTTTCTTGCACCAGATGCATGCTTCGCCGTAACGTTAGAAATCCGAAATATTTAATTACAAAAGACTATGAAGTGGCTGAAGAAAGGTACCAAACACTGGGGCCAATACGTCGAAGGATCAGAGCTATGCATTAGGGAGATAATCCTTAATTTTTTAAATAAATTTCTAAATTTTACAAAATAAATTATATTTATATCCATGTTTTCAATCAAATACTTAGCCACTGGGCTGCATATAAAGTATATTAGATTGATAGACATAGTAAATCAAAGTTTTCATAGTGATTACTATAATGTTACTGTGATCACTATAGGAAGTCAAAGTTTTCATAGTAATCACTATAGTAAATCAAAGTATTAAAGTTATCACTGTAGTTAACTATAGTAAAAGTATATTTAACTATAGTTTAATATAATAATTTTTGAAAGGGATTCCTCAGAACTTCAGACATGGAACCACGGTAGTTGACGTACCTATAAATTTTACCAAAATTTTAGTAGATATAAAAAAAGGAACACCTATAATAATTTAATACTTTATTAAAGTATTATGGATTTTTTTACTTACTGAAAATTGTGGTGAAATTGATAGGTACGCCAACTCCTATGAAAGAACGCGTCATATCAAGTTCAAATGTTTGTGTTTAGGTAAAGAATAATAAAATGTTTTCTTTGTTTATACAAGGATGAGTTGTTCCAACATTGCAGGAAAAAAATTAATATTTCAAACAACATGTGTTCTCAAATATATAACTAAGCGAAATAAAAAAAAAATCGCAATTAATAGTTCAAAAACAATACCGTGTACCCGATTTTTCGCAATGATTTTTTTTTCGATTTTTTTCGACCAGTTTTTTATTCGCAAAAATAAAAGACACAGAAATTATATCGGTATTGTGTGCCATAAAAACGTTACCTTTAATAAGTGGCCTAAAGTCTTATATCTAAAGCTTTTTATCAATCAATATTTTGTAATTCATTACAGAAACAAATGATTCTCTTTACACTCTGCAACTATTCATAATTATATTTATAATGATATGTTTCTCATTTAATCAAACAGTCTGGTAATCACTACCCCCTAGGACTTGACACATGCATTGTTACTTGATTCTTTATACACATAGGGTCATCATGACTTTTCCTTGGCGTCGGCTTATCAATAGACAATAGCTGTATGATTTTCATTAGATTTATTAAAGACTTGAAGAAAAGCATATACATTACATTATTCATAACTGTACATGTGATGGACAAAAGGGAATAGGCATTAAATGGCCGCATTGCATAAATGTACAATCATAAAAAGGGTTCATGTGGGATAGCTGGCATACCGACTAATAAGTACCGGGCAAAACCAGTGGCCCTATGTTGGTCACAGATGCCTGAGATCCCAAATTTAGGTACTAGACATTTGGGACCGAGAGAGCTGCGAGCACATCTGTATACCCTGCTTCCGGTGATTGCTTCTGGTCAACAGTACTTTTACACCCAAGTACAGCAGTACTATGCCTCCCCTCCTGTTACAAGAGGTGGAGGGGGCCACAGGCCTAGAGACTTGGCTACGACCCAAATCGAAAACTTCTTACTTGTTTTTTACTTGACTTTTATTTTACAATGTCATAGGTTGGATACTTTGTAGACAACCTGTCTACCCAACACTGTGCCCACCAACGTGTCTGATGGCTGGGCAGGGAAACAACGAGCCAGACGTGTTCACAACCCTCCCACTCATCCCTCCAGACACGCTACAGACATCGATATGATGTTCATCCATTACTTTACAATAGGGGATACTTTTCCCTTCCCTTAAATGAGGGACCACAATCCACTTTTTACGTTATTCAAGAAAGTTCTGTTGCCAAGCTCGGAAAGGTGGGTATCATCGAATCTTAACAAGTCCGGATTGGCAACGGATATGTTTGTATGTGAAATTACACCCCCACCCCTTTTTGTGACAAATTGTTAACTCTTTTACGCTTCTTGTCTATCTTTTTCCACTGTTCAATGGAGATCCATGCCAATAACGGCGTGGTAGCATGTGTGACCATACCATTTTAGTATTTGGGAGAAGGGCATTATATCGTAGGAAGCTGCACTGAATCTCTTGTATGATTTTTTTGCTGAATAAATTTGGAGTTACCAAATTGTTGGATCTTAGATGAATTACTAAATAATTTGGGGATACTTCTTGCTTGATGAGCTGCAGGATTTGTGGGTCTAATTCCTGCCAGTGCATCCCCCTGCGTCTTCTCCATAGCAGTGTGGCAGGGAGGTTCAGGCTTTGTCCCCCTGGGCAGTGTTTGGCTGCTTCCCCTGCCCAAAAAGGAATGGATGATCCTGTGATCCATATTTTTAGACCTGCAATGCTTTGGTTGGTTAGTTTTTGATTTTAAATTTACAAAACACATGTCCAAACATCCCCCCACGCATCGATGGATAGATGTCTGTATTCCTAGTAGGTATGGTGATGTTGTTGTGAACCAAGTTACATGATCAATATGTATTTAAGAAAAGATACTGATTTCCATCTACCAAACTTCTAAATTTCTAAAATGTCCTTTAATACAAGATCTATTGCCCTACCAATTCGAAAGCTGTGTGTGCCAAAATGGCCTGGTGTTGGTATTATGTTCTCAATAGCCTTTTGAAGGACTGCGTTGAATTTGTATCTCATTAATGGTTTTGTATTAACGAAGTTCGCTCCTGAGCTTTTGAGCAAATTTTTATCTTAACCTATATTTCAAAAATTCTGCATAATGTTTTAATTCTTACAATAAATTTGGATTCTACAATGCCAATTTAACTATATTCAGTTAAAACTCTATGATTAAATTCCATACTAAAAGCATTAAGTGAGGAACTATATTTTGTGGCGGAAGGTTTTTTAGAAGAAAATGATCATTTTTTTCTCTTTCGAAGTATATAAAGTATGCTAAGTTTGGATTCCTATTTTTACATGCAGTCTGCACACATAGTTATTTTGTGCAGTGGACTGTTTTATATTGGTCCTAAATTATCTATTAAATAAACTGTCATGAATTCTATCATCATATATGATAAATATAGCAAATATATTGTGAACATGAAGAAAAAAAATAGCCCTAATTTAAGCTTAAAATTAGCACTGTTTTAGTAATATCTAAAAATTAACATCACAGACCCCCACTTTTGATTTCCTTTTCTGAATATATACGATACTTTTAACCATTCTTCTTAAATTCAGTAAAATGTCATCACTTTCAAATGATTTTTTTGCTTGTTAAATTTTTAATGCCAGAAAAATGAAAATGTTTGAGTGCAAAAAGGTCAAATAATTGAACATGCGGAGTAATTTGATAATTTCTTCGTTGTCACAAATTTTAATGTGTCCATATAAGATGAAATAAGACTGTTTTTGTCCCCATTATTTATTTGAACAAAAATTATTGGAGTAGAAACTTTAAAAATTGATTTATGTGTAAGACGTATTTACAGTGCAAAAAGGTCAAACTAAATGCTCTGTAGCGCCAAAAGAAGCGCATTGACCACCATTTTTTGTTTTGATTTTTAATAAAGCTATGTGTATAAGTTCTAAAAATATACTTGATAAAAAATTTTCATTTCTTTTGATGGCAGGATCCAACCTCCTTAAGATGAATTAAAAAAAAAAAACTGTGGTTAACAGGGGTATGGGGCCTACACTCGATAAAATCCAAGGTAGCCTTAACTGGGCACAGGGTAGCAAGTGGCTGGCTTTGGATAATAAAGGTGGTGGACCAACATGGTCAGTTTTGGAGTGTGGTATGATTAACCTTAAATAGGGCTTGTGTGGATGAGCTTGAATGTGTTTGAATTGTATGTAATGGGATGAATTCGATGTGTTTGGGTTGGCTACAGTGAATTTCCCAACGCGAAGTAATGCAAAGTATGCTAGTGAAAAAGCACATATGAACAGTTTAAACTCGTAAGTAGAGCAACTCACTAATTGTAGCGATATGACAAGCTTTTCCAAAATTGGTAGGGTTATTGGGAGGCGGCTGTCTGGAACAACTCTGTTGTTGCGCTTTAGGCCTTGTAGTGCTTTGTTGATTTGGAAGGACTTGGTAGGGTCGGGAAGATTGTTACATTTGTGGAAGTATGACAATGCACTAATGTAAAGGGACACTGAATTCGGTGACATTTTTTGGATGGATAGGTAGGCTATAAAATATAGTAACGCGTTACTATGCAAGGACCAGGTTTGCTGTTTAAAAATGATTGGAATTTATTCAGTGCAGCGCGATAAGTTTTGTAGGTTTTTTTGATAAGGAGCTATGAATAAGGCGTTTGGACTCAGCAATTAAATTTCCCATATCTGCTTGAGGTGCTATGTGGGCCACATCTCTGCCTCTGGAGCCAGGTTGCGAAACTTTCCCCACTGTGAACGAGAAATACTGTCAGCTATTTTGTGCAGTTTTGTTGGGACGGGTTGGGCTTTAATTGTGATGTTATGTTACAATGTGAGGAGAACAAGTTTTCTGACAATGTTCATTACCCTTGTTAACTTAGATGTCAATGTGTTAATGATTTGTACAACTTCCATGTTGTCAATGTGGAAAAGTATGCGTTTGTTTGATAACCATGCGTGCCATAACAGGATTGAAATATATACTGGAAATAGTTCTAAGAATGTCATGTCACGAATAACGTCAAAAAACACCCAGTGGGTAGGCCATTTTGAGTGAGCCCAGCGGCCAGCAAAAAAAGATTAACCCCCCCCCCCCCCGGTTGCAGGTTGCACAACAGTATTAAATTCTGCTATATATTCTTACCAAACTTACTCACCTTGATTATGGCCTCACTCAATAAAAACAAACTTCTCAGATGTTTTACTTTCACATCTTGTAGTACTACGCATGTGAGTTAAGGCCAGCTATAGCGTCTCTATGCAAATGAGCTTATAAAAACGCATAAGAGTTATATTTATTATTCAGAGAAAGTATTGATTTATTATCTTATGCATACTTAGTACCCAAGATATGTTATAACCAGTACACATTATGTCGTCATATTATGAAGTCACTGATATCACCTACTGGAGGTAATAAAACACATCAACAAAACAGCTTCGGCGCTAGGGATTACCCTATTTATTTTTACATAAAAATTGTATAATGCTAATAAGAATATTCTATAGATTAATAAAACTGCTGCACAAATCCTAGGCATTTTCTCATTTGATCGGAATTTGAGGAAACTTATACCGGACTGTACATTTTTACTTTTATTAAACTTAAAACTTTACAGATAGAAATTTTACAACTGAGCTGTTGATATTCTGCAGCAAAACCAGCAAACTTTAGAATATTTTCTTCTAAATATACCTTGTTTCAGTTAAATAAAATAGAGCATGCACTTGCGCCGAAGCAATTTTGATGACATCCACATCCATTATAATCTTGTGTAGTAAAGAACAATGACGTCATAATATGACGTCATAATGTGTACTGACTATCTCGTTTATATATCTAGTGGGTACCAAGTATGTATTAGACAATAAGTTTTAACTTTCTCTGTGTAATAGATAAAGTCCTAAGCCATTTTAATTAGATTATTTGCATACAAATGGCTATACCTAGCCTTAACTCACCAGCGTACTGTTACTTAACATTTCAGCACAAAAAAATACATACCCATCCAGCAAGGCGTTCAAGTTTGTTTACATCAAAGTCAATTAGGTGCTTGAAAGCCATGTATTTGGCCTCATCACTCAATCCTGAAATAAAATTAAGAAAAAAAATATTTATTGGTCTCATCAATATTTTTCTTCTAATTTTTCTGGACAGGAATATATTGTTTTACATCTCAGAAAAAAAACTGGGCACCTACCTCTCTGCTAAAGTCCTGCAATCAAGAGAAAAAATCAGGAATTATTTTGGATCGGCCATGTTTTGACGTGAACCTTGAGTTAATACTGTAATGACACCTGCAAGGTCTGCTTTCATACCTTGATTAACTCTTATCATCCTCGGAAACGTCCTTGTATCCCATTCTAGCGACAAAGTACGTAATTCCCAGCGTTCTAGTTCTACACCGCGCACGACAAAAAACTCATCTCAGCTCGATATATCCTGTATGCTATCAGAGCTTAGAGCCCCAGAAAAGCGCGACAACTCTGGATCTCGCAAAAAATCACAAAAAAAGTCCCAAAGTCAGACACACAGTGACAGTTAAAATTATATGGAAATATTTTCAGTGTGGGACTTTCATATCTACTGCTTTCCCAATAAAGGACTTGAGAGTGAACACTTCTTTGGATCAACTCTTATAGGTATACTTATACTTAATTACAGATTTTTATCTTAAAACACTTAAAATGGCCTCCTTAACATTTATTTCAATAAATACAAGAGGTTTAAATTCTAAAGAAAAAAGAGATAAATTTTATAGTTGGATTTATGATACAAAAATTGATGTCATTTTAATTCAAGAAACACATTTTGTTGAAAAAAATGTTTTTCAATACGATTGTGCTTGGAATGGAAAGTCTATACATTGCTTCTCTGACTCTGCATTTAGCAGAGGGGTGTCTATTTTATTTAGAAAAGGGATAGATGTGGATATAAATAGTATACATAAGAGCAGTGATGGCAGAAAACTAATGGTTAATATTAATATTGGTGATATCGCCTATAGTTTGATAAACATTTATGCGCCAAACAAAGAAATATCCAGGGTTGATTTTTTTAAAGGTATGAAAAGATTTATTATAAATAATTCAACCAATGCAAGTAATATCATTTTATGTGGAGACTTTAATTGTCACATGGACGGAATTAATAATGATAAAAGTTCAAAGGTTTTAAAAGAAATTCTTCAAAATATGGAATTGACAGATTTGTGGAAGGATAAATATGTAAATCTTAATGGATACACATGGTGTGATGCAAACAACGTCCCCAAGAGTCGCATAGATTATATTTTTATTAGTTCAACTCTGTTGATGAAAATAAAACAACTTTGTCTCCGTAGAATTCCTGGTACTCATAATAACGGCACCAGAATGTCAGATCATAGAATATTAAAATTTGATTTTTCAATGCATAATAACGAGCGAGGAAGGGGATACTGGAAACTTAATACTTCACTTTTAGAGTGTAATGAGTATAAATCACAAGTTAATGAATTGATCAAAGATATAAGTAAAAGAGAAGGCACGCCTATTGATAAGTGGGAGTCCTTGAAACGGTCGATCAAGGATTTTTCAATATCTTTTTCAATTAAACGTCAAAAAACCTATAAACAATTAATATTTCACATTGAAAAGGAAATTACTGAAATTGAAAATTCACCTCATAATTTAATAGACATGAATAAAAAACGCATTCTAGAAAATCAATTAAGTAACTTATACGATAAAAAAGCTCGAGGGGCACACATCCGATCACGGGCGAAATGGGTTAGTGATGGTGAAAAAAATACCAAATATTTTCTAAGTTTAGAAAAGAAACACCAAACAAACAATGTCATCCAAGAAATTTTAAACGATAAAGATGTGCTCAGCGATGATGACGATATACTTGGTGCAATGTGATTTTTATGAAAATCTTTATACTTCAAAATTAGTGCCGAGCGATGATATTGACCTATATTTAGATGGTTGTAATGTAAATAAACTTTCTAACAAGGATAGAGACATATGTGATGTTTTCCCCTCAATATCTGAATGTAAAGAAACAGTTATGAATATGAAATCAAATAAAGCCCCTGGACTAGACGGAATACCAAGCGAATTTTATCAATGTTTTTGGAATCAATTATCCCCTTTATTTTATGAAATGTTAAAGGAAATTTTCTTGAATGAAGAAATGACTTTTTCGCAAAGACTCGCAGTTATTTCCCTAATACACAAAAAAGGGGAAAAATATCTTTTAAAAAAACTATAGACCAATTAGTCTTACTAACACAGATTACAAAATTATAGCCTTTATTTTTGCACGTAGATTACAGAAGATTATTTACAAGCAAATAGGATATGAACAAACAGCGTATATAAAAGGCCGATTTATAGGATTGAATGCCCGCTTTATACTAGATTTTTTTTTATTATTGTGAAAGCTATAACAAAGAAGGAATTTTATTATTTTTAGACTTTGAAAAAGCCTTCGACTCAGTCGAATGGAATTTTTTATTCAAAACTTTAGAAAAATTTAATTTCGGTCCGAATTTCTTAAAGTGGATAAAAACCCTGTATTACAGCCCTATCTTTAGATTAAAGAATAATGGATGGATTTCAAAAACATGTAAAATGAAAAGAGGAATCAGACAAGGCTGTCCAATATCAGCCATTTTGTATCTTTTTGTTGCGGAAATTTTGTCTATTAAGATTAAAGAGAATGAAAGTATAGAAGGTTTTCAAGCTGATTACATGGAAAAAGAAGTAAAAAATTTACAGCATGCTGACGATATGACACTGACATTAAAAAATATTGAATCTCTGAAACAAGCTTTGGAAACTATAAACAATTTCTGCATCCATGCAGGTTCTAAAATAAACATTAACAAAACTGAATGCATTCTTCTTGGTCCTCTAAAAAATCTTTTTAGAGAAATAGAGGGCATTACAGTAACAAACGAGGCAGTAAAGTGTCTAGGTATTTATATAGGTCACGATAAAATTGAATGTTATAATAAGAACTGGATGAAAGTCTATCATGAAATAGAGACTCTATTTGAATCTTGGAAGAGAAGAAAATTAACAATATTTGGGAAATGTACTATAATAAACTCTCTAGCGCTAGCAAAACTCATTTACATAGCAAGTGTTTTGGAAACACCCAATGGAAGTTATATTAAAAACATTAATAGACTAATATTCAATTTTATATGGAATAAAATTGATCGGATCAAAAGGAACACAATGGTTGGCCATGTTAAGGATGGTGGTTTAGGGATAACTGATATTAAATCTAAGTTTAGAGCACTAAAAGCCACATGGGTTCGTAGATTGAAAGAAACAGGTCACTGCATAAAGAATTACGTAAATAGTTACTGTATTCCAATAAATATAGATATCGATTATGTGATAAATACAACGGAAAATAAAATAGAAAATTACGAAATAATACAAAATATGCCTTTATTCTATAAACAAGTATTCACCTGCTTCAACGCATGTAAACATATACAAGACAACCTCAATATTGAAAATTTTCTTAAACAACCGATATGGTCAAATCTAAGATATTCATATAAAGGAAAAACAATTTTCTTTAAGAATTGGCTTAAGAGCAGTATATTGTTTGTCAAAGACATATTTTCCGAAAATGGGACTTTAAAACCACCAGATGAAATGGCAGGGATATTAATCAATAAGAGTAATTGGTTATGTGAATATAAAATAATAAAATCAATTTTCAAGAAATATGAAGAAAAATATGATTTCAATGTGTGTCAACATTATAAGGAAATGTCATTAAATACCCCATGCTTTAATAAATATTCAACAAAATTCTTTTATAATGAATTTTTAAAGAGCAAATTTCAAGTTCCAGTTGTGCAAGCAAAATATAATAAAGAGTTTAATATACTTAAAAGCGACTGGGAAAAAATCTATATAAATAAGATAGAGTTAATGAAAGATAAACAAATCGCGGAATTTAACTATAAGCTAATAAATAATATACTATCAAATAATTATTTTGTAAGCAAGATAAACAAAAACTCTAATTACATATGTAAAATATGTAGCGAAGTTGAAGAAAATTCAAAGCACCTAATTTTTGAGTGTGCAAATGTGCAGCTTTTATGGAATAGAGTGAGCGATTTTCTAGGTTTTGATGTAAAATGGAAACACATAATTTTTGGTTTTTACAATGTTAGAAATGAAACCACTGTCATATATAATTTACTGTTGTCTTTTGTGGCTTTTAAGATATATAAATATAAAATGTATTGTCGATTAGAAAATGTTGATGAAACAGCTGAAAGAATATTACTTAATTTAAAATCTTGTATTTTAAAGTATTCTGAAATTTTACATGCTGTGGGAAATACAAATTATTCCATATTTTTTAAAAAATTATTAAGAAAAATGTAGATGTTTTTGTCTTTGAGGGGGACCAGGCCCTCGGGACGTACACAAGAAGGGAGGTAAAATTAGAGACTCTGAGATGGTGATAGATTTACCTCCCTTCTATATATCGTAAATATATATTGTTTACATATGTAATGTAAAATACCGATGATTTTCCTGACAGCTATACAGTATTTGTTCGTTTAAAATTGTATAATTATATTTATTATGTTGTTTGCATATATTATCTAAGCATTCTACGAAATGCTAATTTCAAATCAAGAAAATTCAACATGTACATGTAATTACAATGTTATACTTGTAATGGAGCTTAGTCAGGGCCCCATCCCTGGCAGCTGCCAACTTATGAGTATATATATATATATATATATATATATATATATATATATATATATATATATATATATATATATATATATATATATATATATATATATATATATATATATATATATATATATCAAAAATTGTTAATAAGTAGGATCTGGGAAATAAATTTGGAAAAAAAAAAAAAAAAAAAAAAAAAAAAAAAACTCTTATCATGTGATATGGTTTTTGATGCCAATAGTGGCATCAACTAGTCGCCTGCAAAAGGCTCTGCCAGGTGCTACTGTTTTGCATGCAAAATTGAGGAGTCGAATCAGTGATTGTAAGGCCTTTAGGGAGACCTTTTTACTTATCATGACTGTCTGAATGTTTTGTCGGAGAGAAACTAACTTGTC
Source organism: Saccostrea echinata (assembly GCF_033153115.1). Taxonomy (NCBI): domain Eukaryota; kingdom Metazoa; phylum Mollusca; class Bivalvia; order Ostreida; family Ostreidae; genus Saccostrea; species Saccostrea echinata. Next base: position 3,496,983 of record NW_026889824.1, read on the forward strand.
TTGCGGAAATCACATTACCTTGTGGATTGTGTCATATTCAATTCCTAGAAAAATTATTGTTGTGCTGGGCTCAGTGGTTTTGTCAAAAGCTATTGGTATTTCGATATGGCTACATATATTTTTCAAAAGGTCGAGGGTAGATTGGCACCGATTAGAATTTGGTGGTCCCGGAAGAGAAATAGTGTAGAATATGGGGGTTGCGTGAGCTAGATTGAATGATCCAATGTAATGCAGTTGCGAACTTCTCCCACATTGCACAGCTAATGGATGTACCGAATAGCATCATTTTGTCAACAGGAATGAGCAAGAATGCAGATTTTATATCAGATTTAGCTAATAAAGTACCTGCCCCCAGTGTCGCGATGATAGCTGCTACGTCGTCCACTGGTGCGTAGCGTACTAAACATGCAACTGGATCTACGAAGGAATTGATCGATTGATGATCTGGGAAGGACAGGTGATGGATGTGTCTAAAATCTTCATCTTTTTTGGGAACAAGTCCTAATAGTGAGATTTGAAGGGATGGGATTGGTGGATATTCAAATGGTCCCCCTACCCTCTGGAGCAGGAGTTCTGGGGTTAACTATAGCACTTTTTAAATTTTTTGATTCCCTGTAAATTCTTGGGTCACTGTACTGGAGTTGAAAACCATGTAGGAAACTGTTTATGAGAAAAAATTTAGCACTGTAAGCTTGTAGATAATCAGATAAATTGTAGACATCAATTGGAATTTTTTTCAAAACTGTTGATATCTTTGTTAGAATCTTGTATTTCTATTCCTGCATTTGATTTAGGGGTGTGATCCGCCACATGAATTGCACGAGTGGACTCACCTGCAATTTGAGTAGAATTTGCATGACCTGCCTGAAATAAAATCGTAACAGTAACGATTAGATGCTGAATTTACATTTTTCTTAGCTGTTGGTATATTGGGTTGTTTATGTTGGGGGAAAAATTATGTGTGGGAGATATGGGCGTTTCTTGGGCCTGCATGGTTAATTGTTGGTGACATGGATCAACCACAGTTCAGAGTTTATGATTCCTCAAGATGAGTGTGGGTCTGACACTTTGCGAAGCCGAAATTGTTCGTCATATGTGAACCCACCATTCCCAGATCTGTCGGCTGCCATTCTTACATCCCTCATTAACTTAAAAAATTCTTGGGCTCTAGTTCTGTATTTTCCTAACATAATACTTGTGAAGATGATGAAGGCTGACGTCCATTTGTCGATTGACAAAAAGGTGCGGGGTTTATGCTTAACAAGGCACATCGTGCCATTACGTATTTGTATTTGGCCTTGTGTATCTAAGTGATCTGAGATTTCCCGCACCGATTGTAATAGCATGGATAGATCGACAAATTTTCCTTCCCAATTTTTAAGGTCTTCCGCTCCAGGCGGAAGACCTTCTACTGATTCTGATGGTTAAGATTATTAAGGTCTCCCGTCTCCACGGAAGACCTTATAGTGATTCTATTGTTTCTTATTATTAAGGTCTTCCGTCTCCAACGGAAGACCTTATTGTTTTCGTTCGGTTTCTTTTTCCCTATTATTATTATTATTAGGGTCTTCCGTCTTCAGCGGAAGACCCTTCTATTATTCTTCGGTTTCTTTTTCACTTTTATTAGGGTCTTCCGAGCTTCCTTCGGAAGACCCTACTGTTATTCTACTGTTTCTTATTATTATTTTATTTTTTTTTCCCGCCGATTTTCAGCAGGCGATTTCTCGGAGACCTTTTGTCCGATTGCTATGAAACTTTCAGGGTAGATACAATGTATTATTGCCTAAAAACGGTTTTTTCAAATTTTTGATATATACCCCCGTTCATGAGTTATTGCCCTTTAATCGATATTTGGAGGGTCTCTTGTCCAGTAGAATTCTCAATAACGACACATGATATTTGCATGAAAACTGGAGAACTTGTAACTAATACATTGCAGATGCACAGAACATCAAAATTGTAGGCTAATTTTTTTAAGTTCGGTAGCTATGTGACGGCAAGTTTTAAGAATTATTTTTCTATGAAATTTTGCTGCTTTTTGTTTAATAACTTTTAAACTGATAAAAATTTGGTAAGACATATAGAATAAAAGTTGTGTGTAATTACGAGAGCTTTCAGATAACATCAAGAAAAAGGGGCTGGCCCCTATATTCAGGGGACAGCAGATCATAAAAGTATTTTTTGGATGGCTAAAAATATTAAAATATTATGAAAAAGTTTGAATGACATAATTTCTAACATATTAAATCTTGTCATGTGGTATAAAGAGAAACAAGCTCCGAGCTATATTTTATTCTATTTTATATAATAATTATTCGAGAATCGTACAGGAACAAGTTGTCTACAAACCAGCCATGCCTTTTAGGGCATCGTAACACATGCTTGTACGGTTTTAGATAGTTGTTGTGTTTTAAATAAATTGTTCGATTTCTCTGTTTTCTGTTATTTAAATCGTTTATAAATGCAAGTTATTTACACAAGTAAAGGTAAATCAACATTTGCAAATGCATCCGTATAGAAAGAGTCTTAATCGGGGCCTCTTGTTTGTAACCTGGATGTAAACAATCACGAGCGGCATTGTGGGAAGAAGACACTAAAGACCCGATATACGAAAAACGTGATATGATCTGATGCTTTGTTGGCAAATATTTTTAAAAAAGTGTAGTTTAGTATAGCATAATGCTTCATAATCAATAATTTTTAAAAATAAATCATGTATAACACTCAATCTGATTATTTTATTTTTTGAAAAATCATCAGGTCAAATATCAGGTCTTTAGTATATCAAGTCTTTAGTACGTCCCCGAAAGTAGCCATGCAAGTCGGAATTACAGACAGAAAATGAGAAGAAAATATGTGAAGTTGACAGTTGTACATTTTCTTAACGTACGAGCCGTATGTAGACAAGCACGTTTAATCCACATCTACGAAGCAAATAAAATCCTTGGTTGCGTACAGGGAGCATTAGTTTTAAAGGGATATATATATTCTTGCGCAAATTGTTTACGAGGAAATTCTGACGATCACATTAACAGCGATGAACAGTCTTGTGTCGGAGTTTTCTGTGATAAATGTAGCGAGTGATGAAAGAGTTCACGGTGACATTTTAATATATGATTGGCGTGGACCATGGAAATGAAGGTTAGAATTTTTCTTATCTAAAATTTAACAGCTGCTTACAGCACTGATGTTTACATGTATATGCCAGCAAATGTATAAATGTACGCACAAACACTGATGTATGTTATCTATTTTATGGTTCAGTCTCTGTCTGTTAGCCCTGACATGACTTTGTCAAATCCCCATTGCTTTACCTTATATTTAAATGTATGAGAGCATGTAATTTCACCAAGACTTATTTTTTTTATTGAAACAAAAAAATGCAAAAATTCAACAATACACTATCTAAAATACTACATGTATAAACATGATAATTATTGTTATATATTCTTCAACAAGTATGAATAGCTGTTATAACTAGGGCCTTAATTAATATTATAATTTGTTATACCTTTAAAAATTTGTTCTTATATAAATCTATACCAGTGTACACTCAAAATGTCTAACATTTCCAATGTTTTATGTGCAATCATAAAAAAATCTATGTTGAACCGCAAAGTGAGATATTGAACCTGTCGATGAGATCATTGGACTGCTTACATATTACAGTATGCGCGGGATTAGTTAAATCTCATTTGCATTCGTTGGTGTTCGAAAGTTACGGAATTGACAGAGTTTTACCTCAGTGCTGGTAAAGGAAATTTACATCACGGAAGCCACTACAAAATACATGTATGTCAAACAAAAAAAGAAAGTAAAAGATATAACAAAACATTTATTGACCGTGTTCTCGGGGTAAAATGCAATTTGCTGACCCCTTGAACCAAACTGTTTCCCTTCGGCCTAATGGCCTCAGGCAAACAGTTTGGTTCTTGGGTCCGACAAAACACATGTTGCCCTCGAACCCAGTTAGTAAATGTGTATTATTATTGGAAAATCTCAAAAATGTCACTCAGTTAAATTGCAAAAGAAATTTGGAAATATATTTATACATAAAAGTTCGAATTATTTCTTTGGTAAGACTGCAGGATTGATTTGTGTTTTGTTTATTGCCCCTTCAATTTTTTTTAGTCATATTATTATGCCACCACTTGCTGGTGGAGGCCTGCAAATATAGACCTGTACTTGACACTTATGGCCTTTGGGAAGTGAGGGATCTTTTTCGTGCCAGCACCTTCTGTGACATAGAACCTCGGTTCATACGGTTTCATCCGAGGAACCTATCTCCACATCCAGCTGTGGGATTCGAACCTGCGACGTAAGGATCAGCTTCTTACTGACACTTTGATTGATTGTATGTTGTTTTACATCTTACTTGAGAATTTTTCTCTCGTATAGAGACATTACCACATACTGGTGAAGGGCTTCAAACATAGACCTTAATACTTGGCACTAAGGTCCATTGAGCAGTGAGGGTTCTTTATTGTCCCAACATCTACTGTGAGGTTTTTAAGGTCTCATCTGAAAAACCTTTGACTTTCATTCTAATGCTTGGCGCTTGGTGAAGGAACCTTCATTACCTGTATGCTTATGTCTTAGGTTAATGACACAGCAAATGAGAATCAAGCCCAGGCCTGATTACAAAATGAGTGCCCTACAACTAGGCTACCATTACAGATAATGAACTAGATTAATTACCATGTAAAACATTGTTTAGTAAAAAATTAGTTCTTGAAATTAGAAAATAGAATTTTTTATGATTGGGGTATGTAAACTTAGAGTGGTATTTGGGTTATACAGTAAAACACGCTTACTGCGAACAGACTTAAAAAAGGAATTGAAGCATATAGTGAAGTGATTTTTATTCCCTGTGGTTTTTAAACATACTGAAAACTAAACTGAAAAATGAATACATTTATAATGAATCAAAATTATTTGTCCCTGGCACTTATAAGCATGTTTTACTGTAATGACAAAATAATGGGGATTTGTTTTCACAGTGGCTGTATATTGTGAATAATTAAATAAGTCGATAGCAACTTTTCAGTTTTAAATTAATCTCGTTCAAGCAGATGCTTGTCTGTCTCCGTAAACTCCAACGAGCAGGAGTTTATGGAGACAGTCGAGCATCTGCTTGAATGAGACTAGTTTTACACATGCTATCTACATGATCTAAGTGGTAATTTTTTATAAAAAAATATGTATACTGGTATATTATTTAAAAAGTACATATTATACAAAAAATACCGACTAACCAGTTATGAAAATCATAACCCGTCATCCCATACTAAACCGGTTACTATATTTCTGACTGATTAGATGGTTACCCAGTTGACCATTGCCATCCCTAATAAATTTTTTACATGTATAAGTTATGTGCATTTCCTTTGTGAAATCATAAAAAAAAACTCCTAATTAATCCCTATTTATATTATATTTTGTAATTGACTGCATGTAAACATCTATTTAATAGAGTACTTTTTACAAATAATACACGGAAAATGTGACAGTATCTTTGAACTCTGTTTGATGGTTTCATTAGGGGTGTCAATGAATATTCGAGTACTCGACTATCATTCAATCATTCTGACTATCGACTAAAATTTGTTAAGTCGGTTGTTCGTTTAAAATTTGCTACTCTTAAATTCAATGTAAAAAAAAATTGGATCTGCTCAGTTCATTTATTAATGTATCAGTGTTCAAACTCAGGGAAAGGCTTAACCAGTCTTTGTTAATTGTTCAAAGGAATTTTGTTGTTCGACAAACATGCATTGGCATACTTTAAAAGATGCAAAAAATATCATAATTAAAATTTTGTTTTTATAAGAGTTACACTTTAATTGTTTAACAATCACGGGTCACTGACAAGACACATTCAAATGGCTTCAGGTAAGAAATCAATAACAGGTAAGAAATCAATAACAGGTACATGTACTAGCAGCAGGAAAAGAAAGGATAAATACGAGCATTTGATGTACTGTACATAGATAAAATGTGCAGTCAGTGATTTTTTTAGAGCCGACTTGGGGCCGAAATTCGGCCCCAGTCCCAATTGAAAATATGCCTGTATTTTCCCAAAATGTAATGGAAGTTTTCCCAAAGAAAAACTTACAAAATATGTGATCAAATTTAGTTTGTTTATTGCATGTTTTTCAAGCAGGTTTTGTTGTTCAGGTGGCAGGGGATAGTTTCGTACTAAAGACCCGGTCAAATTTCTTAAAGAATTGAGATATCCCCTGTTTGATGTGATATTTATGTAGAAAAATGATTAGAATAATTATGGGACACATTTGCATTGTAGCAAAGTGCTTGCTGAAATAAATGATGTGCAACATGTAGGTGTCACTATGATGCTTATCATATACAGAGTTGTAAATGCGAACCTAAGACACATGGTCAGTTGCAGAGGAAATTCACTGAAAAGCAGTAGGCCTTAGAAGAAGGTGTGTATCTCAGAGGGAAGATGAATGGCCCCATATCAATTGGTGAATTTTCATTAGGGCATGCATTGATTTACAGACTACTGGGTGTTTTATCCTGTTCACTCCGGCCTGGGGGTAGGTTGTATGGGTATGACTGAGGCCCAAATCTTGGAAAAACAAGCCAAAATTTGGTGTATTTTTGGTACATGTGCACTCTACTAGGCAAATTACATGTAATTTGTTGACATAATTTGTGAGCCATGGGCATATGAAGTGTAATTAATTAGCCCCTGGAAAATTGTCCCCATGTACATGTTTTTATGGATCGCATGTATATGTGTACCCCCTCATCACATGTTTGGCATTTTAAAAAACTATCCTCTGCCACCTTCAAGAAAACACCAATTTTCAGAAATATGTAATTTAGTCTAATTCTTCTCTAAATAAGTTTATTGATGTATGCCATTTTCACAACTCACCATATTTCTTTTATTTGACTCTTATTCATTTAGGTAGAGAGACCTAAACACAAGGGGGGTAAACCTTTCCCAGTACACATTTTCAAAGAGTTTGAAGCATCAGCTTAATAAATTTTAACAGAGTAAGGCAATTTTTGTCTGAGAAAAATTTATTTGTTTGAAAATAATAGTTTGGGCACTGTCACATATATTTTATCAAATTTTGATGCAATATCACTTAGTATTAATTAAAATTAAAGGGGCTCAGTTATTGCGATATCACTCAAATTATAATCTTACTCTTTTTTATATGTATTTTCACTAAATATCATTATTTTGAGAAAAGAATGAGTCAGTATGCAAAAATATCAGTTCACAGAACCACATTTATTCAAAGAATTGCTGTGCTTTAATTTTTTTTTCAAATTAGACCCATCTTACTATTGATAATTACATAAAAAAAAAATACCCCCCTCCCCTTCATTTTCCCCCTCATTTGTCTTCTATAATGTGATAGAACTTAAACTTTTCATTATTTTCATATAGATTATATATTTTTCTTTAAATTATAACAAAACAGATGGTCTTTTTGCATATTTAATGAACAAAATATCAGAAATATGTACATTTTCATGTAATTATTGGATTCTACTAAACACCTGAAATTTACTCACAAATGCCAAGTAAGGACAGGATGATCACTTTAATTATTCAGGGGAATCAAATGCATGTATTTGATAACTCAGATACATTGAAATTGAATGGAAATATACTCAGAAAAAGGACAGTCAGTAAAATCAGATTTCCACAGTATATTTTCTATAGAATCAGGTAATGGTTGGAGGGGTAGGGTAGATAACTGCAATTTTCAGGACACTTCTTCTTGAACCTTTAATGCAAGAGGGGTTTTTGTATATTACAATAAATATCCTGAAAAATAGATTAGGTTTTCTTTTTGCAAATAAGCTATAGATGTATAAATTCAAGCAATTAAGAGGTAAAATGGGATTTCTCAAAACATCAAAAATAGGAGAGTATGTGTTTCATGTGAGTACATTTCATGAAGGCATGCAATTCTTATTGAATTTTTTATATGTAGCTGCATTTGAAATTGATCAAAGTTATCATTAAACACTGTTTTGATAAGAAATAGATTCTTTTGGATTGTAGGAGTTGGTCATTTTTGAAGTAACACAAAGAATATGGGGTTAAGGTGGTTGACCGACAATTGGTGGGGTCACTTATTGCCTCTAACTTTTTTATTTTTCATTGAAATAAGACATATTAAGTATATTTTTACTCAGAATTGGTTGCACTTTCTAAATATGGAAAGTTATTTTAATTAAAAAGCAAACTTTGAAAGTTAAAGGTGGCAGGGAATAGTGACGTACTAAAGACCCAGTCAAATATCTTAAAAAATTGAGATATCCCCTGTTTGATATGATATTTTATGTAGAAAAATGATTAGAATAATTATGGGACACATTTGCAGTGTAGCAAAGTGCTTGCTAGAAAAAATGATGTGCAACTTGTAGGTGTCACTATGATGCTTATCATATACAGAGTTGTAAATGCGAACCTAAGACACGTGGTCAGTTGCAGAGGAAATTCAGCTGAAAAGCAGTAGGCCTTAGAAGAAGGTGTGTATCTCAGAGGGAAGGTGAATGGCCCCATATCAATTGGTGAATTTTCATTAGGGCATGCATTGATTTACAGACTACTGGGTGTTTTATCCTGCTTGCTCGGGCCTGGGGATGGGTTGTATGGGTGCGATTGAGGCCCAAATCTTGGAAAAACAAGCCAAAATTTGGGGAGACCCCAGGTGCATTTTTGGTACATGTGCACTCTACTAGGCAGATAGGCAGATTACATGTAATTTGTTGACATAATTTGTGAGCCATGGGCATATGAAGTGTAATTAATTAGCCCCTGGAAAACTGTCCCCATGTACATGTTTTTATGGATCGCATGTATATGTGTACCCCCTCGGCACATGTTTGGCATTAAAAAAAACTATCCTCTGCCACCTCAGCCAAGTTGGATTTCTTCATAATTAGATAATTCATACCACTATTGTTCTTGATGCAAGTAATTAGATAATCCATACCAAGAATAGGCTTGATTAGTTATAACAATTGTTTGTTAAAGTAATACAAAGACAAAAACAAAGCTTTTTGACAATGCTTTTTAAGTGATTGGGCTTTCTGGGAGATTCCCAATTTAGCCTAATTGATGCTGAAATTCCCAATTCTGAGGGCCCCAGCCCCCAGTCCCAAAGTACTGAAAAAAAGGCAGTAAATATTATATCTGAAATGAAATACATTTGATACATATATTTATTACTACGAAAATGTTAATGATTCAATAATTTGTTGTATAATGGTTATAACGTAGTTTAAATATTGTACAGGCTAGCAGTCTCTTAAAGACAAAAAGGAAAATGACATGAAAAATTAATTTAGATTTCAACGAGTACTCGACTTTCATTTGACTAAAGCCTCTGACTGTGCGACTTAGCTGTCCAAGTAAAATTAACATCGCTATTTATCATTTATAAGTTGTACAGTTTTTTTTTTTTTTTAATTTTAAATGAGAAATTTCAATTTCTTTTGGATAGGTGTGACTGCCATCTGATAACTGAAATTTGATACCAAGCATGACCATATTTGCCAGAAGAGCATCTGTTTGGAGATGACAAAGAATAAGCAGCATAGTGAAATTTAAACAGTCACACAAGGATAAAAGTCCTTCCATCTAGGATTATGGACACATCAGGCCTTAATACATTAAGAACTTGTAATATATGTATTTTTACAAAAAAAATTTAGAGAGAACTGCTATTTTGGCATATACAACAACAAATGTTAACATATGTGCATATTTCAAATGACTTCAGTGCTAAGGGCATGTACATGAACGAGGATTGTTAGAAAAGTTTGCGGACACATTGATTTAAGGAAAATTTACTGTGCACTTTGAAAAATGACCTGTCTGAAGAAATACTTTTTTAATAGCTCGGTGCTCTCCAAGACTTTCAATGACATTGCAATTCTCAACTTTGTGTTTTCGCATTGATCATCTATAATTAGCGATGAAACAGTCATAACCCCTCTAATTTAATTCAAAATTTTGCAACATGCCCTCTTTGAATATTGTAGCGACATGTAAAATATCATTAATTTTTTTGCAATACAACAGTGCAATTTTTTTATTTCAAGAAATTGGTTTGATTTCAATATAGCTTTGATTACAAATAGACAACTCTAAGATACATAATTCTTTTTATCTTTCTAGCTCTTGTGAGCCAAAGGCTCAAAGAGCTAATGCTATGGCCATTTGTGCGGTGTATGTAAACTTTTTAGCTCACCTGAGCTGAAAGCTTAAGTGAGCTTTTCTGATCACCAGTTGTCCGTCGTCTGTCCGTCTGTCTGTCTGTCTGTCCGTCCGTCTGTAAACTTTTCATATTTTCATCTTCTTCTCAAGAACCACTGAGCCAAATTTAAGCAAAGTTGGTACACAGCATCCTTGGGTGAAGGGGAGTTTGTTAAAATGAAGGACCAACCCCCTTTACAAGGGGAGATAATCAAGAGAAGACAAAAATAGGGTGGGGTCATTAAAAAATCTTCTCAAGAACCACAGGGCCAGAAAAGCTGAAAGTTATGTGGAAGCATCCTGGGGTAGTGTAGATTCTAAATTCTTCAAATCATGGCCCCCAGGGGTAGGGCGGGGCCACAATAGGGAATCAAAGTTTTACATTGAAATATATAGGCAAAATCTTTAAAAATCTTCTTCTCAAGAACCACTGGGCCAGAAAAGCTGAAACTTATGTGGAAGCATCCTGGGGTAGTGTAGATTCTAAATTCTTCAAATCATGGCCCCCGGGGGTAGGGCGGGGCAACAACAGGGAATCAAAGTTTAAAATATATAGGCAAAATCTTCAAAAATCTTCTTCTCAAGAACCACTGGGCAAGAAAAACTGAAACATATGTGGAATCATCCTGGGGTAGTGTAGATTCTAATTTTTCAAATCATGGCCCCCGGGGGTAGGGTGGGGCCGCAATAAGTATTACAAGGGAGGGAGGGTCTGGTGAAGAACAGCAAGGCCAAAGTAACTCAGGTGAGCGTTGTGGCCCATGGGCCTATTGTTAGGATATGGGCCATAACTCAAGAACCCCTTGGCCAATTATTGTCAAATTTGTCACAGTGTATCCATGGCCCAAGGGCTCCCGTTAATAGTAAACTTAGGGTTGTGACCCTTAAACAAGGGGAGATAATTAGGTAAATAAAACCAAAAGTACTGGTTGCTAAAAAATTGTCTTCTCAAGAACCACTGGGCAGATTATCACCAAACTTTCACAAAAGGATGAGGATATATTGTAGATTAAAATTTGCACAGGGAATCGCTCTGGGACAAAGGGCTTGGTCTCAAGGTCACTTCAAAGTTGACCAAAAATTACATTTATTAAAATGTTGATATTTTGCTTACTATAAGGACTAGGATCATCAAATCTTGTCAGTTGATGCATCTAAGGACCTCGTATCATGTTGACTCAAAAGTAGGTCATGGTTACGTACTTTTTAAATTTTGCAGCCATTCTTTTTCAAAATGATTTAGAGGCATATTTTGAACAGTTTCAGGCCTATTATCATCAAACTTTTTCAGTTGACAAATGACAGAATGAGACCACTATTCTTTAAATTTGCTTGTTGTGTCTTAGGCTCATAATTTACATTATATCTACTGCAATCAACTTCAATGGATTCAAATATTTTTAATGAATTCTTATTAAAAAAATTTACTTGAATATATGTGTAATATACATGTACATGTAAAAGATTATTTTAACATGTTACAAAAATTTAAATATATGTGTCTTTTCCCCCCTTGTAAAACATTTGAATAAATGAACCCAAGAAGTACAGTAAAACCATTTTTTCTCAATTTCAACTGGACCAAGATTAAACATCAAGATATCCAATGACTCCAGATAACCATGCAGGGTAAAAAACTTAAAGAATAAGGGGTTGGGAGTACCAACTCACTTCACCATATAAATGGTACATGTATTTAGATATCAGTTTTTGAGATAATGAAGTTTAACTTTTAAGTTAAAGGCTAAAAAAGATGTTATGTTAACCCTAGTAGCGCTATATAAAATACACAGTGTTAGTGCTCTGAGCTGAATATTTTTGCCTTCGTTGGGTTGCATTTGTTTAAGCAATTTAATTCAGATTTTATTGAAAAAACATAGACATATTATACATCAAAATGTTCAGCAGAGATAGGACTTCAATATTTTGATAGCCAGTTTTCATTCTTTGGATAAATAAATAGGTAATTTACAGGTAAAGCGAATATATTATAAATAACACAACTTTTTCTTCATGCAACTAAACTTTTATTCATATTTATTCACTAAGATGCTTACTGACGGTAATACAGATAATTTTTAATACAGGGACATAGTTTTGGTACAACTTTTCAATGTTTGTGTAGTCACATCGTAAGAAATACCTTCATCAAAAGTTGGAGTCCGCCATTGTTGATTTTACCTTGATGTGGAATCTCGACATTTGCTGTATTTCTCTCTTAATCTGGCTTCTTTAAACTATTGTTTTCATTAGTCATGATATGATTGTCTTTATTTCTGTCGAGTTTATATGAAATAAAATACTTAGGATCGTTTTTTAACTCGGACATATCGAAGTCTAAACCCGTGAATCCAACCTTGGCATGGGCCGATCGCCGTCTAGCAAATTTCACATTTAAAACATGTTAAGCATAATCTTCCTCTTAGAAAACGTCGAAAACATATTGTAGTAAATATCTATCAAGTTTTTAACCGCGATTTTAGTCTCTAAACAAGTTTACTAGCACATTGAAAAATGTTTTCTTGAATACGCCGCCATTTTGAATCACGCGGAATAAACATGACCTTTTCACCTGTCTAAATTTACACAACCAATCACATTTCATCTAAGTAATGGATTTTTTTATTCATTCAAACCTATTACCAAATAAGGAAAGTGCTTTTATTAGACAAAATTTCCATTGGCCGCCTAAAATAGCGGTTTAAAAATATCGTTGCTGTCACCCGGAATATTCCGGGGTCAGCTCACAGCACATGGCTTTGTTTACCGGAAAATTCCGGGTTCAGCACTACAAGGGTTAAAATTTTCCACAAGTGACACCGTGTCTTACTGATATCATCCTTGTGCATTTCTTGTAAGAGTATTTTTCTACTTACTGATTGTCAAACAATGGATATCCTCAATCAGTAACACATTTGGATTACTTACTATGTAGTTATGCTGTGTAAATGTTTTGTCAAGCAATTATTATGACAGTGATGTAGCAAAACACTGATGATTCTGTAGTATGACACGTGCTACTAACATGATTGCATCAAAGATGTTAGATGAATAGAAAAGTCGAGAAATCAAAAATCAAAAGTCAAAGTTCAAGAAATGAGGGTCTGGGAGTATTAGTGTTTTGGATACAATTTCAGGAGTACTGTTGGAGAGAGTACAGTTGAATTATATATCCTCATGCTCACTCCAGATTCAGAGTTCCGGAGATGAGGTCTCTTGATATTTGGGTCAAAGAAGAAAGAGAATGTTAGCAAAGTTGACAATCTAAACAGAAACATGTAACCTTTAGGTGGAAATTAAACAAATATTTATCCTTTTATTACGACGTCAACTTACAAGCTAAGAAGGAAGACCCACTCGTTGCTTTGCAACGAGCTTTGCTCTAGTTATTATTATTTTTATTCTTTTTTCTTCTTACAAATTTTGTGCAGACGATTCCTCGGAGATGGCTCGTTCAATTTCATTCAAATTTTCATGGTAAATGCGTTGACATCTGAAGTTAATTCCGGCCATTCCGTTAAGGGATATTAACTTCCGGTCGGAAGTTATCGCCCTTTTATCAAAATTTAGAGGACCTCCTTGTCTGCGATGGAACTCAAAAACGGCTTAAGCTAGAGCGCTGAAATTTTCAGTGATGATAGAGGACATGTTGCCATTTTGCACCTGGGTTTGGATATTTTCCGGAAGTGCCTAGTATGGAAGCTCGGTAGGGGTCGAAATTTAGGACACGAAACATGAGTGAATTTTCAAGACATTTTGTATCATATCTTTTAAAGTATAATTATTTTGTTAAAACATACTGAACAATATTTGTGCAGAATGACAAGATCTTTAATATGATATCAAGAGAAAAGGGCTGACTTGTCATATTAGGGGCCGAGAGGGGCCAAAAGTATTAAATCAATAACTCTTTAACGATCAATATTTTAGTATACATTACTGAAGCAAAAATGTTTATCTTAACAATTTACAACTATTTATTATAATATTTATGTCATATGTTACATAAATAGGGGCCATGAGGGGCCAGAATGCCAAATCTTTGACGCTTTATATCTTAAAACTATGAAATATTTTGATAAGCAATATTGAACAAAAGATGTTCAAAATAATGTTATAAACAATATGCAACCTTTCATTTTTTGCTAAACGTCCTCATTAAGGAGTTGAAGGACCGGCCCCTAAATTCTTCTTTTGCAAATATCTCAGAAACGAAAAAGAATTTCTGACTAATTGTTGAACAAAAAGTGTTCAAAATCATGAGAGCTTTAAAATGATGTGAAGAAAAAGGGGCTGGACCCTCAAAATAGGGGCTGAGAGGGGCCGAAAGTCTTTGATCAATTACTCTTTAACGATCAATATTTTGTAATGCATTACTGAAGCAAAAATGTTTATCTCAACACTTTACAACTATATATTATGATATTCACATCAAATGTTACATAATTAGGGGCCATAAGGGGCCAGAATGCTAAATCTTTGACGCTTTATATCTTAAAACTATGAAATATTTTGATAAGCAATATTGAACAAAAGATGTTCAAAATAATGTTCTAAACAATATGCAACCTTTCATTTTTTGAAAAAACGTCCCCATAAAGGAGTTGAAGGACCGGCCCCTAAGTATATCCTTCGCATATATTTCGGAAACGAAAAAGAATTTTTGAATAGTTGTTGAACAAAAAATGTTCAAAATCATGAGAGCTTTAAGGTGATATCAATGAAAAGGGTCTGACCCCTTAAATGAAGGGCCGAGAGGGGCCAAAAGTATACAATCAATAACTCTTTAATGATCAATATTTTGTAATATATTACTGAAGCGAAATAGTTCATCTTCAAACACTTTTTCTAAATAACATGATGCTGATATCATATGTTACGCAATAAGGGGTCTTTAGGGGGCCAGATTGCATAATCTTTGGCACAGTATATCTCGAAAAGGAAGAATATTTTGATAAACAGTATTGAACAAAAGACGTTCAAAATAATATTCTGAACAATATGCATTCTTTCAATTTTTGCTAGACGTCCCCATTTAGGACTTGAAGGACCGGCCCTTAATATTTCTTTTGCATATATCCCGAAAACAAAAAAGAATTTCTGAAAAGTTGTTGAACAAAAAGTGTTCAAAATCATGAGAGCTTTAAGGTGATATCAAGAAAAAGGGGCTGACCTCTCACATTAGGGGCCAAGAAGGACCGAAGGTCTTTAATCTATAACCCTTTAATGATCAATATTTTGTTCAACATTACGGTATTAAAGCAAAATTGTTCGTCTTAACAATTTATTTATATCATTATATTTGATCGAAAATCTCAGTCAAGTTCTTATCTCATCTTATCAAAAATCGGACGGAAGACCCACTCGTTGCTCGCAACGAGATCTCATCTAGTTATTATTATTATTTTTCTTCCAACCGATTTTGTGCACGCGATTTCTCAGAAACGGCTGGGCCGATTTATACCAAACTTTCAGACGTAAAAGATATTCAATTGATCTTGATAGGTTTTTTTGTTTTTTGATGACGTCACTTCCGGTCGTGAGATATTGACGATTTTCTGATTTTCAGAGGGTCGGCTTGTCCTGGAAACTCCTCCTAAACGACTAAAGCTATTGAGTTAAGATTTTCAGTGAAGATAGAGGAAAGATTGTAGATGTGCAATTGGGCATCTATATCTTTCCAGCTGAAATGGCGTTGAAGCTCGCCTGGGCTCGAAAAATAGGCTCACAAACATCTTGCAAAATTTGACACGTTTTCTTTTATATCTTTTTACCTGTAAATATTTTGTTAAAACATGTAGTACAAAAGATGTGTAAAATGATCAGACCTTTCATTTGATATCGAAAAAAAAGGGCTGATCCCTCAAATTAGGGGCTCAGAGGGGCCAAAAGTCTTTTACGTATAACTCTTGAACGATCAATATTTTGTAATAAATTACGGAAGCAAAAATGTTTATTTTATCGATTTGCAACTGTATGTTTTAAAATATTGATCATATGTTACGTAATAAGGGGCCAAAAGGGGTCAGAATGCTAAATCTTTGACACTTTATATCTCAAAAAGGGGGAATATTTTGAAAAGCAATATTGAACAAAAGATGTTCAGAATAATGTTCTTAACAATATGCACCCATTCAATTTTTGTCAAACGGCCCCATTAAGAACTTGGAGGGGTGGCCCCTAAATATTTCAATTCAGCATATCTCCAAAACGAAAAGAAATCTCTGAATAGTTGTTGAACAAAAAGTCTTCAAAATCACAAGACCTTTCATTTGATATCAGGAAAAAGGGGCTGACCCCTCAAATTAGGAGCTCAGAGGGGCCAAAAGTCTTTCATCTTTAGCTCTTTTATGATGAATAATTTGTAATACATTACTGAAGCAGAGATGCTTATCTTAACGTTTTACAACAATATATGATAAAATTCTGATCATATGTTACGTAATAGGGGGTCAAAAGGGGCCAGAATGCTAAATCTTTGAGGCTTTATATCTCGAAAAGGGGAAATATTTTGATAAGCAATGCTGAACAAAAGATGGTCAGAATAATGTTCTAAACAATATGCACCCTTTCAATTTTTGTCAAACGGCCCCATTAAGGACTTGGAGGGGTGGCCCCTAAATATTTCCATTCAGCATATCTCCACAACGAAAAGAAATCTCTGAATAGTTGTTGAACAATAAGTCTTCAAAATCACAAGACCTTTCATTTGATATCAAGAATAAGGGGCTGACCCCTCAAATTAGGGGCTCAGAGGGGCCAAAAGTCTTTCATAGTTAACTCTTTAACGATCAATAATTTGTAATACATTACTGAAGCAAAGATGCTTATCTTAACGATTTACATCAATATATGAGAAGATTCTGATCATATGTTACATAATAAGGGGTCACAAGGGGCCAGAATGCTAAATCTTTTACGCTTTATATCTCGAAAAGGGAGAATATTTTGATGAGCAATACTGAACAAAAGATGGTCAGAATAATGTTCTAAATAATATGCACCCTTTCAATTTCTGTCAAACGGCCCCATTAAGGACTTGGAGGGGTGGCCCCTAAATATTTCCATTCAGCATATCTCCACAACGAAAAGAAATCTCTGAATAGTTGTTGAACAAAAAGTCTTCAAAATCACAAGACCTTTCATTTGATATCAAGAATAAGGGGCGGCCCCTCAAATTAGGAGCTCAGAGGGGCCAAAAGTCTTTCATCGTTAACTCTTTAACGATCAATAATTTGTAATACATTACTGAAGCAAAGATGCTTATCTTAACGATTCACATCAATACATGATAAAATTCTGATCATATGTTACATAATAAGGGGTCACAAGGGGTCAGAATGCTAAATCTTTTACGCTTTATATCTCGAAAAGGGAGAATATTTTGATGAGCAATACTGAACAAAAGATGGTCAGAATAATGTTCTAAACAATATGCACCCTTTCAATTTTTGTCGAACGGCCCCATTAAGGACTTGTAGGGGTGGCCCCTAAATATTTCCATTCAGCATATCTCCATAACGAAAAGAAATCTCTGAATAGTTGTTGAACAAAAAGTCTTCAAAATCACAAGACCTTTCATATGATATCAAGAAAAAAGGGCTGACCCCTCAAACTAGAGGCTGAGAGGGGCCAAAAGAATGTCATCTATAGCTTTTTTAATAATGTTATATAAATCAAAAGAATGAAATCTAATTAGGGAAGTCTATATATTATTATCTTTTAACAAAGATCATAGTCAAAATCATATCTCATCTTAGCGAAAAATCGGACGGAAGACCTACTCGTTGCTCGCAACGAGATCTCATCTAGTTATTATTCTTTTTTTTTAGACAAAATTTTGTGCACGCGATTTCTCGAAAACTATTCAATGAATTTCTTTGAAATTTTCAGGGATAAAAGGTCTTTATATGAATTTTATATAAAATTCCGTTTTTTTGGTAAATTCGGTTCCAGTGCCAAGTTATGGACAATTTCCTGATTTTAAAATGAAATTTTGTCCTCGAAGGATCTAAGGAACGGCTAAAGATATGAACTGGAGACTTGTTAGAGATGATAGGACACGACTTCTAGATTTGCAAAATTGCCTTTTCGTGCGTCGTCAGTACTTCCGGTCGCTTACGGAAGTGATCAAAGAAATCGTAAAATTTCAACTTTCCTTTTTTAAATCAATACTTACATAACATTATTGCATCTCTTTTGTAGTTTCGAAATATGTTGGTCCCACCGGAAACAAAAACGTCAACTTCCGGTTATAAGAGAAAAACTACATAATTTGAGTATTTTTCTTTCCCATTAATATCCTTTGTAAATAAAGTATTTGAAATGAATTTTAAATATGTTATTTAGACTACAAATATCTAGAGTAACGTCAAAAATCTTTGTAAAATTCACTTCCAGTCGCGTGTTTTTCTGTCCTCAAAATGAGAAGTTGTCTGAGCAAGATCTCGGAAACGGTGAGAGATTAAGACACCAAACTTATATGAGCAACAGACCTTAAGATGTAGGCAAAACCATTCGGGCTCAGAGCGTCAGCCGTCACTTCCGGTCGTCACAGGGAGTGATAAAAAAAATCAGAAAATTCAACTTTTCTTTTTTTAATTAAAAATTGCATCACTTTATTGCATCGTTTTCGCAGGTTCGAAAGATGTTGGTCCCACCGGAAACAAAAACGACAACTTCCGGTTATAAGAGAAAAACTAAATAATTTGAGTATATTACTTTCCAATAAATATTCTTTATAGATAAAGTATTTGAAATGAATTTTAGATATGTTATTGAGACTGCAAATATCTAGAGTAACGTCAAATATCTTTGTAAAATTCATTTCCGGTCGCGTTTTTTCTGTCCTCAAAATGAGAAATTGTCTGAGCGAGATATCTAAAACAGGTAGAAGATTAAAACACCAAATTTTTATTAGTAACAGACCTTGAGGAGTAGGCAAAACCATTTTGGTTAAACGCGTCACTCGTAACTTCCTGTTGTCACAGGAAGTGATCAAAGAAATCAAAAATTTGAACTTTTCTTTTTTAAATTAGAGTTTGCATCACTTTATTGCATCTCTTTCGCTGTTTTGAATTTGTTCTCACAATATTGCTCGGCAACAGTAAACGACTGAAGTCTAAAACTTTCAGGACTGATAGTCAGTCATCAGTTTATTTGAATCGCGAGAAAATTTTGTATTGCCGTTACTTCCGGTCGTGACAGGAAGTGATGCAAAAAAGTGAATGGTTAATGGTTAGCGCGTTGGACAACCAGGGTTAAATCTCCAGAGTGTTCTGAATTTCTTTTATCACCTTTTCAGCTTGAATTTACATTTTTATTTTCAAAATCGGACGGAAGATCTCTCATTGCTCGCAATGAGTTTCTAGTTAAGGTCTTCCGTTTCCAACGGAAGACCTTCTACTGATTCTGATGGTTAAGATTATTAAGGTCTTCCGTTTCCAACGGAAGACCTTCTACTGATTCTGATGGTTAAGATTATTCTTATTATTCTTTTTTTTTTCCTAGACGCCAACTTTGAAGCTTCATATCTTCCTCATTTCTGAACAGATTTTGTTCAAATTTTCAGAGCTTTTAGACTTTGCAAAACACTCTCAGAATACTGTAATACAATTCGAAAATTACCTTCTGTTCACGAGTTATTCCCCTTTGATTGAAATTTTTATGCCTCTGGTTTCCAGACAAAGGCTCTGAGACTGTAATAATTGGAGCCCAAAACCCTTTGAAATTGAAAAGAAGAAGCATTGAAGTTGTGCACATCGGTTTTTGTTTTTTGATTTTTGCATTAAATATGGCGCTAGAGAGGGGTCAAAAGTTAGAACGCGGAAAAGAGCAAAAATTTTGACATATTTTCCTTTATATCTTTAAAACTAAAAATATTTTGTTAAAACATGTAGAATAAAAGTTGTGCATAATAGCAAGAGCTTTCATTTGATATCATTTAAAAGGGACTGGCCCCTAAAATTAGGGATCTAGAGCCCTTGAAAGTTTTCGCTTTATAACTCAAAAACGATAAATATTTCGATATGGCTTTCGGAATTAAAGTTGTTCTTTAACACCTTATTGATCTCATACAAATGTTGTTTTGTTCGAGTATTGTGTAATATGTCGTAATATGTAGGTAAAAAGCAGGTCCCGTAAACAGGTAAGCGTTTTCATTCGGCAAGTAAATCAGAACTCTTCATTTGTATAACTTTAACAAGCTTGCAATAAATTATATACCCTACTGTATTTAATGCTAATTTTCTTCTAAATAAGGTTTTAAACGTGTTCTGTGGTTCACTCATTAATTATTTTTTACAACTTTCTTTTCTTTTTTAATTTAGATTTAAAGGGAACACGTCTTCAAATAAAGGAAGGAATTAAATGTATCTATATATCTATATAAGTAATATTAAACTTTAAGCTTCGAATAATTAATGATCATTAACAGTACGCATTTCTCCATGTTCACCTCGATGTTTATAGTTATGTAACACAACCCGCGATCCCACGTTGCCGAGGTCACCAGTGTACCAGCCACCTGCGGTCATAAGCCATGTAAACAAAACAAACATCTGAGATGACAAATCCATTGCGTAGAAACAACGATTAATGAAACATTATGTTTTTTTTTAATTTATATCGAATCTTTAAGATAACAATCTCATCTTTGATTTAATCTTAATTCCAAACACTAGTGCATAAAATCATTACGAATTTTAATCGCTTTCACCGACCTGGTCACTGTCGACACAACAATACAATTAAAAAAAAACAAACAATTTATTTCTCTATCCCGTGTTATTGTATTCTATTTCAATTGTAATTGAAAAGGTGCTACGGCAAATAATTGCAATTAGTGATGGAAATATTAAGTATTAATACATGTACTTGTGTAAAGTATAATTTTTACTATCAGTCTCTTGTTTCTTCATTTAATTTTTCATTTAATATTAAATAAACTATATACATAAAATAATACTTTTAAACATACAATAATTTACGCCTTCTTACAACAGACAGTTTACATTCCGTTCTGTCTCTGTGTTTTACTTCAAAATCTGTAACCCACTCGTCGTTCACACGTGGCCGCAGAGATTAGCGATCGGTGTTAAAAAGCAATGTGTACTCATAGCGATTAATAGAAAATTGTGTTTAAAATCATTTCAAATCTTCAATATTATTTTATTTCACTCTATCTCACGCTTACTTTTTATCATTATCTTATCCGCCTGTGTATTTATTCATTTTAAGTTTTATGCATTTTAATTGCCGACTTAACCACTAGGTTTGCAACAATTTATTTTTCTGTCTCATGTTTTAAACTGCATGTACACATGCATAATAATTGTAAGTGGGGGTGACGTTTTCAATTCTCGGGAAAATCGAAAATTAAATTAATCACTTCTGAGTTTGCATTATTTGCTACCAAACTTATAATTGTATTGTACAGAATGATATACTTATGCATTTCTTTTATTTCGTCGAATAAACAGAATATCCCAATACACGATTTTACGGATACATGCTTATAAGTACATGCAGTTTTACATGGAAGAGCGCCCAAACTAAATACATCCTGAGCTTTCAGAATACACATGCTTGTGTACAAAGCAAACGGGTAATTCACAGATAAGGAAAAACAGAAAAAAAAACATGTCTCCATAAATTAAATACACAATCGCAATGATGTTTTGATTGATCAGCATACAGTTTTTTATCCTTCGTCCATGCATTTCGACTATACGGAAAAAAGATCCGATTCGGTAAAATTATAGCAAACGTGGTTGAAAATTGTCGGACTTTTTATCCAAATTAAAAAAAATGTGTTGGTCCTTTGAATGGCAATATATCCGAATGGTACCGTAATTAAACAGCCAATCAAATACATGTGTATATCACGGCGTCCATGTAAGGGTGAAACTTTGTTGGTAAATAAAGTGGTTCTTACAAATATGTCACAAATCTTAAACATCTAAATAATTATTTAATTTTTCCAACAAATACTAATTTGGTTCTAAGAAAGCCACGCAGTTGTATACAAATATTCCAAAATAATCTTTCATGTTTAATGGACTGACAGGTGATCAAATTTACTCTCATGACGATACGTACACCCCCCCCCCCCTTTAAAGAATACAATGGTTCTCTTTAGAGCCGAAAATGTCAATCGGTTCGTTTGTTCAGGTACGTATACATATAGGTGAGGGCTGGTGTTGAACTCCGAGATAAATCCACAACCTATTTTAATGTAAACCAATAATCATACGCGACGTTTGTTATTCGCGAATCGTCAAATGAATGAAAAACAAGGTCTGCAACGATTAATATCATTATTTTATAAACTTTTTAAGGTCTTTTATTTTATTTCTAAAACTTAGAAAATGTAACGATTTAATGCGTTCATTGGAGTGGTCAATTGAGCGTCGAAGTGTGTACTAATAGTTTCTTTGGGTGGGGGGAGGTACCATTTTCGGTGCATTTGATTTCCGGAATTTTGCATTGCACTTCCGAAAATTAATAAATTTCACTTTTAACATTTATTATTTTCATTCCGGATTTTTTGACTATATTTCCAGCAATTTAATGTTAACAAAATAGATGGAATTAAAATTTTAATAGGATATAAATGGTGAATGGCTGAAAATTTATACATTTTATAATGTACATGGTACTTACGGCCTTTGAGCAGTAAATGATGGAATATGGAGAAAATGATCAGCATTCCACAGGTGAAATGTTAAGGAAAAATGTACTTTTTCTTTGTGGAAAAGAGTGAAAGAGAATAATCTAAATGTGGAGACTACACTCTTTTAATTTGATACATATGTATAGATTCTGTTTTTCATTATGAATGTGAGATGTGGGGATTTCATAAAGCCCCACATGTTGAGCAAGTACATATTATCTTTTTGAAGAAAATTATGTCGCTTCGAAAATCTACAAATAACTTAATGGTTTATTTCGAATTTGGTAGATGCCCAATGTATGTTCAAAGAAAACTTCGAATTCTGAAATATTGGTGTAAGTTGCTCAATACAAATAATTGCATTCTGCGGACATGTTATAAACAATTATTATGTGAGTATGAAGAACAACAGGAAAATTTTACAAACTGGTTAAGTGCAGTTAGAAAGCGTTTTTAAAACGCTATTTGGTTTGAGTGATAAAATCCTTTAAAAAGAATATTGATGACTACCCTAACTCATCTGGAAAATCTGCAGCAAAATTTAAATTCTAATGAATCGATTTCGACTTCTTTATCAAAATTTTCCTGAACGTTTCCATAGACCTCTGGCTTTTCCCTTAATTCTGTAACACTCGGAACTCGAGAGTTACCCGCTAGGTGTCGTTTCTGCATCACTTCCGTATAATTTCTACTTTGACATTTCCAAATCTTACATTTCTTACGTTTGACGATGAATACTCGGATTATTGTGGAATGCATAGGCAATTAAATAGCACGATTAAAGACAAAGATTATCTACCGAAACAAGATATAATAACATATTTTGGTGACATGTGGTAGGTATATGATATTTGAGGCCCGATATCCAAGAGGGGTCCAGTGTTAACAAATGGAAGTGACTTACCTTCTCTATTTCATAATACCGCGGGTATGATTTTTTAATAAAACGTTAATTCTACGTTATTTTTTGGATTTTTCATATGGGATACATTGTAAATGTGTACTAGAAGATTAATTTATGGAAAAAGACAAATAAAAATATTCTCGGACCCCGGGGTGTATATGGGGGGGGGGGGGGGGGGGGGTTGTCCTGTCCACAAGCACCTGTTCAGCATTCAAGCTTAAAAGACCATTCAAACAATACAAATCAGGAATAGTGCAAATCTCTTGAAATCAGAGGTAGAATCAAGTGCCATGGATCTATCATGTTGTAAATTTTGAACTTACCGGTTGTCAGTTAATACAAAATTTACATGTCATGTTGTAAATTTTGTATTTACTGCCACCCGGTAAATTCAAAATTTATAGCATGAGAGATCCTTTTCATGCTAGCACTTACCCCGACACGAGACCTTATACGGTCTCATCCAAAGGGCCGATCTCCACGTTTTACTATTTATCCAAACTGGGCATAAAACATTCTCAATGAATTTTTAAATCATTGTGTTGAACCGAACAAATTATTCCGACTCGCTGTATGATCTGAAAAAACATGGCTGAACTTATCCATTCAGAAACCCACAGATTGGGATTGTTCTTAACCAGTGTGTGTTATGGCCTTGATGCAAGGTCATTTGGTCGAGTCAAGGTCACTGACAGAGAAACTGTAATTTCGCTACCGTATTTGTACTAGTGAAACATTGCTGGTATCATGCAGAGTGTGACATGGCCTTGACTCAAGTTCAAGGTCACTATGGATAAGATGTTTTGACTTATGTATGGACTAAAAAAACATGACGTGTCACTGTGAACTTTTCAAGTCGGTAACACACAGATTGGGTTTTATGACGAGAGTGTGTCATGGCTTGACGCAAGGTCATTTGGAATGTTCAAGGTCACGTACATTCCTTTACAGTTTTTCCTAGCGAAATATTGTAAGTTGCTTCCCATTACAAGATTGCTTACATGTATAACTTTAGAGTGTGGCATGACCTTGACTCAAGGTCACTTCTTTCCGCAGCTCCAACGGAAGACCTAATCGTTGCTTTGCAACGAGCTCGCTCTAGTTCTTATTATTCTTTTTTTTTTCTAGACGCCAACTTTGAAGCTTCATATCTTCCTCATTTCTGAACAGATTTTGTTCAAATTTTCAGAGCTTTTAGACTTTGCAAAACACTCTCAGAATACTGTAATACAATTTGGAAATTACCTTCTGTTCACGAGTTATTCCCCTTTGATTGAAATTTTTATGCCTCTGGTTTCCAGACAAAGGCTCTGAGACTGTAATAATTGGAGCACAAAACCCTTTGAAATTGAAAAGAAGAATCATTGAAGTTGTGCACATCGGTTTTTGTTTTTTGATTTTTGCATTAAAAATGGCGCTAGAGAGGGGTCAAAAGTTAGATCGCGGAAAAGAGCAAAAATTTTGACATATTTTCCTTTATATCTTTAAAACTAAAAATATTTTGTTAAAACATGTAGAATAAAAGTTGTGCATGATAGCAAGAGCTTTCATTTGATACCATTTAAAAGGGGCTGGCCTCTAAAATTAGGGATCTAGAGCCTTTGAAAGTTTTCGCTTTATAACTCAAAAACGGTAAATATTTCGATATGGCTTTCGGAATTAAAGTTGTTCTTTAACACCTTATTGATCTCATACAAATGTTGTTTTGTTCGAGTATTGCGCAATATGTCGTAATATGTAGGTAAAAAGCAGGTCCCGTAAACAGGTAAGCGTTTTCATTCGGCAAGTAAATCGGAACTCTTCATGTGTATAACTTTAACAAACTTGCAATAAATTATATACCCTACTGTATTTAATGCTAATTTTCTTCTAAATAAGGTTTTAAACGTGTTCTGTGGTTCACTCATAAATTATTCTTTACAACTTTCTTTTCTTTTTTAATTTAGATTTAAAGGGAACACGTCTTCAAATAAAGGAAGGAATTAAATGTATCTATATAACTATATAAGTAATATTAAACTTTAAGCATCGAATAATTAATGATCATTAACAGTACGCATTTCTCCATGTTCACCTAAATGTTTTTAGTTATGTAACACAACCCGCGATCCCACGTTGCCGAGGTCACCATCGACCAGCCACCTGCGGTCATAAACCATGTAAACAAAACAAATATCTGTGAAGACTGTGATCACGTTTTAAATCCATCATGTAGAAACAACAACTAATGAAACATTGTGTTTTTTAAATTTATATTGAATCTTTAAGATAACTTAATCTCATCTTTGATTTAATCTTAATTTCAAACACTAGTGCATAAAATCATTTCGAATTTTAATCGCTTTTACCGGCCTGTTCACTGTCGACACAGCAATACAATTAAAAAAAAAAAAAAAAAAAAAAAAAAAAAAAAAAAATTTATTTCTCTGTCCCGTGTAATTGCATCTTTGATTTAGTCTTAATTTCAAACACTAGTGCATAAAATCATTTCGAATTTTAATCGCTTTTACCGGCCTGTTCACTGTCGACACAGCAATACGATTAAAAAAATCAAACAAACAAACAATTTATTTCTCTGTCCCGTGTAATTGTATTCTATTTCAATTGTAATTGAAAAGGTGCTAAGGCAAATAATTGCAATTAGTTATGGAAGTATTAAGTATTAATACTTGTGTAAAGTATAATTTTTACTATCAGTCTCTTAATTGTTTCTTCATTTAATTTTTCATTAAATATTAAACTATATACATCAAATAATACTTTTAAACATACAATAATTCACGCCTTCTTACAGCACAGTTTACATTCTGCTCTGTCGCTTTGTAACCCAGTCTTCGTGCACACGTGGCCGCAGAGAGCCGGGGTCATATCGGTATTAAAATGCATTGTGTACTCATAGCGATTAATGGAAAATTGGGTTTGAAATCATTTCGAATCTTACGTATTATTTTATTTTACTCTATCTCACGCTTATTTTTATCAATCCTTACCGACCGTGCATTTATTCATTTCAAGTTTTACGCATTTTAATTGCCGACTTAACCATTAAGTTTGCAACAATTTATTTTTCTGTCTCGTGTTTTAAACTGCATGTACACATGCATGATAATTGTAAGTGGAGGTGACTTTTTCAATTCTCGGCATCCTCACATGTGATTTCGGAACCTTAATTGACATTGTGAGGATGAATTCTCGGGAAAATCGAAAAGTTTTACGGATACATGCATACATACATACATGCATGCAAGTACAGAACATGCTCTTTTTATAAGCACGATCATGAATTCGAATGTACAAGTGTACATGTATATGCAAGAGCGCCCCAAATGTACGCATATCGAGTGTTTAAAATACAGAGAAATACAAAATCCCCGGTCTCTGTTTTACATTATCTTTGCAACAAAATATTGGTTAATCTGAAATCAATTTTATTGATCTATAGCTTATTTTGAAGTAAATTATCGGTCCACTGAGTTGATAATGAGTTGTTTTTATAACGAGTACATTTAGAGTATTCCGAATCACTTTTTACATTTTGACGGTAAACGATTTTATTAACAAGTTTATAAATGGTTGGTTGGTATTAAAGGAAAGCCAATTCAATGAAAAATCAAATCTACATTACACGGCGAGTCTATCTACGATACAGCGGCCTTGACAGGGGTTATATTTACATCACCTTTTTAGTGTATTGCAGGTCACTTCCGGGTATTTCGAATCACCAGGTAAATGGCTAAAAACAGTCAGATAACAACATTATAATTAATGAATTAGATGGTATTGTTTACCAAAAGTATCAAAAAATAAAAAGAATTATTTTCTTGTTGAATGTTGCTGGTTTTTTTATTAAGTTATTAAAGCCCCCCCCCCCCCCCTTCTGTAGACACACTATAAAACAGCGTTCTCAGAGGCGGATCATGCAGAAAAGCAAATACCAACAGAATATTTACTTTCTGAAATTACCTGATTGTAAATTGTTGTCCTGTAAATATAATCATTTTAATTATGTAATTTTTTTTTTTACCTATGTGATTTTTTTAATGCAAATAATTAACATTGAACTGTCATAATTCTACGAGTAGGCTACCAAATAATGATATAATGATGATAAAAAAATTGTGAAAAGGAATTAAACCAACTCATGTTTAGATTTCATGATTATCAAGAATGACGTATATCACTGCATACGTGTACTCGTACATATCAACATTGATCAACACTGATCAAGTGTATACCGGGACCCGGGATAGTCTTATTATAGCTCTTGCTTTGTCAAATCATTACTTTCATACCCCTTGCATTTAAGGAAAACAATGTTATAAAAAAAAAAATAATAATCTGACATATAACAAGTATACATGTAGCGTGTGTAATTTATTTGGCTAGGGGCATGTACACACGTGGTTCGAAACTATAGGGGGCTACAAATGCGGCCATAACTAGTATATTTTTGAGGTGTTATAAAAAACAAATAATACTCACAAAAGCTTATAAAATTGCCGTTCTATCGATACCTTATATGCCATGTTTCATCCACCAACAACGCCACGACATCGATGAGAAATACCATGCAACGTTTCTACACGGGCATTTTCTTCGAAAAGGGTAGGAAGTTAATGAATTAAAATAATTAATTCTTTTAGTTAACGCATTATGTTTACCTCTTTATTTGTTGTATGCAATAAGTATAGACCTTACTAATAATGACTGTTTGGTTGTCACACCTGTGCATGTGTTGTGCGAGGTACAGCGGTAAGGTAAATTACCGAGAGTCGCGATATGCGGGGTGATTCGGAATACCCTAAATGATCTAACATGGGCCCACATAATACGACTAAATTCGTTTCATGAATGAACTGGTTCTTAACAAATATATGTACAGTATACAATATCTTTTCCTTAGATCTGTTTGTTTATTATTTTCAACCACAATCTGCAGTTACACGAAATCCATGCACAACGGCGCTACACCTGTCAATCAAAATCACTCGATATTGTGAACTCAGTCTGGTGTTACGGCAGCATTTCCGAAGTGATTCAAAATATTCTATCGGCTAATTCTAATTTTTCGCGTTGAATAATAATATTTTGGAACAAAGTTGGAATTAAGGCTGGAGCTGCATGCTGTGAATTTATCACACCTGCAGTCTGCAGTCTATGTATATGAAGCATCTGTTGAGTAATGAATCAGAGAGCATAATATGCGGAACAAGTCTGATTGAGATTTTTACTTTTCCTTTAAGATAAAATGATTAATAACATAATTTATGCATCTAATAGATACATATCAATGTACATGTGTAGCTTTTTAAAAACAAGAATCTGTAATTGAAAATGTGAAAGTGAAGAGTTTAGGTAATAGTTCTTAACCAAAATTTAATGACAGTTCATTCCTTCCTAGTCTCTATATAACTTTTAATTACGGCCGTGCCCTCTCCCCTTCAATTGATGTCTTATACATGCTTCTAAATTCTGTTTATGTATCAAGAAATTTCCACAGGTACTTGTGGACAGGATCCCCCCCCCCCCCCAAATTCAACCCCGATGTTTGTTGGACATTTTTTTCCACAAATTATATTTATTTCACTTATTCATCATGTGTACCATAGGAAAAAATCGAGTACAAGTACCTGTGGAAATTTCTATTTGCCCCCCTCCCTCCAAAAAAACTGAAATTGCTTTCTACGGGCTTGACAAAAGGTACTTGTGGACAGACCCCCCCCCGGATATTCAACCCCTGGGCTTGTTGGACATTTTTTCCACAAATTATATTTATTGCACTTACTCATCATGTGTAACATATGAAAAAATCGTGAAAACCCCATTTGATAATCTTTCCACACAAAAAATGCCTCTCTGTGTATAGTTAAAACATTAATTTTTCATATTTCTTGATGAAATTAACATTAAAAAAAGCAACACAAAATTAATACCGGATTACATATCACTTGAATTTATCATAAAGCAGAAAATCTGTTCTGCGGGCTTCAAGGCCAGCTCAGGAACCTAAAGATGTCCTCATTTTCCAAGTCCAGTACAGAACGTAAAATAAATGAAATAAATCACACGATCACTGGGATGAACTCAAAGAAAGAAGACTCTTGAGGAAAAGATATTTTGATTCGACTTATAGACTGAAATAAACCGATATTCTCTTTTTGCCACTCTTTCCTGGTGCCCTGGGACTCTGAATGTAGGATCAGTATTTTTTTCACAGGTCCGTTGTACGGTTTGTACGGGGGGGGGGGGGGGCAGACCTTCTGAAAATAGTCTTTTGCTGTAGTTTTAATATGTAAATTTTGATTTAGTTGCTGCTTGCACCCTCCCCACTCTTTGTTTCTCTACGGTCATACATAGGCGAATCCCAGCAAAAATGTAATGACCCCCCCCCCCCTCCAACACACACTTTCTTTTAAATATGTATTGCGATAGGACTTAAAATAGGAAAACATTTTCTGCATATCTCTACATCGAAAAATATAAAACAAATATTTTTTTTTATATTTTCTTTTTAAAACAACATAGATAATTATGCATAGCTAATTAAATACTGAATTAAATATTCATCTTTGCAGACAATATGCTCTGGGTTATAGAACATGATGTGAAAGCGTATCGTAATGCACCTTGTAATCCTTTGGATTTTCAGATTTAAGGTCAATGCGAAAACCCAAAGACGCCGACATTTTTTTTATGCTACTGTAATCGAAGATCCGGGGGGCATACAGTTTTTGTCCTGTCCACCTGTCTATTTGTCTGTTAGACTGTGTTAGCCTCTTTGTCCGCAAAAAACTATGCCCATAAAATTTGATTGGTTGGAACTACTGCTTTCATATTTCTTATGTGTATTCGTAGTAACAAGGACTTCCTTCAGGTACCAACATATTTGACCTCTTGACCTTGAACTTGGAGTTTGATCCTCTTTCGTAAAATTTTACCAAACTATAACCTTGGCCAAAACTTTTGAACAGTTGGTGCTATGGCTTTTATACTTCACATCTGTATCCCTTGTGATAAGCCTCCTCCTTGGGTATAAATATGTTTGACCATTTGACCTTGATCTTGGAGTTTGACCAACTTTTAAACAACTTTAGCCTTGACAATAACTTTTGAATGACTAGTACTAGGGCTTTTATATTACATAGGTAATTTTCTTGTGACAAGGCCTGTCATTGTATACCTTTAATTTTGACCATTTTACCTTGACCTTTGAGTATGTCCTACTTTTGAAAAACTTTAACCTTGGTTTTAACTTTTGAACAGTTGGTGCTAAGGCTTTTTTAAAACCATATGTGTATTCCTTGTAACAATTAAGACCTTCCCTTAAGTACAAACAATTATGATCCCTTGACCTTGGAGTTTGACCTTTTAAAGAAATTAACCATGGCAATAACTTTTAAACTGTTGCTGCTGTGGCTTTCATACTAGTATATATTTCACAGTATATTCTTTGTTCAAGACCTTTATTTGGGTAATAACATTTTTTTTATCTTTTGATCTTGACCATGGAGTTTGACTTGCATTTGAGAAACTTTAACTTTTGCCATAAGATGCCATATGGGGGCATCAGTGTTTCAAAAATCACACGTTGTTCAGTATCCAAATCGGGCATAAAACATTTACAATGATCCTTTAAAGCAGTGAGTTGAACCTAATAAATTATGACTATAGAAATTATGATAATTTATTTCGATGTATGGTCTAAAAAAACGTTTATTATACCTCTGTGAAAACTAGCTTACAAGTGAAAAATCACTAGTAAAATAGAATTTGATTGGCCGAGAAAGTCACGTGTCCATCATGTTTGCCCTGCAACAAAACGTCGTGTTTCACGATTGTGACGTCACAATTAAACGAGTGAGGAGTTAGATTGTTTATAGCGACGCTGCTAACTTCGTTCGCGCGGTAACAACAACTAAAAATTCACCCCAAAAAATCACCTTAATTAATGGAATTGCATACAGATAGTAGATTAAACATTCTTTGTTAAAATGTTTGCACTTTTCAAAATTCGTTTATGGAAGTACAGCTAACATACGTCATGAGATGTCACAGTCTAGACGTTCCAAATGTCTCGTGCTGTTTGAAGAGGCGGATCTTAAAATTAAGTGAACAATGCACTCGCCCAACGGTCGCACCGTCAACATATTATCGTTGATTGATAGTGTCGATTTAAATGTGTAAAAATGTAATGGTGTTTGAATGTTACTGGTGTGATCACACAAACTTGTCACGTAGGATTTTTTTTTTAATGAAACGAGGCTATTGGTGTACCTGTAACTTACTTCTCTTTCATATCGTTCTCATCAAATGCATGTTTGCTTTATTCTTTGGATCTCCTTTGTAATTCCTGCATTTTGGTTAATTCGGTATTATAAACAATTTATTGCATAATAGAGACAGAAAGATTTCTTCGCAAATGAAAAATCATATTTCCCTCGGGCGTTGCCTTCGGGGAGTATGATTTTTCATGGGCGAAGAAATCTTCATGTTGCCCTCGCGGAATATGATTTTTTATGGGCGAAGAAATCTTCATGTCTCCCTCACTATCATGCAATAAATGCAAACTGTGAACTTGTCAAGTCCGAAACACACAAAAGGGTATCGCTGATATCATACAGAGTGTATCATTGCCTTGATCAGGCCCATAGGAAGCAAATTCAGTTTTTTTTCGGGGGGGGGGGGGGCACAGCCATACATTTTCAGTTGACAGTTGAGGGGGCACTACTACCATAAATTTCCTGACAAGCAAAAAAAAAAAAGGGTCACCAACTACCAAAAATTCCTTGACAAGCAAAAAAAAAAAAAGAAGGTTATCAGACGTTTTTATTGAGGTGGCACAAGCTATAGTATCTATGTCTACTATAGTAATCTATATATCGGCAAAATTATTGGGGGGCACGCCCCCCTCGGTTCCTACGGCCATGTTGATTAAATTAAGGGTCACTAAGGAAAGAATGTTTTGACTGGATGAATGGTCTGAAAGAACATGTGTTAACTTGTCGAGTCGGTAACACATAGATGGGGTTTTCTTATAACCAGAGTGTGTCATGGTTTGATGCAAGGTCATTTGAACGAGTTCAAGGTCATCAACGGAGAAACAACATTCCTTAACTGTCTTTCTACTGGTGAGACATTGCAAGTTGATACCCCTTACAAGATTGCTTATAACCTTAGAATGTGGCATGACCTTGACTCAAGGTCACTTCTTCCTGTTCGCAGCTCCAACGGAAGACCTACTCGTTGCTTTGCAACGAGCTCTGCTCTAGTTCTTATTATTCTTTTTTTTTTCCTAGACGCCAACTTTGAGACCTCATATCTTGCTCATTTCTCAACGGATTTTGCTCAAATTTGCAGGGTTTAAAGACGTTACAAAATTCTATCAGAATGCTGTCAAACATTTCAAAAACCTACTTCCGCTTTTGGATTATCTCCCTTCAAATGAAAATTTAGGGGGCTTCATTTCCAGACAAAGGCTCAGAGACTACTGAAGCTGGAGTAGAAATTCTACCGAATTGAAATAATAGAAGCACTGAAGTTGTGCACATCGGTTTTTGTTTTTCAATTTCTGTATTCAAAATGGCGCTAGAGAGGGGTCAAAAATTAGAACGCCAAAAAGAGCGAAAATTTATACATATTTTCTTTTTTATCTTCTAAACTAAAAATATTTTGATAAAACATGTAGAATAAAAGTTGTGCACAATTTTAAGGCCTTTCATTTGAGACCACTAAAAAGGGTCTGGCCCCTAAAATTAGGGATCTGGGGCCCTTTAAAGTTTTTGGTTTATAACTCAAAAACGATAAATATTTCGAAATAGCTGCCGTACTTAAAGTTGTTATTTAACATCTTATTGATCTCAAGAAAATGTTATTTTGTTTGAGTCTTGTGTTCTAAATGAGCTAGAAGCATAACACATATACAGGTAAGTGTTTTCATTCAGCAAGTAAACAAGAGCTCTTCATGCGTGTAATTAAAATAAACTTACTATAAATAATAAACCTTGCTATATTAGATGCTAATATTCTTTAGAATCAGGTTTTTGAAGTATTTTGTGCTTTATTTCCAAATTATTTACTGACAACTTTCCCTTTTATTTCGTTTGTTTTCAAATTTGGATAAACCAGTCTACTAAACAGGGAAAAAAAGATAACCTTTTCTTCTTATCATATAAAACAAACAATAAAGTCAGAAAATAAAACAAAACTTTAAACATAGACTATTCACAGCCATTAAGTACACGCCTTTTACATTCACCTCGTGTGTTTACAATTATGTAACCCCTCCCTCGATAGCGCGTGGCAAAGGAGGTCACCGAGGATCAATCGGCGTGTGAACCAGCGACCTAAGGTCATACACAAAACAAACCAGAGAATGGCCATTCCAAATACATTTTAACTAAGTGATGAGTGGATAAATATGTTGAATCTTTCAGATTATTTCATATCTTTGATTAAGTCGCTAGTACATTTCGATTTATATTTTATTCGCTCAATTACAAGAAAGTTGCATATTTATTCTTATAAACATTGCATTATTGAGATAATTGCGCTTTGTGGAAAATTACTTTAAAATCATTTCGAATCTTTTATATGATTCCGTCTTACTGTTTAATTATCACTCGCTCGTTTTAATCAGCTAGTCTTAAGTGCCTTTCACTTATTCACTTCAAATTCAATGCATTTTGAATGCCGAAAAGACCACTTTCTTTGCGTATTAAAGAAACAGTTTATTTATCTCTCTAATGTTATTTAACGAGTTGCTATTTCTTTCATGAACATTAAACAGGATGTATATAATTAAAAATGATAATTGTATGTAGAGGTCACATTTTTAATTGTCAGGAAAATCGAAAATAAAATTAAGTACTTTTGAGTTTGTATTATTTTCTTCCTAACTAACAATATTATTGCATACAAAATACTAGGTCGGATGCACGTAACTTAACCGCCTCAATATTTCACTTGTATTTGAAAATTCTATCGAGCGTCGAATGAATTTTACCCGTTAAAAAGTGTACCAAAAAAGAACCCTTCCTATGCAGTTTTCTTTGGGAATCAATTGGCTTAGATAGTCTACTCCGACATGTGTTGACAAAACCCACGCAATGAGAAGCCATACATTTCAAATTTGTGACCTCTTGGTCAGTGCATGTGAAGATTACGCATGGCAATTAGTGTCTGGAAAACGAAGTATGTTTTATAAGTTATTTGACAGGTTAAGATTTGTTCTCATTTTAAATTAAATACAAACACAAACCCTTTATTTTCTTTGTTATTTTATACCGTCAGTTATATCAGATAGATTGTTTTAAAAACGTGTTGTTTAGGAAGATTAATCTTATGCATTTGTTTTATTTCATCTAATAAATTGAATTTACCCATGACACAAATTATTGGTACATGCATGTAAGTACGCGTAAATGCGATTTAATTTGTTTATGCGGAAGAGCGCCCAAAATAAATACACTTCGAACTCTGGAATTTCCCTATTTTACTGTTTAAATCATAGGTCCGCTCAGCTGACGAGTTGTTTTAATAACGGTAATAAATTATATTCAAGTCCTGGCCAGTGATCGTTACGGTTGGTGACATTGCAATTAAACAGGTCGATACTAAGGTACTAAGATACTAATGGGTGTATATATTTTCACCTAATATGTTTTCATTGAGTGTTTTCATAAGAAGTAAATTGCTGGAGGATATCATGTTCTCCCTGATCACAACGATAGCGTGTAGAAACAACGGTATATGAACACACGCTTTTGTGTACAAAGCAAACGTGTAAACCAAAAGGATGGGGAAAAACGACGAAATAAAAACATTTCTCTATTAACTGAAATTATTGTCTTTAGACAGATAAAAATAAATGATTATCCGCCTGAGAACATGTGAAAATTATACCCAAGTACAATGTAACGAAGGATTTTGGGTTTAATCCCGAGTACACAATTATAGCAATGATGTGTACATGTACATGCGGAATACCTCTTTTTTTATCCTTCGTCCATGTGTTCCTCCTTAACGGAAAAAATTATCAGTAAATTATATTATACCGAACGAGGTTGAAAAATGCCGAACTTTATTTCTTAAAATTAAAAGCAATTATCCGACTTTTCTCATATCACTGTAAAAATGCCGTAAACACTAAAACCGTCTGGTTTGACTTTGTCAACGCGTTTTAGATCGGGTTTGAGATTTTTATTAAATGTCTGGAGTATTTCGCTTATTCTGCAAGTCCGTATAATGAAAGAAAACACTGACAGACTTAGAGGAGGCCTGCCCCCACTTGCGGATTTAAGTGGGGCTTGGGGGCGCACGCCCCTCCCCCCCCCCCTAAAATTTTCAAAATATGACATGACTAATATTAATAATGCCATACTTTGGTTTTATAATTAATGGTCAATTAAAAAATGGTAATTTTATTTTATGACCAAGTATCAGTTTTCTTAAAAATCAAGTCTGAAAACCTTGCATTCCCTAGGCTAAAAATATTATCTCATAATTATTCAAAGCGGAAAACGTCTCCCGATTTCGTTTGAAGGGTAGACAGCACTTGTCAATTTCCTATGATGATGCAAAGAAAAATACTGCAATATTTAAAGGCTGGTCGAAGGTAAATAACATTCGGCAAACCTCGGCTGATTCCGTCACCTTCATCCAGATGAGGTACGAATCGGCCGAGGTGTGCCGAGTGAGGTAAATAAATGAATTTAAAATCAGAAGGTCTACGTTTCAAACTTATCCACTGATTGATGTATTTATTTATCAAATGGTGTAACTATGCAGTAATTTACTTACATAGATACAAGACTTTTTTTTAACGTCAGGATATAGGTTAGGATGGTCACAGACGAGTGTAACTTCGACCACCTGGTTAATTTCGACTGTTCATAAATACCTTAAAATAATTTGTTAATAACCCATTATAGTGTACACACATCTATTTTATGCAGAAAAAAAAATGCATTTTTCATTTACAAATCAATGTTGATAATAATAGGCGAAATTTATTTCTTTACTGGAAAATTACATCCAAGAAGAAACTTTATCGCCCGAAAAATTACGGACGAGTATTTTTAAACCATTGCGGGGAATTATCAGTTTATCACCTCTAAAAATATCTTGTATATACAGAAAGACACAGTGGATATTCCTGGCGTGAAATTTATCAACTATGTTTAAATTTGCAACTTACATTCATACCTTTTAAATTTATAGTATTTAGTTTTTACAAATAAAATGCAAATCAGCTGAACAGAAATCGGCCGAAGTTACCCTTGGCATGAATACGGCGTCAGCAGGTAACTCAGTTCGACCAATGAAAATGACGCAATGCTATTTGTTACCAGAAAAAAATCATGACCACCATCCGTATAAAAAAAGTATTAGGATAATATTATGTACAAGAATACTCCGTAGAAACTAGTTCTATAACCGTGAAAAAATCATCTGTTTTGTTTACATGCGGTTTAGATGCCTGCGCATATATATATTTGTAGCATGCCTTGATAAATCGGTAAATTAATCTCTAGGCACCTGGTGCACTTAATGTCTTCAAATTAGGTACATTTTGAAAATTGTTTTTTTTTTTCTTTTTGTCAGCATTTTTTCACAATCTTTTATGTTTTACAACAGAATATGTATTTTTTTTAAATTATAGATGACGCGAATAATTTCATTTATATTTGCACATCGATCGAAAATACCCCGTGTGCAGTTGAAGTTACCCAACACACATATCTTGTAAATCGAACACATTTATTTTATATCATGACGAATAATACATATAACACAATGTAATCTGAACAATAAAAGGTATTCCGAAGGAAAAATTACCCAGTAAATGTTGAGCGTAATACATGTAATAGGCAGTGACATACTTGAACAAATCTAAATATAAAAAAAAATAATCGGTCGAAATTACACCATCCTACCCTACAGTGTATCTGTCATATATGTATAATACTTATAAAAACAAACGTTGCAATATTTAATTTTTCAATATTCAGATATTCTTTGTGTATCATTGTGCTTCGTTTATTTCATACTGCTATAAAGGGAACTGCACGTTACAGCGTGTTTGTTTATATTGTTTCGTTGGCTGCGGTGTAGATACATGTGTAGGTCAGTGAATGGAATTTAAAAAAAAAAACAACACTCTTTGGAATAACATTAGAGTTACATACAAATATCAGATTGACTAGCATCCTCGCTGAAATAATAATGATTCAGAACGACTTGTGACATACACGAAGTTCGGAGATTCACGAAGTTCCGAGATACACAAAGTTTCTGCTTTCTCAAGAGTAAATTTGAAATAAAAATTATCAAATGATTAATAAATTTGTACATTATTCTTAAGCAGACGTGAAATTCCTACAAAGACTTTAGAGTATTGTAAGTTACAAACTTAATTCATATCTTATAGGCTTTTGTGTAAAGGAAGTAATCAATACAACTATTTTTGTGTCTGGTTTTACTGACTCTTAAAATTCACGAAAACCCAGGAGCTTCCGGGGGCTTCGCGCCCTAGG
Source organism: Saccostrea echinata (assembly GCF_033153115.1). Taxonomy (NCBI): domain Eukaryota; kingdom Metazoa; phylum Mollusca; class Bivalvia; order Ostreida; family Ostreidae; genus Saccostrea; species Saccostrea echinata. Next base: position 3,535,346 of record NW_026889824.1, read on the forward strand.
CCACCACCAGGGCTTCGCCCTGGACCCACTGGGGGCCTTAAGGCGGCCCCCAGACCCCCTGCCTGAACGAAGTTATCCACGCCCCCCCCCATCACAAATCCTATATCCGCCCATGGCCCCCTTTTGTATCCAAAATATACACAAGATTTAATAAAGCAATTTATAATGTGGCTTTCGGCCCCTACCCCGACACAAAACTGGTCGGGCCCCCTTTTCAAGATTCCTGTTTCCGCCACTGAAAAAGAATGTGTTGTTCTCTTGGATGTCGATATCTGAATTATGTTTTATTTAAACACATAGTCTAATATATCATGGGCGCCAATAATAGGATGATTATTTGTTTTTTAAAATAAAGTGGTTCTTACAGATGTTAAAAAAACCTTATAAACGGCTAAATAATTATTTAATTCATCTACAACAAATGTTAGTTTAGTTCTTTGCTTTCATAATCTAACTTTTTATAAATTAACACGAAAGTCGTGCGATCGTATACAAATACTCAGAAGCAATCTTTCATATTTAATGAACGTATAGGTGAATAAATTTCCTCTCATCACTATACGTAAACCCCCATCCTCGAAATAAATAGAATGTTTTCCTTCGCAGTCGGTTGGTTTTACCAGGTACATGTCAGTACAAGTGAGGATGGAGCTTTATAGAAGCAGGTGATGAATTCCGAGAGAAAGGCACTGCCTATTTTATATACATGTACATTCTTAGGGACCTGGTTTTTTGAACCCATCTCACTGTTATTCAAAGACCTAGCTAGAAATTCTCTCTCTCTCTCTCTTTCTCTCTCTCTCTTTGAAATGCAGGCCCGTCGATTGTAAAAAAAAAACAAAACAAAATAATTTCAATTTTTAATAAGTATCTCATCTCCCAAGCCAAAGACCCAAGTAAGCTTTTGCTGTTCATAATTCTTCATCTTTGTTTGCTATATTGGTGTATATAAGCATTATCGTCGTTGTTGTTCTAAAGCTACTCGTAAAGGATCACTTCTATATAAATAGGGATCTGACCTATAGGGCCGGGCTTGGTTTTTTTCTCTACAAAAAGCTTGTCGATTTCCGTTCCGATTAATGACATTAGGCTGAATACATGTAACAATTTGTTTTTCATAAATCTTCAGTGAGTAGAGGTAGGAGGAGCATTGATATTCTGAGTTTGTTATCTCCAAATGTAACAATTGAATGATATTTTTCTTTACTTCTCATTGTACATAATGGTAATGTCTACTGTCTCTGGAACTCTGTTTTTTATGTCTAGGCTATTTATTTTACAACACATTTCCGTTGGATATAATAAAAACATGCAATTAATGTGTGCAAATCATATGGGCCTAAATGAAATCCAAGGGAGTACAGTTACTGATATATGTAGCCCTACTGTTTCAAAACTTAAGATCTTAAAACATTGACTGAAAACAAAAGTACATGTATGTTATTCTAAATATATTAAGCTCAAATAATTCAAGCAATACGTAACATTCATGAACTACATGTAACCCAGACAAGCACTAGTAGCACAGACAGAATAAAAGCAATGTGATTAAATTCTAAGGAATATAGATACAATTGAAATTCATCGCAGCTCAATGCTGCCGAGAATACCTGTATCGAGTAACACAGAGTGAGTTATTCTTGTCCTCGGGGAAAGTGTGCTATACTGAGACTTGTTCCGCCTGACTGACAACTGTATATTGGATTGTTATGATTTGATCTCTCTCTAGTGTTTCTTATATCAAAAAATGGGAATGCATAAAGGATAGATAATTGAAGAAACATACACAAGCCTATAAAAAAATTAAAATAGTCTTTGAAAAGGCAAAAATTTAAAACTATAAAAGTGTGGCAACAGGTGGATTCGAACCCCCGATCCCGCGACTTTAAAAATAAAGTACCCACGACATAAAAGTCAGCGCAGCGCATATATCAAATGAGCTATTGTGACTACAAGATTGAACGGTATAAATTTGAAGCAGATTGTCAAAATCAAGTTTACTTATTTTTTGTAGGTTTTTTGTGAATTTCGACCCTAGGGCAGAGGTGCCCCTAAAAAAAATCCTATCTTAAATTATTCCTTACATCCCAACCTATCAAAATATCACAATTTTATTTAGGGGCAGGCCTGCCCTGAAGGACTTCTAGGCCAAAATTTATGCAAAAATCAACGCTTTAACGGACAAAATGGTGTTTCGGCCAACTTTGGAGGTTTATTCTGAAGTTGTAAATAATAAATTTTAGTTGTAAAATTCAAATTTGAAAAATTTAGACATATATACGGTAGAAAACAACAAATAAAGATTGATTTTTAAATGTCACTTTTTCCGGGAAATTGTTCTCTCCTATAGGTCAATTCTTTTGTAATAGTGAATACATCCTTTTTCTCATTTTTATCTTATCAAGAACCACTGGACCATAACAACGAAAATTAACACAGAATATTTTTGGTAAAGTTTTGTTCAAATGAAGGGTCACATCCTCTTTTAACGGATACATGTAGAAAAAATTAGGTGGGGTGCAGGCGCAGATCAAGGAATTTTTTTCCACGGAGGGGGGGGGGGGAGGGGATCCCAATAAAAAAATATTTCAACCCAGAAATTTCTTGACGAGCCAAAAAAAAAAAAAAAACTCTTTTCCCAAACGTGAAAAACCTATTTCGTGTGTGTGTTTGTGTGTGTGTATGGGGGAGGGGGTGGGGGGGGGGTCGTTGACTTTTAAAGCTTCATACCTAAGACTTTTCATACCATTTTAACACAGATCCGCGTTTTCGAGGAAGGGTCCGTGTTTTCTAAGGGGGGGGGGCATGGTCAGTTTTACTTGTTAGCTCACCTGAGCTGAAAGCTCAAGTGAGCTTTTCTGATCACCCGTTGTCCGTCGTCCGTCCGTCTGTCTGTAAACTTTTCACATTTTCAACTTCTTCTCAAGAACCACTGGGCCAATTTTAACTAAACTTGGTACAAAGTATCCTTGGGGGAAGGGGAGTATAAATTTTTAAAATAAAGGACCAAGTCCCCTTACAAGGGGAGATAATCAAGAAAAGACAAAAATAGGGTAGGGTCATTAAAAAATCTTCTTCTCAAGAACCACTGGGCCAAAAAAGCTGAAACTTACGTGGAAGCATCCTGGGATAGTGAAAATTCTCAATTGTTAAAGTCATGACCCCCGGGGGTAGGGCGTGGCCACAATAGGAAATACAATTTTTACATCGAAATATATAGGAAAAATCTTTAAAAATCTTCTTCTCAAGAACCACTGAGCCAGAAAAGCTGAAACTTATGTGGAAGCGTCCTGGGGTAGTGTAGATTCTAAATTGTTCAAATCATGACCCCGAGGGACAGGGCTGGGCCACAATAAGAAATACAAGTTTAACTTAGAAATATATAGGAAAAATCTTTAAAAATCTTCTTCTCAAGAACCACTGAGCCAGAAAAGCTGAAACTTTTTAGAAGCATTCTGGGATAGTGTAGATTCTAAATTGTTCAAATCATGACCCCCGGGGGTAGGGCGTGGCCACAATAGGGAATACAAGTTTTACATTGAAATATATAGGAAAAATCTTCAAAAATCTTCTTCTCAAGAACCACTGAGCCAGAAAAGCTGAAACTTATGTGGAAGCATCCTGGGGTAGTATAGATTCTAAATTGTTCAAATCATGACCCCCGGGGGTAGGGCGAGGCCACAATAGGGAATACAAGTTTTACATTGAAATATATAGGAAAAATCTTTAAAAATCTTCTTCTCAAGAACCACTGAGCCAGAAAAGCTGAAACTTATGTGGAAGCATCCTTGGGTAGTGTAGATTCTAAATTGTTCAAATCATGACCCCGGGGATAGGGCAGGGCCACAATAGGGGGAATCTCAAGTTTAACATCGAAATATATAGGAAAATTTTTTAAAAATCTTCTCAAAAACCACTGGACCAGAAAAACTGAAACTTATGTGGAAGCATCCTGGGGTAGTGTAGATTCTAAATTGTTCAAATCATGGCCCCTGGGGGTAGGGTGGGGCCACAATAGGTATTACAAGGGGGAGTCTGGTAATGAACAGCATGGCCAAAGTTACTCAGGTGAGCGATGTGGCCCATGGGCCTCTTGTTTAGTATTTACATTTAACTGCCCCCAACCCCCTCTAGATCCGCGCATGGGGTCATTTGAAAATAGTATTCTCAAGAATCCCTGGACTAGAATGAGAAAATTTCCAACATAGCATACATTCATTTTTTTTTCAAATATTGATTCCAGGGAGAAGGTTTGGGTCGGAAAGAGTGTTCATAATTTAACAAAGGAATTTATATATCCCCCCAAACGAAGTGTGTGGGTTTGGGGAGGGGGTGTTTTGAGTCTTTTGGAATCACACTGTCCGTCTGCCTAGCAGTCCGTCTGTACGTGATAGTTCGCCAAGGATATTATAACTTTGTTATGAAGAAACTGGAAGGTCATACTTGGTACAAAGATTACTAATGATCCGAAGGTGTGTCATGGTTTTGATCCAACATCATTCCAGCAAGTTCAAGGTCATTGGAAAAAAATAGCAAGTATCATACTTGATACAGAAATTGCTTATGACAAAATTAAAGGGTTTGACACGACTTTCATCCAAGGTCATTCCTGTAAGTTCAAGGTCACTGAGAGAAAACTGTAAGATTACTGTATGTGTTATAACTTTTGAAGCTCATACTTGGAACAAAGATTGCTTATGATCCACCGGTTTGAGATAACATAGTACTAGACTGGCAGAAGAAGTGGCAAAATTCGTGCCTGGATTATAAATTTATAAGGGGTGGGAGGAACACAGGAAACTTTTTCTCAGATTGCTTGAGATGGGTTTTCCTGACCTTGAACAAAGGTTTTTTCGGCAAGTTCAAGGTCACTGGCAGATAAATATTATTTTTTTCCACATGCTATAACTTTGTTATATAAAATCACTGGAAGCTTTTACTTGATACAGAGATTGCTTATGATCCAAGAATGTGTTTTGACCTTGATCCAAGGTCTTTCTGGCAAGTTCAAGGTCACTGACAGAAAAGTGCAATATTCTTTTTCAGGTTTATCTTTGTCATTGGGTATCACTGGAAGCTCATAATTTGTTCAAAGGTTGTTTTTGACCTTAACATAGGTCATTTAGGCAAGTTCAAGGTCACTGATATAATAAGTGTAAAATTCAGAAAGGTCTAGTCGCCCAAGTGGCGCAGTGGTAAGAGTGTCTGCTCTAGAGTCGTGGATTATGGAGTTGATCCTTACGTCGCAGGTTCGAATCCCACTGTGGGACGCAGAGACTGATCCTTCGGATGAGACCGTACAAACTGAGGTCCCGTCTGGCAGTAGGTGCTGGCACGAAAAAGATCCCTCACTGCTAAATGGCCATGTGTGCCGAGTATAGGTCAAAATTTGCAGATCTCCATCGGCAAATGGTGGCGTCTCCATATGATTGAAACATTCTCGAAAGGGACGTTAAACAACATACAAACAAATAAACAAAAAGGTCTATACTTTTGTAATAGAAAAAAATTGCATGCATTTGCATTTCACTGAAAAGATGATAAATATATCATCCAGAGTGTGTAATGGCCTTGACTTAAATTCGAGGTCACTTAGAATATGATGTTTTGGATGAATAGTCTGAAAGAATACGTGACTGTGATTTTTTTTTTATGTCGATGACATAAAGATGGTGTTTGCTCTTAACCAGCTGCAGAATGTGTCATGGCTTGACGCAAAGTTATTTGGACAAGTTCAAGTTCACTGACAGGGGAATTTTACATTCCTTTACTGTCTTTCTACTGTTGAAACATTGAAAGTTGATGCCCCTTACAGGATTTTTTATAACCTTAAAATGTTGCATGACCTTGACTCAAGGTCGCTCTGTCCTGTCCGGAGCTCCGACGGAAGACCTATTCGTTGCATTGCAACGAGCTCGGCTCTAGTTTTGTTTTATTTTTAGTGGGACATGGGCGCTAATGGGATCTATAGAACTGGGGGTTTGAGCAGGTTGGTAATCCGATATGTGAAATGGGGGGCCTTCGAATTCCCTATTGTTTGTATGGTATCTTAAGGCATCTACTGTGCGAAGCAAAATGTCAGACTCACCCGAGATGTTGCTCGACGTCTCCTTGTCTTGGCCCCCCATAAGTCCTTTGGGTTTGTAAGCATCTTGGGTTGATTCCGCCACCGTAACTGTGGCAGGGGACGTTGATGTTGCAGTACTGGTCCGGTTTCCCCTTAGCCATGGTCTGGTGTTGGGATGTCCCGCCTCGTGTGTGGTCCGCTTGGATCTCCTTCCTCGCCCTCTGCCTGGCGAAACAAAATTACGATCACGCTCCTTTCTGGAGCGTGAGGTGATCGTCTGTCTAACTGGCGACATGGTTGAGACCAGGTAGCGTGTAAAAATGGTTTGCTTTCTTCCGATGGTTGCGATAATAATTTTGATGTAGATCTCCTGCCTCACCCTGTTGCTGGATGGCGGGAGAGGAAGTGCTACCAATTAATCAACTCGTACCCATATGACTCTTTTTCCCCTTTGGATTATAACCAACTCGTTTTACTATTAGTTTGAACGATATTTAATGTGCTTCCATCAATTAAATGAGATTCATTTGGTATAACGGCAAATTAATCTGCCATGTTCCGTAATAATATGCCATAGGGAACCAGATTGTTTTATATTTTTTGTTTTTTTTAAATCTGTTAAAGAATATAGCTAATATTTTGATGAGGATTACCAAACAAAATAAGTTCAAAATAATATTCTGAACAATATACAACATTTCAACTCTCACTAGATGGCCCCAATAAGGTCTTAATGGCGATCTTGTCCCTAAATGTTTCTCATTTAAATATTTTAGAAAATAGAAGGAATTTCTGAAAAGTTGTTGAACAGAAAGTGTTTATAATCATTAGAGCTCTCATTTAATATAAAAAAGGGGTTGATTCCCCACGCAAGGGGCCCAGAGGAGCTGAATGTCATTAATATATCGTTCCTTAACAATTAATGCTCTTTGAACAGCAAGTATAACATTTTTTTTTTTTTACATGATTCCTCAATAATGAATATCTCATCTCCAATGTCAAAATTGAATCTCAACTTATCAAAATCGGACAGAAGACCTACTTCTTACTGGCAATAAGATCTCATCTAGTTATCATTTGAAAAAAAAGAAGGAAAAATAGAAGTGATTGTTAATGATTATTAGAGAAAGTTTAAGCATTACTATATACCAGAGCTCAGTGTGTAACGTATCTACAACCTATAATGCTTTATGGTAGTTATCTCACTAAATTTTATTCAATTTGTGATTATCTTGATTATTTGATTATATAGACAATTTCGATAAAAGAAGAGTCATGAGATTTATAACTCTCCATTGCATATGACATCTGTAGAATATGATAATACACTTTTTGGGTCAACTTTTTAAGCACGAGACTAATCTTTTTAAACTAGGTTCATAAACACATATCATGTTTTTACTTTAGAAATGACCACTGTCGACCATATGTATGGAAAAACAGTGTTGTTGAGTCAGCTCAATTAATCTAACCTAACGATGTGGTGGTCATTAATATCTTAAATGTATTGAAGAAATAAGAATTACTGTAGCTGAACTAATATAAATGTTTTCTTTTAATTTTTACCGGCCTACCATTCCTATTTGAGGGAAGAGGGTTATGGTTTTACATGAATAGGAAAAGTAACAAATGTAGGTTATACTTTGGCTTTAAACAGGTTTTAGAAGCTTGAAAGCAGGGTTAATTTAAATTTTTAGTCAAACTTTGAAATCTCAGAAACTAAAATTGCAAAATACATATATATTGAAACAAATTGCAAATATTTACAGCAGTTATACGATAAATTGTTGCCCTCTCTAAAAAGGAATTGCTATTGACAATCAAGCTGATGAAACAAGGATATCAAAAGTCTCGTTTGAAGTCATCATTTTGCAAGTTTTATGGTCGATACAATAATCTTGTCGATTAGCAAATACAACCTATCATGGTCAAATGCTGACTGACGTTTTTTATACTAATTGTGATGCCATTATTTTCACTCTGAATTGTCTACGGATTTTCCCCGTTTTTTTTTTTTTTATCATAACAAGGATCACACGACGGGTGTGACGGTTCGGCAGGGGAAGCTCACTCTTTCATGGCACCTGGTCACAACTCTGGTGTTTCTGGTGTTTTGTGTTTGCTCTGCTCCCGATTTTTATTTTCCAAATTGATTTTGAACTTGAATACTCTTCATTATCTCCCAATTTCATTGGTCTAGAGTATTGAACTTTGGTGTTATTCATTCAGTTGAGGAGGGTAATGATTAAGAATAATTGATTAGAATAGGAATTGATCAGATACAAACATTAATTGAATTACACACTCCTTCGAATGAATTGTTGCGCACATCAAATCAAATGTTGATATCTTCAATTAATTTGAAAGGAGAAATAGTTCAATAGTTGTGTACATCCTTTCAGCAATTCAGTGAACGATATCAACTATTGAATTGATCGTTACAGAATTGAATATATCATTCCTTATTTGAGAAGCTCTTTATATGATTGTAGTGCACATACAAAAAAAAAGAAAAAAAAAGAACAGGGAGCCAATTATAACCTAATCGGTTTAGAGAATAAAAAATGTTTAAAATTTACTTAAGTATCTTTTTCACATTCATTAGCAATATAAATTAATAAAATATGAACAGATCTTTCAACGTTAACCTCTACAGGTTTTTGTCTAATAGTCGAATTTGAATCCTCTGCATTAGATGGATGGTCTGAAATGATAAATATATTTTCCATTTTCCTTTACCTGCAAATGGAATATTTCTATACGAGTACATATTTATGTTTACAGGAACTTTTCATGGTGGTAATTATAAATAATTATGAATTCAAATATGTTTGAAATATGCAATGCTTAATGTTTTGAATGATTTTTCCTTTCATTTTCATGCGAAAATATTCGCTAGTTTCGATTGCGTGTATGGTGATTTCTTTTAAACATTTTAAAATATGATTAAATTAATTACATAGTAAATTGAAAGAATAAAGCATTTGAAAATGCACCACACAGTGTGAGGATGTGCGAGGATGCAACAGGGAACACAATCTTCATATCATATTAATTTCGTGATTGCTTAATTAGTGTTTTGGACAGACACATACTGATAATTATTTAAAAAAATACGTTTTCATTTCCTTGTTATCAAATATGTATTCGCAAATACTGTTATGTTCATTGACCAAAAAAAAAATCATTTTTTTTTCATTGTACGAACAAAAAGACGGTTACCAAGAAATATATTTTCTAAAAAAAAAATAATAGAAAATAAGAGGGAAAAAGTTTAGGAAAAGCATAATCAATTTTGAAACAACTCAGGAAAAGAAAATGTATATATATATATATATATATATATATATATATATATATATATATATATATATATATATATATATATATATATATATATATATATATATATATATATATATATATATATATATATATATATATATATATATGTAATGGATATATGCCGAATACTGTTCTATATGTAAAATTATCAGACTGTTTGAGGCCCGTTAGGGCCGAAAACAGTCTGATAATTTTACATATAGAATTGTATGAGGCATATATCTTACTTAAAACATTGCTATTTAAATGTCCAAAAGTTACCTGGAGGAGTCCGATAATTACAAAAAAGGAGTTCAGGCATCAATAGTTTTCTACCTGAAATTATCTAATAAGTAGACAAAAGAAAAGAGAAAGTTTTTTTTCTTTAGACAGTAAAATCAGTGAGTGTACTCTTTTGTTTCATTCATTCATTCAATGGCAGTCGTTTGGCTTAGCAGGAACTATGGACAGTGGTCAGGTGATGAAGGATTTTTTATGATTCGGAATATTTTTTTATTAAGTCCGTTTAACATTGATACAGATACGTACAGTGTTGGATGATATCTTTAAAATGCATTTAAAGTAAAAATGCGGATTTTTATCTAAAATTTTGATTGGATGATATAATGAAAATCTTGGGTTTTAAAAGTGCGGTCATTGGCGAACAAACCTCGTTAAATGAAGAGATTCGCAGACTGGTTCTTTATCAGAAATGGATTTAAATCGGCTTATTCACAGTGCTGTATCGAAAAAAAAAAAAAAAAAAAAAAAAAAAAACGAATGGAAAGTGTTATTTTTGAGGAAGGTTGAAACTCCAGTTTCTTCTTGGATTTGCTATATTTAACAACTTAATTTCCTCGCGTTCGCTTTCCCTGAATTTTTTCTCCCTAACTTTTTTTCTTTGGTTTCTGGACATAATAAACCTTGATTTTACTCGAGTTGTTGTTTTTTAACTACTGTCCGATTTTGTTATCACTGCCGTCCGATGATATATTATCGGACTGCTAATTATTATTATCGGACGGCTACAGGTAATTTTTTAGACTGCAAGAACAAAGGCATGACGTCACAACAATGTTTAAAATAGATATATATGGAATGATAAGAAATCTAAAACATTAGTTACATCTTACATACATACCCATCACAGAAACCTTTTCGTTTATCCTGCATGATACACTGCAGAAATATTGAGAAAACCATACATGTTTTGTAGAGCAACATTCTAACTCAACAGTGACAGCTGTTGTTATTATTTTTATCAATATAGTCCGGCCAGTTTGTTCCTGCTTTGAAAAGCACATTTAAAACTCAATTTCCCCTTATATCGACCAAAAGAAAAATAATAATGAAAATAAAACAAGAAGAAGAAAAGGTGCCCCCACATTTGATGTTTCTTGCAAGGGAACGTGAGACAGATTGGATATTGAATTTTAAGGCGGCTATGTTATGGCTGTCCGAAGGCTGAATATGCATTAAAAATACGCTATTAATTTTTGAGCTAGATTTTGATTTCAATTTGTAATATATGTATACATGTGCAGTAAATTTGTGAAGAGAGTTTAGTAACGTATTGAGAAAAAGCATATTTGTGATGTCACATGACTGTGTTGATCACGTGACAGACACTTATAAAATTTCCTAATTGTTGCACAAAAATCCCATCGGCACAAGTGAAAAACAAAATTATTGAGAATAGTTTGTTACATAAATCAATTAAACGTATTCTGGGGTATATATAAAGTGCTGGGGGCAAGTCTGAGTTTTACTTCTTAAGAAAATATTTCACGTGAAATTCAACTTACCCACATACAAGGGGGCATTTTCCACTCTCCATCTTAATTCATACAAATAGGATAAATTACATACGATCCCCCGGCAAATTCAGTTAGAAGACACACTTCTCCAGTAGATTCACATAGAACATCTTCAGTTTATCTTTATTAATCACTTGTGCCAGTTTCATATATGCATGATTTATAAATTCTAACTCTGTCTACGGGGGGAGCGTTCATTTTTTGTTTTTGTTTGAATACGTATATTATCAGAAAGAAAAATGAATAACGATATTGTATTGCAAATAACCACCATCAAAACAGCACATAGAAATTTTAAACAACAATTCAGACACCTAATTTAAACATCAACGTCGAAATAAAATCTATATGCCATGGGAAGGAATGTAAAAGTTATGACACTTTCCCCGTCATGACTGCTCAAGTTTGCAGTGCCTTGACGTCATGTTCTATTATGACGTCATATCTTGGTAGTTCAGAGAAGTAACAACGGCTGGTACACTGTGATATTTATCGGACAGCCTTATCCTAGCCGCGAACTTTTTTCAAATTCTATATAAAAATTTTATAGTTTGATGATCCCTCTACAATTGTTTTTTTTTAGGCTGAATGACGTGGTGTCTACAAAAAAAGGAATCATAATACATGAACTACCACTTTTTGGAGAAATCAGATCTTTTTTGCTCTCAAAAACGGGAATAAATATTTAGAATTAAGCACCAACTGTTCAAAACGTATGGCTAAAGTAAACGTTTTCTAAAGTGAGTCAAACTCTAAGGCCAAGGTCAAAGGGTGAAAATTAATGATACCCAAGGAAAAGTCTTTTACAAGGAATGCACTTGTGATATATGAAATCCATAGCGGTAGCCGTTCCAACGTTATGGGCAAGGTTAAAGTTTTTCAATAGTAAGTCAACCTCAAAGGTCATGCTCAAAGAGTCAAAATTGTTGGTACCTAAGGGAAGGTATTGTTACAAGGTATGCACGTTTAAGTATGAAAGCCTTATTAGCACTAATCGTTCAAAAGTTGTGGACAAGGTTGAAGTCTGGTAAATTTTTGCAAAAAAAAAAACATTTGCTGACAAACAGAGAAACAGATAAACAGACAGACAGACAAATGGACAGAGCAAAAGCTATATTTCCGAGTCTTCGATTACGGGGCTTTAACAATGTTTAGTTCATATAATAACTGTTTTAAGCAAATTCTTTATAATTTGATGCCACTTATAACGTGAAGAAATTCTTCGGAATATATATCTACACTGTAAATAGGTTGTAGCCATACCTTCATTTGGCATATACTTTTTTGGTGAAAAAACTGTATTTACTAGGAGTTACATGACCAAATTCATTTTGTTAATGGTAGTGAAACAATATATTATTATAGTAGATTTCAAGTAAATCGGGTAAAACAATATTATTCTAAAAATAAATATCATGGTAACATAACATAGCCACACATAATATATTGTATATTGTTAACTTTTGGCGATTAATGGAAATGACAAAAACATATATATGTACGTTTAAGATCACATGATACAAATAGCATAGAAAATTAGACAGACATTGCTTCAATGTAAGTAACCATGGAGGCAACATAGAAATGTTAAAAGCAATTATAGCTTGCTACTTTATGAATTTTTGAGTTGCCTTCGTTAAAAAATGTTATCTTAATCATATTGAATTTTATCAGTCTAATATAACTTACTTTGAGTAAGATAGATTTTGTTCTGGTTTGATGAACAATGCTATGGTTACCAAGAAGGAAAAATATAAAATTCTCCTAATTCCGTAGCAATATTAAAATTAATGAATAGCTTTTTTGCATCCAGTTATAGATTGTATACTTGTCAGAATTGAAAGTCAACGTCAAATTAAAAGTCTTTAACTTAGAAATCTATCATTAATGCGAAATATAACTACAATTTATGCCCCCCTCCCCCCCCCCCCCGAAAAAAATAGTTATTTGTAAGCGTAACAAGTTTTTACACCTCCAAATGTACCCTCAAAAAGTATAACTAATGACAAAATAATTAGATTGGGTTAATCTTTGATTAATTTATTAAGCAATTTCAAATAGAATAAGGTACATGGACCAGAAATCTTTGTTCAAAAGAGTTCTATTATTTGATTTAATAACCCCGAGCCCTTTCCCTGACTGGCTGAGATCCAACACTGTGAAAGTCGTGTAGTAATATATGTAATCTTCAAGATGAATAGAACAATTCTTTTTATGTGCAATTGCCAATGCGAATTTCTTTTTATAAAATAGCTCATATATGGAACTTCTCATTCTCGAACATTTCTGCGTACTGTCACGGACCCAACTAACAGTTTTTGTTACATCGTAGCATTTCAAGAAACCTCCTGTACTCTCCATTTTAATAAACGACGAAACAACAAAGTATGTTGCACTTTGCCACTTATGTGACCTTAATTATTGAAAAAAAATGAAAAAATAAAGTAATTTGAAGTTATCCAACACTTTATACTTTTCACGGCGTCCTGAAAGAAACTGAAAAGCGACACTATCTGAACCACCGTGTCTAGATTTTTCCCGCGCACGATTTCCATTGGGCATTTACAGTATGTTTTATTTCCAAGAATCACTTGCATTTGCCCCTCCTAATTTGGCAATTCCAAAAAATTCCAAGGAAAATGCAAGCGCGATAACTCTTTCTATATGCAGTGCATTCTAATGTACATAAAATATTTTAAGTAAAACTTTGAATTCATTTTTCTACATTGGACGAAATAAAGAACTGAATCACGTAGCTATAAAAAGTAAACCTGAATCCGACCATCAAAGCGAACAAAAAATCATTTATTTATTTATTTATTTTTTACATCGGACCAATGATAGATTCAAGAAATTCAAAACTAATACAACTAGGTATGTTTAATCCCACTTCTTTCACAATTTTCGGCTAGCACTTTAACAATTGTAAGCAATCAAAATAGATGGCAAGGTTTGATTAATGAGTTTATATCATTAAATAATTGAATCATATAATACGCAATTTATATAGTAATCATTTCGTTTTTCAGCCTATACGATGGTTAAGCAACTTTCATAGTACATTACTCATCTCACTCTTAGGTGTCAGAGGATATTGTCCTCTTTGGCATTAATATGTGTAATATTTGACAGTGCATGTAATTTCCAAAAAAAAATTTCAATCCAATAATGTTTATACTAAAATGAAGCAATGCAAAAGCAAGCAAATACGATCAAATTTTAATAATAATATTGTTTTTTTCCCCTGATTATTTACCATAAATGTGGTGTATTTGGATTGTTTTGAGATCGATGTGACATTTTTGTTTTCATCTAATCACCTGGAATCTTTTGTACAAATCCTAGTAAATACTTTATGTATCAACCGGTATCGGCTGACAACAACTAGCAGAACGGACTTCAAGAAGGTCAAACGTGTTCCACCATAATGAAATAACGTCAAAAAATTGTAATATTCAACCATTTATGACTAGTTACGCTTTTAATAGTACCATGAATTTAACATATACATGTAAGTAAACATCTATCAAATAATGGGGTATCTATAGATAGAATTTCCGTCAGAGGATTTACATGTACTTTGTTTTTACTTTCAGTGCAACACAATGGACGTTTCCTTTATTTAGACGTTGCAATCAACTGAACATCAAAAAATAAGTTGAAATTGACAAATAATTTAACTGCTGGTTAAAAAAGTTTTTAAAATGCTCAAGGAGAGGATGTAACAAAATACTATTGATTCAAAACTGTCAGATTTGTTAAAATAACACTGAATGTAATATTTTGAAAACCGTGTATTCACGAAACAGACCTTTAGAAAGTGAACATTTTTTTTTTTTTGGAAAAGTCAATATTTTATATTAAACTTTCATGAAATTAGTTGAATCTTGACGTAACTAATAATATATCGAAAAAAACTAGGAGAATTACTCTCTGAATGATGAAACAACACCCTCCAGCGTGATAACGAGTCAACATTGCTTGACAACCAGTGATACATGTATTCCAAGAAATGTTGACTGCACAGAATTTAAGCGCACGGTTCACCGTTATATGTACGAGGGGTTATCAAAAAGTTCGTGGACTGACGCGATAAAATTAATAATATGTAGTCTTTGCTTACAAAATTTATGCGGAACATAAAACAACAAAAGTTTAAGAAATGTTGAAAATTTTAGCTTGATACGTTGATAATTTGCCAAATTATTCTAAAATTAAAAAGACTTTATGTGATCACCCGGCGCTGTCGCCGTTTAGTGTCGTGACATCCACTTAACGTCATTGTTTCTTAATGTCCGCTCTCTCTACCTCATACACTTATCTTGATGAGATTACCTGGAGTTAAGTAAGGACTTAAACCCGTCTTATTTATATGAATTTACAATGTCATGAGCAGCTGTTTTCAATGCATATAATATTGTAAATGGATCTTTATATGGGGAAAGATCCTCACTTGATTATGCCAGTATACTTAGCTTGTTGGAGGTCAATTTCTACCACACATGATCAACGTCACTTTTCGACGTGACTGACTTTTGACACCCTGACTACAAATCGACACTAACTGTGCATATTTCATCTCTCTGAATCTTTTTGGGCATTAAAAAACAAGTACTCTGGATGTATTTTATTTTTCTGTAGCCAGTTTAAACATTCCTTAGGTCAATACCAGTTTTTCCAGGGGCGAAACTCTATAGAGTGTTTGAAAAAGAAACCCCTCCCCCTTTTTGACGTTATTTTCAAGCCCATAATTGTTTGGACACTCCATATAAAATTTACGATAAAATTTCATAGAAATTACAGAATGGGGTAAAAATTGCAAATTTTACTGAACAAATGTGTGGTACCACATGCCTGAATTAACGAGATTTTTTGATGACAAATACTCATATCTAACGAGTTTTTCTCAGTTACACTCAGGTAGAAAAAAACGTCATATTAGAGGTTGCGCCGCCTGGACATACCTTTGCTTACAAAAACACTAACAATTTAATAAAAAATAAAAATTATGATTTATGGTTTATTCTATAGATAGAAAAGATGATGCTAACTAAATGTGTAAAAATTCATTGATGTACCTAAAGCGGTTTTAATTTTATGACGCTAGTCCACGAACTTTTTGATAACCCCTCGTATTTGTATAAAACATTCAGTATGATAAATATATCACATTATAGATGACGGAACCATTAGAAATGTATACCCCTCGAAAACCATTGTTAACCTTTGTTGCGCCTTGGTTTTCTTGGGTGAAAATTTTCAATGTTACCATCAACTACTTGCAATATTTATAAAAATAGTCGCTGTATATTCTCTCTCTCTCTCTTTTTTAATTGTATGGTTTTTTCTTTAATTTTTATTATTTAAAATGCACGCATCACGTTTTTTTTATTTCGTGAAGGAATGACAGAGAAAGGAAAACGCATGCTTAAAGATATAGCACTCTGTGCCGAATGAATCATCTAGCTAAATGTACATTTAGCAAATCAAATAATAATATCTGGAAATCATTTTTCTTTTCTTTCTTACACGAACCCGATGTATCACCGGGATGCTAAAATATCATTTGAAGTATCAATGAATTTTTTAAGCTTTTTATGTATGCCAAGATTTCTGCCAAATTTACAGAAAAAGTATGAAACAGGTCAAGCACCACCTAAACTCTATCTACATATCAATCGGACTGGGAAAGGAGCATTTTGAAATAATATTTTCAAACATTTTCTATATAATCCAAAAGAATTTTTTTCAAATTGCCGGCGACCTTTGACTACTTCCGTCTTTCCATATAGTTGTGTAGTCTGCAGGAGTTGTGGATGGTTGTTGCTTTGATAAGAAGTATGTATATACTGTTGTTTTTATGCTGATTGATGTAGAAGGAAGTGGTCTACCTAGATAGAATAGAAACTAATTTTCACTCTAATATATATATAAAAAAATAATAATGCAATTAAAAACAGTAGGTCGTGCAATGCATGAGGATTATATATTTTCGACTGAATGATGTATGGTAGTATAATTAATATGTACTACAGTATGCCAAACATATTGCTGAATCAAATAATGCTGTTTTGTCCAAACATTAATGTATTCATATTTGAACCCCATCCCACACCCACCACACACACACACACACACATGACTAAAAATTTCAAATCTGACCAAAGAGCTTCAATTTTTACAGCCGAAACAGGACTGAAATATTCCCGACTCGGCGTTAAACAATAACAATCAATAACAATCAATCACACAGTTGTATATGTACCTTGAGAACCACTTCTGCCAATGCATCCTGTATAGACGTCACACTCTTGTTCAGAACAAGTGCAATTTCTACTGCATTTCCGACCATAGGAAGGATATACACACTCTATATGAATAAACAAAGAATATCAGGTAATGGGAAATAGTTATTGTATTGTCTTATTATAATTCTCAATCCTAAAACTAATTCCAGTGGTTTACTAAACTCAGAATATAAAGGTATTAATAAAAGTTCAATCAGTAAAAAAGATGATTAATGTAATAACTTTTAATAGTTTTAATAGCTTTCAGTTTAAAGGTTGTGTTTAGATTTTTTTTAAGAACTTAACAAAAATGATTGTAATTGCAAAATATGAAAAAAAGATAATCTCAATATAAATTATATAGAATGCAACAGTTTTACCGAGGCACATTTTTGCTTATTAAAATGGTAAATTGCCCATTATTTCAAGGATTATTTTTTAAATGAATGTTTGTTATATCCGTCTACAGCTTCCGTAATGAATTATGTATATAAAACAAGAAACTGGTTTATCTGTTACTTAAATAACTCTTTGATTTGTCTTGTTTTAAAACGTTGACAGCATTTATAATAATGATAGAATATAAATAATCTTTTCAGATTCGTACTCACGACTTGATATATATATATATATATATATATATATATATATATATATATATATATATATATATATATATATATATATATATATATATATATATATATATATATATCAAAAAGGAATGAGAAAAAACATAAATCTATAATAAAAAAAAAAACACTAATGCTGGAAAAATCTCTCAAAGAAACTTTTACTTATACATTCATGTGATTCACTAATCCACTTAAATCCTCTACAACACCTGGCAGGTCTGAAAGTCATAGTATTTCTATATCAATAGATTACACAAATTAATTCTACAATAAATTCGACCATTGTTATATTAAAGTTGCTCGCGAAAATAGTAGTAATAAATAGAAATCATCTCAATGTGTTCAGTTATTAAAAATGTTTAAGTTGGGTGGTGGTGGTCAAAAACAGGTACATAAAAAAAATGATGGGTCTTGTTTTTAAGTCTTCGAATGATTCAAGCATGCATTATAACTTCAATATATCTGTGAAGATACTGTGTATACTGTGTATCTATTTTTTGCTTATTTTGCAATTGTATGCAATTACCCAATATTGTACTGTTTGGATTTTCGTATGCATCTACTTGTGACCCCCAGTCAAACAGAATAAACATATACAGTATTTGTCAGTAATTAATTCGAAGAATTTGAATATATGTTACATATTGATTGTTTTTTTTTAATTGCTTGAATGCTTTATTAGGTCACCTAAGTTACCCAGGTGACCTATTGCTATCCGTTTTCGTCAGTCGTTGTGCGTTAACAATTGACATTTTGAGCTTCTTCTCTGAAACCGCTTAACCAATTTCAATCAATTTTGGCATAGAACATATGTAAGTGAATAATAATTTCATGTTCCCTGTCCCCTGGGGCCTTAAGGGTGGGGCCAAAACTATCAAAATTTCAATCTCAATTTCAAATTACTTCTGGACATCAAGCAATCAAACTGCTGGTATGATTGTAAAAAGCATTGAGCCCTCTACCAAAGTTAGGAAATTCATAACCCCAAGGTCAGGGGTTCTGGAATTAGGGTGGGGCTCATAGCTAATATAGCTAATATAGTGAAAATGCATAAATTCTTTAAAAATCTTCTTCTCTCCTCCTGTATATAAAGCTGATAAACTAGATGTATGGTTATGATGATCAAGTGTACCTCTTCCAAAATTAGGAACCTTGAGGCCCAAGGGGGAGGGATTCTGTGGGAGGGGGCGCTAATGATAATAGAGTGAAAGTGTATTATTTCTTCGAAAATCTACTCTGCCCCTGGGAATTAAGCAGATAAACCAAGCTTATAGTTATGATAAGGAAGGGCGTCTCTTCCAAAATTTTCAATATCTTGTCCCCTGGATCGGGGATTCTGATGTTAGGGCGGGGCTCTATTGATTAAATAGTAAAATTGCATTAATTCTTTGAAAATCTTCTTCTCTGTCCCTGGCAGATAAACTAGGTGCATGGTTAAATAATCAAAATTGGAAAAATTGGTGACCCCATAGCCAGGAGTTCATGTGAGGGGGTGTCTATTGAAAACATTGTGGAAATGCTTTTTTAGCATCGTCTTCTCTGCCCCTGGGTATTTAACAGAAAAGCTAATTGCATAATAATGATGAGCAAGGATGTCTTTTCAAGAAGTTTTATATTCATATCCCTGAGGTCAGGGGTTTTCATGTTAGGGTAAGGCTCTTTTGAAAATTCCTTATTTCTTTGAAAATCTTCTTCCTTGCCCATTGTTATTAAGGAAGCATACTAAGTGCATTGTTATGATGAGCAAGAGCGCTTCTTCCAAAATTTTGAATATTCTGGTCCCTGAATCAGGGGCTCTGGTATTAGGGTGGGGCTATACTGAATCTATAGTGAAAATTGATTGGTTCTTTCAAAATCTTCTCTGTTCCAGGGCATCTAGGAGACAAACAGAGTATATAAAGTTTGAAATTCTGTACCTTTTGGCTAATTTATTAATTCCTACTGAAAGAAGTTATTCCCCTTTGCTATTCACTTATGATAGTTAATCACTGTCAATAATGTAACTTAAAAGGTCAATTCAATAAAAGAATTGCACGAAAAATTTATGATATTTAATACAAAAAAATACTTTCACAGTTTTAAATGGTCAGGAAGACTTTTAATCGATTAATAAAAATGGGACAAAATACTGTATCTTTGTACATTAAATAATCTTCAAAGACTAAGAGAGGCCAATGCGAGAAGGAATGAAATATAGTGCTCTAAATAATAGATAAATGAAAATGGTACAAAAATACATATGTATCATATCTTTGTATGATAAATAATCTTTAAAGATCAAGAGAGGCCAATGGGAGGGGAAATGCAATGTGTTAACTGATAGTGCTTTAGAACTATTGTTTTGTTTTATACACATGAGAATAGTAACAAACGGGGGGAAAGTACAGGCAAATAACTAGATCAAATTTAACAATTTTTACTGAGTACTAAATTAATATTTTACTTATCCCTTATCATCCTATTTCTTTTGTTTTGGGGCAACATAGCTTAATTTATCAGCTTATTTTGCTTTAATCTATTGATCATTATATTATACTTAGGTGAACGTTGAGGCCCTTGGGCCTCTTGTTATCTAACTTCCCGCCTTGTTTTTCAAATTTCAAATCTTTTCTAATTCTTTTTTTTTTTTTTAAATTAATCTTCAACTGTTAAGTGTGGATTAAACTATTTAACTTCCTCCAATACTTTCTACATTATGTAAAGCCATATTTAGCAACTTCTGTTGCAAAGATTGTGTTATTAATCATTACTTGCATTAATAGAATTGCTTTAATATTATGTTTTTCTATTTTATTACATTTTCAACAGTGAAATACTGTAATTTATTTACTGAATAAAAGTGTTATTCTGACACATTGTAAAAAGATATCAAAATGGTATTCTCACACTGTGAGAATATCACAAGTGCAGCAAAACTTATGATTTTCCTTCCCTTCACTTATAGCGTTTTTGGAAGGAAAAAAACGGCCTCTTAAACGATAGAGTTAATGAGCCATCCTGACAGAGACTAATAGTTATACTGCCAAAGTTTTTCCAAATATGTCGTTAAAAATCCATGCTTACAACGTTTTTCAATCTCGCAATCGCTTTGCTATGACGTCTAAACTATGACGTCACAGCCTATGACACTTTGTTACGAAAAGACAGGGGCAAAGTGAAAATCTAAGAAAATGTAATAAACAGAAAATTCAATGTTTTGTAGATGAATATGGAATTTATTTCACTTGTGAGACAGGATTTTTTGATATTTTCTTGTGCTTTGCACTCGTGAAAATATCAAAAAATCATGTCCCATTCGTGAAATAAATTCCATATTCATCTACAAAACATTTAATATCCCCCATCAGTTTTATTATATTCTATTTGTTTATTGTTTTAAGGGCGCCTTTGAACGTTGTACACAACATAAAGATCGCATGTATCATTACATTTTCAATAGTGAAATACTGAGATTTATTTATTGAAAAAAAGTGTTATTCTTTCACAGTGTTTAATACAAATTGAAAGTAAATGAAAACTTACCCGATGCATTCGCCAGTTTTCCCACAACCATACTGCATAGAGAGAAATATAAATGTGATGCAAGTGATAATTATCATAGCCATCTTTAAGCCACAACCGATGAATCTGAACTATAGCAAAGTATTCCCGCTAATCTCTTTTCCGTTTTCTTTTGATTAAGTATTTATGTCTAATTGATTTAATTTAAAAAAAAACACATATCAGGGAAACAAGAGATATTGCATTAAAGTTGCGATCTGTTTTCTCGTAGAGCTGAAGTTATAATTACGCTTCAAAATATCCTATTACTATTATCTGTAAACGTTCTATTTGTTGTTAAATACTTAAACACTGAAGATTACTTTCTTTAATGTGTATCCGCACATCCTAAATAACTAGGATCTGACGTGTGAAAGAATGCAGAAAAAAAATTATAAAATTTTCAAAACATTTTTATTGGTGCACCTTTTTGTTCTTTAAAGACATAAATGCTGTCTTCAATGTTGTATAGACATTAATTGTACATAGTTATGCTTTTCTAATATTTTGGATTTGAATTAAAATGATGTCGGGGAAGAGCAGGTGTATTTTATCATTTTACATTTAATTTTGCGGAGAAATTCTTATAAATGGCAAAGACATTCTTAATGAAAACTTTGCAGCATTAATAATCAAGAAATATAGTTGTGGATCTAACTCTTACAAAGTTATAAAACGGCCGTCGTTGTCACGAAAATATAAGGAATATGAAAACGTTATCTTCACTGTCATTTTTTTTCAAAATATTAAGTTTCAATTCATTAGTAAGTACAAAGTGTCATTGTTCAAATCTGATCTCATTTCTGTTTGCTTGTTTTTTATGCCCCCGTATCAAAGATTCGGGGGTTTAAGTTTTTTGCCCTGTCCGTCCGTCTGTCTGTCTGTCTGTTTGTCCCCAAAATTAACCCTGCCCATAACTTTTGATTGGTTGGAGCTATTGCTTTCATATTTCACAAGACCTTTCTTTGGGTACCACCATATTTGACCTTTTGATCTTGACCTTGGCGTTTGGCCCAGTTTTGCAAAATTTTACCAAACTTTAACCTTGGCCATAACTTTTGAAGGATTGGTGCTAGGGCTTTCATACTTCACATGTGTAATTCTTGTGACAAGACTTTCCTTTGGAAACCACAACTTTGACCCTTTGACCTTGGAGTTTGACCTACTTTGGAAAACTTTAACCTTGGTCATAAATTTTGAACGGTTGGTGCTGGGGCTTTCATACTTCACATATGTTATCCTTGTGACAATACAATTTGACCTTGATGTTTGACATACTTTTGGAAAAACTTTAACCTTTTCCATATCTATTCAATGGCTGGTGTTAGGGCTTTCATATTTCACAGGTATATTCCTTGAGACGAGACCTTACTTTGGGTACCAACTTATTTGATATGCATTTGAGAAAGTTTAAACTTTGTTGCAAGTTGCCATACGGGGGCATCAGTGTTTCACAAACACATCTTGTTTTTTTTAATCATAGAAAATCTCTCATGGTCAGCATTTACCCACTGAGACCACAGACCATTCTTTTACTAGTTTTGAAAAGATAGAAACGCAATTTTTTTAACTAATATTTTTCATAAAAATTGTTAGGCCATTATTTTCACACTGGGTTTTCTTCGAATTTTTCGGTATACCTGATCATGACAAGGAGCGCACGGAAATTGTAAACTGTTGACAGGGGATATTTACCTCTCAATGGTATCTGATCCCACCTCTGATGTTTTAGAGGTCCGTGTTTGCTCTGCTTCCAATTTGTATTTTTCAATGGAATTTTGATCTTTATTACTATATGCTTATTATCTTCATAATTGTTGTCTTTCAAGTCCCCCCTCAAACTTAAAAGGTTATCTAGGGGATCTTTTGGCGGTAACTATTCGGTTCGTGTTGGTTGATACTTAAAAACAATTCCATTGGGATTCTCTATCATCAGTGTTGACAATCTGTGGAATTTCTTATGTTAGGTTTAAGCCTGAAAAGAAAGTAACAGTACATTTGCATTGTTTGTTTTATCTCCGGTTAAATATTACTCTGTATGATTGAAAAACAAAGTTTAAAAGTGTATGAATGCAGGGTATAAGACGTTCGTGTTCTTATGCCTTAAAAGCACTCAGCTACTTTTTCTTATCATTAATATTGAAATGTAAGAGTCTCCAAAAGTCACAGGAGATTAACAAATTTCAAAATGCATACCATTTCCAGGGAAACAATAATGGGAAAACTTTGAAAATTGAAAAAAAAAAATTCTACTTTCAACTTCAATACATTTTTCAATTCTTTAATTATCTTTAATTTTTAACAGTTATTTTCTTTAAATGAACTCCTTTCATTTATTGAAACTATTGCTCAATACTTTGAATACGATGTAAAACCTTTACTAATTGAAAGTTTTGACGATTGTTACTGCTTCTTTATGAAAAAAGTTAGCGAATAGAAAAAAAAAGTTTAAACAAACAATGTAACTATCTGGGTCGTTTCTTTCAAACTGAAATTGAATTCACGAAATGAAATAAGTGTGAATAAGAAAATAAACAGTGATAGACCTCAAAAGACCCACAAACAATACAAATTTGTGAGTATGGGATAGAAGACGGATTCCAGACGTGGGATCAAATGCACGGAGGTGTAAGCAATACCTGTCAACCGGTTACATCCGCCTTGAACTCTATGTGTTGATCGGGTAGACGCAATAATCCTAGTCAAATTTGGTATAAAAAAGGACCTACCAACTGGTATGACATATATTAGTTAAAATACGACCCAACAGTAGACTGTTTTTGAGAACAAGGGCATAATTTAAACCAGAGAATTAAAGAACTTCTGATTTAAGCGAGGTTTTTGAAATTCCTGTAAAAATTCATCTTACTTAGAGCATCCTATCGAGTATCCGATATGTTGGGAGACATAAACACTATTTTCGGGTGAAAGTGGAATATTACTATATAATTATAGAAAGTCGACGATGGAAAAGCTGAATTCATTTCATTTGTATACAGTTTAGTTTTTAATCAATATTATCGTTGAAAAATCTTATGATTAAAAAGTCTATTGATTAAAGTCTTGATTTTTTATACGATATACAACTTATATTCAGAATTTATCATTCGCATACACAATGTATTTTGAGAAATTCATAATGATAATATTTTCTACCAAAAAGCGTACGCGACTTTTGTTATTAATTTGCAACTCTTGTAATGTTAACACACGAGTTATGGTCTCTGAGAAATTTTCTGCGTCTTTTAACATTTCATTCTTTTTTGAGATGAGCATGGTCTTTGAACATCTATTTTTCTTTTTTTTTTTAACCAAAGACCAAGTATTCCTTTACAGAATACACTCATCAAAGTGCATATTTACTGATTCGAAGTATTAATCCAAAATGTAAATTCAATGAAAAATAGAACTTCCTTATTAACAAGTTAAATATATTTCCCATTCTTGTACCATGCACGTATGTCGTGAATATTTTCATTTCAAGTGTAAGGAAATAAGCAATCTCCAATAATCAAATTCCCGAAAAAACCACGAAATAGAATTTGATTTAGAGTATTTATTTTAGTTTTATTGGATATGTTTAAGTTTTTAATGTTGTTTCAGCCTAAATTTAAAAGATGAAACTGTACAATTTTTAACATTTCGAATAACTGACCTCAGAACACTTGATAGAAAATTTTCAATATATAAATGGTTTTAAAGTTGAAAAAAGTTACATGTGCATCATACTTTAGAGAATAAAGTATAGCCTAAATTTTGTGGGAACATAATTTTGGCTATTCTGGCTACTTAGAAAGATTAACCCGATAGAAAATCGCTAACATCAAGTATTTTTATATAATAGTATACTTTCTTTTCATGCACAACCGTCACGGTCATGAAGGTAAATTAGATGATGTCTAAAATGAAAAATGAGTTTTTGGTGAATATATGCTTAACACTTATCTAAATGTTTGATGGAGGCCTTGTTACATTCAAACCTGATACCATCATATTTGAGTATATAATTGCATGTACAATAACAATGCATTCGAATAAAATCATATCGGCAAAATCAATGGTATACATTGTAGATCCAAATGCAAATGCTATACGGTATCTGCAATATCAGATTTTATTTTTTCCTCACAGCTACATTTAAGAACATGACAATAAAAATACACGAAAAATAAAAATTCATGGAGAGATTTTTTATGTCATTGTTTGAGCATGGGTTGATTACTCTGATAACCGAATTGTTATACATGTACGTGTTTAAAATAATTACGTAATATACTACTACTAAATATTACGTGTTTTAGCTCGACATAGGTCAAACCGAAGTGTTTTCTTTTTTATTATTTACATTTTGTACGACGTTTTTCTATCCATGTGTCTGTCTGTAGTCTTCATTACTTTCGATTTCTTTCAAAAACAACTGCCCCTATTTCAATCAACCTTGATACATCTTCGAGAGTAGAAGATAGATAATGGATCAAAGTTGGAAATAGATAGAAATAGATAAGAAAGAATGTTAAAATAGGTTTTTTCAAAAACAGCAATACATGTACCATGATTAAAAATTTTTATAGTAGCATGAGTAGTACAGATTCAAGTTTGTTGAAATCATGACCCCGCTTAAGGATGGGGTCTGAATAGGGGATCGTTATTTTAAAAGGAAATTAATTGGGATTTATTTTTCAAATAAGCTCAAAAAGAAAGCAGGGCTACACTCAATTTATTTATATGGAAACATTTCAAGGTTGTGTTGATTCATTTAAAAAAGAAATAATGGGTCCTGGGTTTAGATTAAAATCAATGTGGTCAATTTTTTACCTAGTGCAATGTGTCCTTCTATTGCAGAACAGCAAGGGCATGTTAGTCATAATAATGTTTCATTTACAAGATGTGTTGATTCAAGGTAGCTCATGTCATACGCCTATGTGGTTTCTGAGGGGTCACAATGGTGG
This sequence comes from Saccostrea echinata, assembly GCF_033153115.1. NCBI lineage: Eukaryota > Metazoa > Mollusca > Bivalvia > Ostreida > Ostreidae > Saccostrea > Saccostrea echinata. Next base: position 3,561,965 of record NW_026889824.1, read on the forward strand.
GTAAGAATTTTTCATGTAAATAAAATTACTGAATATTTTTTTAATGTTGTGATGAAGAACATTGACTCAAGAGGATTAAAGTGAGCATTGTGGCTCATGGGCCTCTTCTTTCTTTATAAATAATCCAGTTGATATCAGTCGTTTAACTTCTTTTCGTATTTTTATATTTTAACGCGTGGTGATGTATTAATTGTGCCGCATACAACAACAAAGTTGGAAAGGTGCAAGTGTGTTACTCGCCTTTTGTTGATCATGTAACAATTCGCCTACTGATGCCTATAAGTGTATGTTAGTCAAACAATTAATGTTTTTATGTTTGACAACTTTAAGGGGTAACGGAATATATTCGTTCAAATCTCCTAATTTGTAAAAGTCACGGGAGAAATACACATTTAAAAGATGACCATTTACCTCTGAAAATTGTTTATATTCATTGTAAAATACAGAACATGAGGATCGATTTTAAAGTTCAACAATCATGCAAAAGTTGAGAGAAGTCTGTAACAAATCACATTCGATTTTCTAATTAGATGAGCTGATAATAAGGACTTCATTTTGATAAATGTAATGCAAATTAAAAGACGATTCCTCAATTAATGTTTTGTGACATAGGAAGCGCCCTTTATAAGTTGCCCATTGATAAATGAACTTCGTGAAGCATCTTTGGGTTTTTGTTCATTCTAAATACCATTTTAACAAAATACGCTCCGATATTTTTGCTTTGGCCTGCGTTATTCAGTAGAGCGCCTTTTGTCAGTTTTTATTTGCAGTGGTAATTTATGTGAATTTTGAGCTCTCATCACCCTAGCTATAGCTCTCCAATATGTGTCTTTTGCTTAGGTAGCGTCGAATTATTGTTTCTCTTTTATGTTTTTTCCCTTGACAGCCAGAAAGTACATTCTCTGTTTTTTTTTTTTTTTTTATTATTATTATTAAATTTTGCATTTTCAATCTGTTGAAAACCCCAATCGTTAACACTGTTTAGTTTTTAAGAGCCAGTCGGCCAGAAAACCATGCAAAACTGTCCAAATCGAGGGTAATCATATTTTGATGAAATCTGGTGGGTAATAAAACCACATAATATGTAATTGAAAAAAGCAAAAAAAAAATTCCCTTTCATCCAACATGGCTGCCATTAGAAGTGAAAATGCACTTAAATAATTCAAGCAAAATGCATCGTCGGAAACCCACGGTCGGTCTTGCTTCTCTTACGCAAGAGAAGCGAGACCGACCGTGGGTTTCCAACGATGGGCAAAATGGTGAAAATCACATTTGGTTTATTTTACTCAAAATTAAATTTGTATTTCTTTTAACGTTTTCAAGTAAAACATGACTATGTTCTTCTAAAAAAAAGTTTATTATAATCAAATATGCAATATATCAAAGGACAGAGAACTCTTAAAAATTCTTTGCAAAATATTAAGCTTTGTAATAATTTATCGAGATAAAGGGATTTACAAATTGCCAATTTTCGAAAAATTCTTCAAACTCAAATGAGTTACAAAGTCAAAATATAGAACTTTAAATTGTAAATACTTGTTGTTAGATAAGAAAAAAAATGTAACCACATTCTTCATAGGAATAACTAAGATTAAAGAAAATTATTAAAATTGAAAAAATAAATGAAAATTTCAAAATAACCCCCAATATGAGGATTGACATTTTGTCAATTTCGCAGAAACGGAATGATTTTATGGTGCTGACTGCACATTTTTAACAATCATATTGAATATCCTTGTTTCCTACATTTTTGTAAGACAGTTCCTCTATAATCAAGAAATGAAGATACATGTGTGTAAATTGAGGAGGACTCTAGGACATTATTATTCATATAAATTATGACACTTGAACACAGCTTTAGAAAAATTTGCATTCTGCCAATTTAAAATTGGCATACTCGTAAAAAAGAGCATTTCTGAATTATCAAAATATTCAATATTCATTTATGAAATACTATACAAAATACTCTCTGAAGGAGTTAAAGCAATTTTTTTTTTCAAATCCTAGAGCTTAATTTTCATACTTACATGTAAATTCATAATGCAATAATTCTGACATAAGAGATATGAAAAACAAAGACTATAATTATTAAAATCTGGAATTATTATTGCACATGTTCCCCCTTATATTACCTTACTAAAATAGAGTTTGTAAAATGATATACTGTAAAAACATTTATTTTTGTTGGTTGAGGAAATGTTGGTTAATGGGAATTCAATTTTGTGGCTTTGAGGTGTTTGGTTGGTTTCCAATATGTGATTTCGCAGTTTTTAGACTCTACCTCTTTAAGCTTTGTCATTGTGTTAGCCAAAAATTTCAACATACCAATATTTTCAAAATTCACTTAAAACTTGATGTATCTGTATGAGTATTTTTTAATAAAATTCTCCACGTAGTCAATTAACACAAATTTAATTATTTCAATCATAGTCCAAGTACGAGAAATAATTTCATTAAGTTTGCTTTTCCTCGATCATCTTTAAAAACCCCACACATGTACAATGTCAGTTATTTCACATAATGTACATGTATGTAAATGCATGTATATGTTGACATGATAAGATTTTTCTAGTTAACACAAGTTCTATACTTCTAGATCTTTGCCTTGCATTAAATGATAGAAAGTTCAAAGATTATATAATTATGGACTACACTTTACTGCAGTAGTTAATATGTTAGCAATATTTTGACAATTCAAAAACATGCATGTATTTTTTTTTTTTTTTTTTCAAATTCAATGTAAGACGGAAAGATAATACGTTTTTGCAAAATGCTTACAAAAGCTAACTAAGTCAATATCTTTCAATAACTCTGAGTTATCATGAAAATCAGTGTTTTCAATGTTATTTTAAATTTCTCATCATTTGCAGTTTGCAGTGATGTTGTCAAACTTTAATCTTTTCTCTGTTCTGTCACATTCAAAATATACATGCATGCTTCATAAGACTTTTTTTCACTTTAGCACTAATTCTCTTACAAATTTTGATTATCTTCAGGGCCCATCCTTCTGATATATACCTTTATCACTATATCTGTAATATTCTTTCCAAATTTAATTTTTTACCAACTATCAAGCATTTTCTTGCTTTAAAATGCTTTACTACGTCCAGGCATTTTCCTTGTTGCTGTAAACAGGCTTCCATATATAATGGTTGCACTTACATGCATGAGACAGTCTAATAGGTGAACTTTTCTATAAATTTAAACCTTGGAACATTCTTGCTCTGAACAAGCAAATACACTGTAAACCTGGCTCTTGTGTGTGAATGTCATCAGAATGCATCTCCCCCTCTGTTGACATTCATAATTGTTACTTCAATCAATAGCCTCTGTTTTGTCCTGTTCAAATAGACATACCAGATCAGGGATTATAGTATTTTGATTTTGTTCTTTTGAAAAGTAGTGTGTGTACCTGTAACAAAAATTATTTCAGCTAAATTACATGATCATATTGGATTCTTTGGATGAACATCCTAGTTTATATACACTCACAGCAGGCTACACTAAATGGCAATAGGTACAAAAATTGTGTTTATATATTTTTATAAGTAAAAATAATGTTTATCGTCCTATGTGAGTATACAATGCCGTCTATGTACTGCTTATAATTTTTCTAAATATCAACATCTTATTTTGTTATTAAAATATTGCCCGTTGAAACTTGTGTAATTGGCCAGATACGCAATAAAACCATTATTCTTATATTCATATTCATTTCAAGAGGGGTGGGGGTGGTCTGTTAAAACTAAATACACAGTGATATATATTGAATAAACTGAACTTGAAAATGCTGAAAATGAATAATCTGTCCTCCAATGGGAAGAAGATAATCTGACCTTGACTGGTGGTGCCCCCCCCCCATGCCGACTGTTTTCAGGGAATAAAAAATGAATGTCTTCTATACCTTCAAACTTAATTTTCTGTCTGCAAGGGTATCCCACCCCCGATCAGAATGAAATGATCATCCCCTCATCATGCTTATACATGACATGTCACATTCAAGAGGATTTTTATTTCTTACCAGTTCGTCCTGCAAAATGACCTGTTTCGTCTGCACCCATGTATTCTTTGCACAAGCGGAATAGTGTATACTTGCTTTGTTCTTGCTTGTTTTAGAATGATCCTTCTATCCGCATACATACACATTGTTCTGTTGTCTCTCCGGTAAAGAAAAAGTCATTACGATGTTTTAAAGCATACAACTAGTCTAGTAGAGTATATTACATTTTCCATTTCTACACACTGATGCAACATAACAGGCCTTCGCGCAGGGACTTAAGGTATTTAATGTATAACGATCATATTTTGTATATAATAAATAAGCGGTCCTATATAAATTTGTACTTATGGTATCATTTTGATGGTGTTGTGAAATAAAAATACTCCACCAAAGAAATTTTAAAAAAAATGATTTTTGTCAAATTGATGGGACCTTGAATTTTACAAGGTTCATAAAAAGCTCTTGTTGAAAATATGCATACACTCTCTCATTATTAAAATATGAAAAAAAATTAATCGTTTACCACAGATATTTTGACGAAATTAAAATTTTCTTCTTTGCATCAAGTGCAGATAACTCTTTAAATCTTTAAAATTGCAAAATGACCAGCTTCTTATATGTTATCAGTCATGTGAATTTGGTTCATTCACTTTCATCGTTATCTAGCAATGCAATTTCGACTTGTTTAAAACGGTTGTTCAAAATCCCTTAATTATACATTGAATGCCCGCGTGGCGCAGTGGTTAGAGCGTCTGCTCTAGAGTCGCGAAGTAAGGAGTTGATCCTTACGTCGCGGGTTCGAATCCTACTGTGGGACGTGGAGACCGATCGTTCGGATGGGACCGTATAAACCGAGGTCCCGTGTCGCAGTGAGTGCTGGCACGAAAAAGATCCCTCACTACTCAATGGCCGTAAGTGCCGAGTATAGGACAAAATTTGCAGCTTTCCACCGGCAAGTGGTGGCGTCTCCATATGAGTGAAAAATTCTCGAGAGGGACGTTAAACAAAATACAATCAAAATACAATCAACCTTAAAGAATAAACTAGGAACACACGGTTAGTAAAATTTTGAGATGACAGCATAAATAAACGGAGAAATAGATCGAGAAAACAGCGCACATTTGGTGCTCAAGAAATATACACTTTTTTCAATGGGTGGCACTGTACAATGTAGCTCTCTGGTCGTCCATCTCATTTTTTTTAGACAGCGAGCTACAGATCTACAGCTACCTTTACGTTATTTCATTTTTATACACCTGTCATTTTTACCTAATAACACTGAAGACTTTCATCAAGGGGAGATAGCAACCTAACTCCAGCAAATTGGTTGCAGGGGGCTTAAATAAGCAATAAGAAGTTACATGTTTATGAAGCAACTAAATCAGTTATTCTTATTTGTAAAGTATATTATATATAGAATCCTCTTTTTTCATTTAAATATTAACTAGATAGTCTATAAATATGATAATAGACTATTTTTTTTAGAATATTTGAAATCGTAGCTATGTAGGGTATTTCAAAATTAATTTACAGCATGTAGATATCATTTGCCAAGCTGAATAGTTTAATACGTAGTACATTTTAAAAAAATAAAATTACGATTATACTTATTTTGATTAATCTTTTTACATGATCTTGAGAGAAAAGGGTACTGTATCTCAAATTGACTAAACAATAAAAGTTATTAATTTAGGATTTATAAATAGACCATTTGAATTAAGCTTTTCGTAATTAATTAATATATAAATGAAAACATGATTTTGAAAATAAACTGATGGCATAAAGTCACTTTTTTAATCGATCAATTTGTATAAATTTTCATACATTTAATTCATTGTGAGTTTCTACAAATATGCAAATTTGCATATATGCAAATGAGCTATTATGTCAAATAGATGTGAGGTTCGACAATTTTTTGTAGATATTATGACCTTTACAGTCAAAATTGTAAGTCGCAACCTTCCATTTAAACGATTTTTTTTTTTTTTGTATTTTACCAAACTTGTGAATATATTCTGCCTAATGCTTTGTCAACGAAACAAAAAGAGAGAACAGAGATCATTATTACCTGTTGTATACATGTATGTTTTATGCTTATGTCCCTCTGAATATCTTACTGAAATGACAAGTTTGTTTGTTTCTTTGTTTGTTTTTTAAATAGTGCTAATGCATAAGTACATATGAGTACATAATAATGACAACATTCATTTAAGAAATAAATAACAAGTTTAAAAACTTCAATGGGAATTGAAGTGGGTCGGTCACGTGATCAAATCCTGTGAAGGCCGAAGGCCTTTTCAGAAGATTTGATCACGTACCGACCTACTTCAATTCCCATTGAAGTTTTTAAACTTGTTATTTATTACTTATATATACATTTGAGACGGACAATTGAATGTAATCGAATATAAATATTGCACTAACTGTACGTCGTAGATTTTGACAAATTACGCTAGGTGTAAATCGGCTTGAAAAGCGGTTACGCTTCAAATTCATCTGGCAAATGATTCTGTTTTGAAGGGAATATTCTGTGAAAGGCTACTTGTGATCAATTATAGTGAGCTTATTGGTGTCTGGGAATTTTTGTATTCATGAGAACCCATATTCGATGTTAAAAAACACAAGAAACACGTCCGATGTTTGATAATAAAAAGTTGGAGGAATTTCGTTCGGAAAGGAATGGATGGAGACACTTGTCCGGACCAGGTAACTTGAAATCAAGTACAAAGTTTAATCAAAAACATAAAATCTACGATTTCAGTAAGGCATATTCATTAATTTATGATGTTGATATGGAGACACTGGCGACAGCTTACATTGTTTAAAAGACGTCACAACGATCTCGATGATGGAGGTGTGCACGTGTGCCTACCGAACTTCCAAAGTGCAGTGTTTGTCAGCTGTTTGTGGCGTGATTGCATTACATTGATATTTTTCAACAGATTTTCAAATTTATTGTGAGTAAAGTTTAATGGGAAAAAAATTATAGCATTCAGAGGTCTAAGAGAAAAATAAGGGTAAACGTTGAGAAATGCAGCTCAGACATGAAACTTATAACACGTAGTTTTCTATTCTGTATACAAAATCGATCAAGAACTGTATTAAATACTCGTTTACATTGTAAATAAAATGATTATTATTTTACTTGCGTATTTTGTACATTTTTATGCATGAAAAACATGCTATATTGCTAAGTGGAGTAAGTCTTTTTATTTAGATATTACTGCGCTGTGTGATTAGGTCACGTAATGACCTATGACCTTCAAAAAACTTCATACAGGTATGAAGATATTTGCTCTGTGCATGTTTATATAATAGAGAGATACCACAAATGTATATATTTATTTAATAGGCCTAGATTTTTTTTTTTCAAACACCTGTATTGAAGTTTAATTTAAGAGGGCTAGGGGGTTGTGGCCATTTTAGACTATACTGATCTCCTTTAGAAGAAGAGCTCCATATGAAGATATACAAAAATGATCAAATTTTAAAACTAAAATATATGAAATTTCTCTTTGCCAAATGATAGTTGACAGCTTAAGATATCATATCTAAAAAATATAATTATATCTGATGGTTAATTTGTTGACCCTTCAGCCTCCTTAAGGTATAAAAATCATCCCCTGACTTCCCTTTTTAACTACTTTCTCTTTAAAAAAAATATTCTAGACTACAATTGTGTAATTTACAGCCCCTGAAGACATTTACATGTAGTAATTACTATATAACTATCCCTATTTATTTAAATTTTGTAAGAAATACTTTTTTTTAATCTTAAACACCTCTCTGCAGAAAGTAAACAAAACAGCAACAGGGAGCTGCAAATTCAGAATACACAAGGGCGGAGCTATCATGTCACTCAGAATCTTTTTTACGCATGAGTGAACAAAGCAGTCCTAGAAAAAGCAGTCTCTGGGACTGCTGGGTCTGCTTTCTAGAGCAGTCCAACAGCGGTCCCAGAGCAGTCCCACACAGTCCCAGAGCGGTCCCAAAGCAGTCCCGGGGACTGCTTTCTGGGACTGCTTAGGTGTCAGGTTGGGTCTGGTTGGTACTGTAACAAACGTTAAACTTTCTCAAATGCAAATAAAATATGTTGGTACCCAAACTAATTAAGGTCTTGTCTCGAGGAATATACCTGTGGAATATGAATGTCCTAGCAGCAACCATTGAATAGATATGGGAAAGGTTAAAGTTTTTTTTCAAAAGAATGTCAAACATCAAGGTGGAGGTCAAAAGGTCAGTTAATGGTGCGCAAGGAAAGGCCTTCTCACAAGAAATACATAGGTGAAATATGAAAGTCGAAGCACCATCCGTTCAAAAGTTATGGCCAAGGTTAAAGGCAAACGCCAAGGTCAAGGTCAAAGGATCAAAGTTGTTGGTATCCAAAGAAATCTTCTTACAAGGATTACACATGTGAAGAAAAAAGACCCCAGCACATACAATTCAAAAGTTATGGCCAAGGTTTAAGTTTTCCGAAAGTAGGTCAAACTCCAAGGTGAAGATCAAAGTTGATGATATCTAAAGGTAGGTCTTGACACAAGGATTACACATGTGAAGTATGAAAGCTTTAGCCTAATTCTTCAAAAGTTATGGCCAAGGTTTAAGTTTGGTAAAATTTTGCAAAACTGGGTCAAACTCCAAGGTCAAGGTCAAATATGGTGGTACCCTATGAAAGTACTTGTCATATGGAATACACACGTGATATTTGAAAGCAATAGCTCCAACAATCAAAAGATATTGGCAAGGTTAAAGTTTTTGCGGACAAACAGACAGACAGACATACAGCTAGACGGACAGACAGACGGATGGACAGGGAAAAACTATATACCCCCGAATCTTTGATACGGGGGCATAAAATAGATCATTGTACAGTTTTTAACATTTGTATTTGTATTAAGTTTTATCTTTTGTCAGATATTCATAGAGAGAAAGAAAATAATTTAAGTTGTTGTATAAGTGAATGCATTCAGCATAATACTTTGTTAGCGGACCAGAGAGAAGAGAATAAAGGATCATTGCTATCACTGCTGTAAATGCTTTGTCAAACATTCAGGGAGAGAAAATCCCATTTTGTAAACTGTTGTACACATATTTTGCTTAAAACTCAATATATAGCAAAAGTTCAATGAGAGAAAGAAGAACATTGTTTTAAACGGTTGTATGATTTATAATTATGCATAAAATATCTGTTATTCTATATTTAGTCCAAAATAGTATGAAACGTTTATTGGTACCGTCATATTGTTCTAAAGCTCATCAAAAGTATATGACAGATTAGAAACTTACTGACGCATTTTCCTAACAAACCTAATTGGAATCCTCAGCAACACTTTGATGGACTAAAACATTAAACGTCTTTTTAATCGATGATGATAATTTTTACGAAAATTTCCTAAATCATTTATATGCTAAAATCTACGTTACCAACATGAATATAAGAAAACGTGCATAACCGAGATAGCAATAGTATGTAAAGAAAAAAAGATGATTAATTTCAAATAATAGGATCAATAAATGTGATCAAGTTTATGTTTCACATTTTGATAGCATTGTCTGATCTTTAAAAATCTAATCAGTCATATTATTCTTTAACATTTTTCCATAATATGAATAATTGAAAAAATAATGTCTCTTTTGTACTTTTGTGTATTCATGTTATACTTAGCTGTGATATTGCATAGGAAACACAACCCAAGCTATGACAGTGATACAGCACCAAACAGGATTGTTTCAACAATGTGTGATCTAGCCTAACTATGCAGTTCTAGACCTCCGTCTTACACGTATTTGTTCATCATGTACATGCAGATGATGCCACATTCATCTGACCAATGAGCTTCCCAGTAAGACGTTAGATTTCAAGGCTGGCAAACTTGATATCATTGCATACGTGCTGCTCTGTGGTTTGGTAGAAACAAAGTTTCTTTATTATAGATGATTTTAACCTTTCTTCGAATAAAAGGCTCTTTGGGCAAAATTTATGCGACTGGAATTGAAAAAACGGAAATGGGGAACAAAATAGGACAAAAACAGAAGGGATGCCGATTCAGACCCGGTTCAAATAGGTCAATTTGTCCTTCAAGTACTAACAAACGATAGTCCGTATAATGCTTTCATTTGCCGGGAACCTAGATTGCGATAGAGTGTGACTGTACACAGAACTGGCGAAGTTTTGTGTATCAGTTTATAATTTAATTCTTGTTGTAACGCGCCATTTGATTGAATTGAAGAAAAATTACTTTACCTCGTAAAAACCTTGTTGCCCACGTTAAGCCCCAGTCACACTGTACGATTTTAGAACACGGTAAGCTACGGTTTTAGTATCCGTGGATATTCTTAGATATCCACAGTTCGTCCGTTGTTAGTGCCGTGGTGAGCCCTGGTAACTCGCATGAATCCTGAATGATCTGTAACTGGCTACGACTGTTTTGAAATGTTCAAAACAGTCGTTGAATACCGGGATGCTACTTTGTTTCTGGAACATCGTACTCGCCTAGTACTGTAACGTAGGTCTACGGTTACTCGAGGAGTATGACTTACGGTTACAGTAGTATAAACGAACGGATAAAAAGGACAATCCGTAATTAACAGTAGGCCCAGCACATTTTGTCTCAGTTGTAGTATTATAACGTCAAGGAAAATATACAGAGACGCACGGATAATGGCGATGAACCGTTTTTTCTTACGTTGTAAATTAGACAGCGGAAGGGGTTTTGACGGATAACCGATTGTTTTAACGGTAACATTACGGGTGATATAAGATAATTTACGGCTGCTGTTATTGGCTGCTAGTTTCAGTCTAGTAAGGCATGTTTTTTAATGTCTGAAAAAAGTAATATATTTATCGTAATGTTATAATAACTTCAAGGGAGGATATGTAACTAAAATTTGAGCTCTTTTTGCCTTTCAGACGAGGGTTTGGTGTACATGTACGAAGACGTGTATAATTCAAAAACATTCTTCTGAAGAACAGCAAAGCCATGATTTGTAATATTTTGACTCACATTCCAAAGGGTTATTTATAATATATAATGCATATGAAAGTTAAAATGAACTTTTTTTCAAATATAACCTTGTCACTAAATTTAGAGTTCATTTTTTTTTAAGATAAGGATTTTCATAATTGCTATATACTGTACCCTGGCTTTCGTTTTCATGATTCTTTCGGCATCCACCGTAGATGGATGTCTTTGCGCTAAGAGTAATTGCTTCAGTTGGTAAGAGAGAAAATGATATGTAAGACAAGCATTGAGCGCTACTAATAACTCTAAAATAAAATGATTTATAATTCATATCTGGATCATTCATTTTGTCTAAGGAGTTGTTCTTTTATTCATATACCCTTTCTCGTGGCATGAATTTGGCTACTGAAAATGTGAAAGAAAAATAAAGCATTGGATAAAATTTGTAAAATGTGTATTTGTGAAGCAAACAAAATTAAATTCAACTATGAATTTGATCAGCCACCACATTTGTGCTCCTACAAAAAAGAATGTATGGAATTCAAAGTACAACTCAGGCACGGATCTAAGATATTTTTTCCATGGGGGGTCCACCCCAGATAAAAAAAATCTAACCCAGAAATTATTTTATACCCCCCCCCCTTCCTTCCAAAGAAAAAGGAACAAACAACAAAAAACAATCGAAAACAAAACAAAAACAAAAAAACAACATATACACAAACAAAAATGTAAACTCCTTTTCCAAACGTGAAAAACATATTTCGCAGGGGGGGGGGGGGGATTTCTTTCACTTCTTAATCTTAATACATGTATATATGACTTTTCTTACTAAGTTATCAAGGGTCAGCTTTTTCTGAAGGGAATGGGGGGGGGGGGGGGGGTCCATGGTCATTTTTAGTTACTTAACTATATGCATTTAATACCTCATACCGAAACTCCTCTTAGTCATTTTAGTTACTTAACTATATGCATTTAATACCTCATACCTAAAATCCTTTTAGTGCCTTGTTTTTAACCAAAAATATAGCCTGTTAATTGCCGCAATTCTAACTTTAGACTGAAGACATGTATCTAGTTTCTTCAGACTGAGATAGATCTTAACATTATATTATCGTCTCAAAACAGCTTTGTGAAAGAGCCACGAAGATAATTTGTCGTCTTATAACTGCTCTTTTTTCACAAGATGGTAGTGTGATACTTGCCTCTGGATAGCAAAAAAAAAATTGACTAGAAACACATCCTTTACCATTTTCATTTAATTTTCCTTCATATAGCTGTTTTCATATAAGTGAGTATTTATCTGATAGTTAAAACTATATGAAAAAATGCACTCGTCTCTATTTTAATCCACATCAAGTGTCGAAATATAAAGTACAACTGAGAACTTTGATCTAGAAATGATTCAGCATATCCCCTTCCATATAACTGTGGGGTTTTATGGAAATATGAAAGCTTATTTTTTTCACTGTACTGCAGGGAATGAAAATGAAATAAATAAATAAAGAAAGAAATAAACTTCTCTTAAAAGCTCATTCTCTATGAAAGAACAGGCAATCAATTTGATATTATATTCCTTTTGTTTTTCTCTTAAGGAGGCTCATTACACCCACAGTTTATTTTAAATTTCATCTCAGCACCACTAATTATGAAGATTTCAAATATCCAATTGGAGGTTATGATACGATAAATATTTTTTAAAGATTTTTTAATCTTTTCGCTGATTTTGGTTAAATGTTTTATTTCAAGTTTCTGATTGATAGTATTGCAGAAATCTCAGTGTCAAGTGATGGATATCATCTTCAGATATGTAAGCAATATAATAATAAAACTTCATAATATTCAACATTATTTTTATTAGAAAAAATAATTTTCTCCTAAAATAGAATTAATGTGATTTTCTTCTTAATCTTTGCATTAATAATTTGGAAATTCAGTTATAAATATACAAGGGATGTATATTAATGAATAACAAGTGACAAATTGAATGAAAAATGATTTAAGGAAATGAAAATTTCAATTTAAAAAATAATTGGAATAAAAAGTCCACTTGCAAGAGTTATCTTTCCTAAATCCCCCTGACTCAAAATACTCAGGAACGGTTGAACATATCAGATTCAGAATAAGCTAAAATTTCTAGAATAAATATACATTTTTCAAAGAAAAAAAAGACAAGCACACAAACCAACAAGAGTACAGTACTCTAAAAGCGCAAGTGAATAATAATTTATTTCAACAAGGTTGTAGATTTTAATTCGAAATTCCTCTATACATACATGTACATGCTGTCAGTGGAAGGACTTGCTGCTTTCGCTATGACATTGTACACTACTTGGGTAGCGAAGATTTGACTGTCATTCTCTTTGGTCTCTATCTAAAAAATACCCCTTCTTCGTTTGTGATTTATAATGAATCCATATCTTGTTCTATTTTGAATTATTTTGTTCTCAATTTTTACAACATCGCATGTAGTCTATTTTTAGAGCGTTTTAAAGATTTAGATCATCAGCAAAGCGAACCTGTACAATTCGTCCCCAGGAGAAAACGGACGAAACAATGGAGGTTTATTTTTCTGTGTAATACGTCATCAAAAAGTGGTGTAATGAGCCTCCTTAATTGGTCGCTGTAATCAACAACCAAAAAATCTGAAGAACTACGCTTAAGCATATTTACATGTATGATGTATGGAAAAACTTTTTTTTTCGAAATAAGATTTGTTATTGTACAGAATGGGGAATAGCAGGTGTTTCTCTTCTCCCATAAAACCAAAATTAAGCACATTTGCACTACAATGCATTGGCATTTCATGAATATTGAAGTACCTTTCTTACAAAATATAAGTAGTTTCTTACAAAATATATTTGATATTTAGATCGATTTTCCATCAATTGAAATTCAGTTTAGCCAATTTTAAAATATGTATCTTAGCCTATTTTGCTTTTTCTTTTAAGATTTTGTCTTCGAAAATATATAGTTTTTAAGCGATTTTATTTGATTTCACAATCTTCTTAAAATATTGATACAATTTTAGACTGTTTACTTCAGTTTATAATCTGTACATATATTAGTCTTCTTCAGTCTCTGAACTGCACACATTAGATATTTGAATTTTTCATTCATTTAAGGAATCCAGAGAACGTTGTTAGAGGAGCGTCACTGTAAGTGTAGTAACCTTTTCCAGCGTAATACTTTACCCACACCGTGTCTCCCTGCTGCAGTCTCAGTGTCACCATGTTTGTACCTGTCTCGTAATCGTCGTTAGAATTATAGTTATAAGCCATCGCTCGAACCTTTCTTGATCCGTTGAGGACTATACCTACATATATATCATTGACGTCGCTGCTACGACTTTGGATACCGACGTAGAAGACATAGTCTCCATTGAGGGGTGCAGTAAATATTCCTGTATTCGGATTATACCCGCCTCCCACGTTGTTAGTGACTTTATCGAAAACCAGAGTGCCACTGTTCCAGGAACTGGAACTAGACGTCACTCCGGCTGTGAAAGCCACTTTCTTTCCCAAATCTATAATAAAGAAAGAGACGCATTTCTCGCAAACTAACGACAAAAAACCTATCTTTTATCTCTGAAAGATGATGCACTTCGTAAAAAACATGATTGTTGCAATGTTTGATGGAATGGAAATTTATCAGTTGTATTTCTTGTTTTGCCCGGTGTTTATTTTTTTTTTTCACACATATCTTTCTTAATAATTTCTGCATATGTATTTGTTTAATATATTTATGGAAAATTATCCAGTTTTCTTATTTAAAAACTTGCTAGAAAAAAAAAAAATAAATTTTCTGACGCACAATAAATACAGTTATTTATCAATTGCAATCTACCTGTGAAAATAATTTCAATCTGATTTCACAATCTTTTTCCCAGTTTTCTCTGTGTTCTGATAATTAAAACCAAAGAAACTTTTGTTTTGTTTTACTTTTTTTTTTGGGGGGGGGGGTGTTTTGTTTTCTTTTTGTTAATACTTACCGCAATGGTTATTGGTAATATTCATTCGGAACACCTCTAGAGAGGACACAGTGGCAGACAACTTCAGTTGATCATTTTGAGATTGTTTCACTTCCGTCTTTAAGTCACCTAGCGTTTTGTTGATATCATCTGAGGGAGAGAAAAATATCTAAAGTAAAAATTTTTCACAATAATTAAAATCAAAGTGGATATTTCTTTTCTTGAATTTTCATTTAATTAATTCTATGGGATTCTAAAAAAGAAATGTAAGCTCATTCTGATGATAAAAAATGTAATATGAATAATTAATCTTCTGAACTAACTTATTTTCTGTAAGCCATGCTATGTGGGTTATGTTTCAGCTATAGATCCAATCAATAAACAACTATCGATCAATTTACATATGATTTCATATTTATCAGAAAGAAAGTGTTTTCGATATATAGTCACATATATTAGGACAATAGATATGACCATGGGGTAGTAAATACAAACTCTCAATCTACAATATTTGAACTATATAGTCTCATATCCCTTTTCCATCGGAATGACTTCCCTTGTACCATAGGACTGGCGGTAAATTTAGATTTTGCTTTGATGTTGCTGTGGTGTATTTGCCAGAAGAATCACAGTTTTTTTAAGTCACGCCCACCTTTTGGCATCAAGGCATACTGTGACAAAACCTTGACTGATGAATAAATGATGTCAATTTCCAGACCTGGCTGATGAATAAATTAAGTCAACATTTGTAATTTAAAAAATACTAACATTAGCTTGTCGATGTTCGTTTCTTAAATGTTTCTGTACGTTTTCTCCGCGTATCCTTAATCAGTAAATGATACGTCCTATCTCGAGTTCTCGTCATTCTCTTTCCCGTCTCCAAATACAAATAGCAATATCACATCAGAAGTCCCCGCGTTTTTTTTTTAAATCCAATACCATTTCAAACTTTCATTAAAATGTCACAAATCATTTCATTTTTTTTTCTGTACGCCGATTGCCATATAGAGAAAGTTCAATGGCGATGTTTCCCATACCCATCCCCCTTTTTTCAAAAAAAAAAAAAAAAAAAAAAAAAAAGATCTAGAAAGATGAATTTTCTGTCAAGGTTCACGGATTGAATATAAAAGCCTACAATCGCTACCCTGTACCTGACAAAAATCATGTTTTCTGCGTCTTCAACATTCCAAAGGTACAATATCTTCACACGTATCAATTCCGAATTTTTTATCAACAATTCGCAGTAGCAGTGACGCAGCTAACTATGATTCTTGCAGATGGAGACAGCTATTTATACAGTCTCCGGGCCGTGGCTTGACACCTCGTAGTAGGCGGTGCTAATTATCAACATGCTTTTCTCTCATTGGTCCTCTGGTACAAGTAACTTACACAATAGATATTAATTGGTTAGCAATAGATATTAATTGGTAAGCCCCTCGTGAATGAAAAACTGTGAGTGTATTTACTGCTAACCAATTAATATCTATAGTGTAACTATAACTTATTAAATTGTGCTTTCGATATAACGACGATATTTTTATTGCCGATTCCTTTCCATTCAGTTCATAGACACAAATATATGATGCACTATGTCTCAAGTATACATACCTATATTCCACTTGAACGTGACCGTTCATCGCCATATGGGGTGTCAAATACCAAAAAAGGAGTCATTATGTTGCGTACATGAATATTCATGTTAATTAACAGAAATTTTAATAGGATCGATGGTCAAACTTAAGATTAATAAAATTTATATACTAGTAAGTAAATGTTCATATCATTTATCTTAAAGTTATATATAAGTTGAAGCTGTAGAAAATAAAGAAAAAAAAGACATACCAGCTACTGATGCTATAATTGCATTCTGGGAGTTTTCCAGATTTGAAACTGACTTCGACAGCTTAGTGCTTGTGGCTATTAAATCATCGCTCAGGGTTTCCAGCGACATGTTGAACATTGCTGACAAAACGTTACACTTCTCATCAATCATATCAGGAATAATCGCCAAGAACTGTACTTGTGTTTCTTTCGAATGCATCTCTTTTTTCCTCAACTTCTTTAGCAAAGTCTTTAAACTGATCTTTAATTTGTGTGAAGTTGTCCTTGACGAGGCTGAAAGTTTCTTCAAATTTTCTGTTTTCAAGACTAAGTTTTTGGTTTTCACGTTTCAGGTCGTTCACTTCCTGTTGTAGAGCTGTTATTTTTATTTCTGCACTCTGTTGTAAAGATTCCACCGACTCAAGTTTTTTCTTAAGGTCGACCATATCCTTCATCAATACGTGTACATTCTTCACCAAAGCCATTCTAATAAGTGTTTCCTGATTCAAAAGTTGCCTAAACACATCTGAATTTTTAGGATCAATATTATTCATATCTAAGTCGGTGATATTTCGTCCACTATCATCTGTTAGTATTGAGAGATTAAAAACACATGCACAATTAAGTAACAGTAATTCAAGTCCAAGAGCATGCTTCATTTTGAAAATCTTGAGTTGATATGAAATTCAATATTTAGTTGTACAATTTTATAAAATAAATTTATTTCAGAGCTTCCTCTTATCATGCTTTATGATTAAGATTGAATTAAAAACATATTTTTGAAATATCATTGGCAATAAATTATATGCTAATGGTTTAGTATATTTATCTGATAAAAAAATCTAGCTTAAGCTTCTAACTATAGAATGAAGAATAGGAAAAAAATGGTGAGAATCAAAGCTGCACTAAAAATTGAAATATGTCATAATGACACTGATGGGATACGCCTAGATAAGACCGCTTTTGCGATAAAGATAAATTGCTTTAAATGATTAAGATTAACGATTTTTAAATTAAATTATCCGCAAAAATGTCTTCGCTCTTATTTTATGTTTTTATATCTGATTCAGGCCTTCTAAATAAATGTAAGGTGTCGAAAACTTGTCACTGAGAGACTTCACAACCGAACTTACTTCCAGCCTTTTTTTTAAATTTCCTATTCCATTCATCATTTTCAGGACCGTATCTTATAATGTATAGTAATAAATTGAAGATACTTCTATTCGCGGAGTTATTCTGGTAAAAGATTTCATAGAATTATAAATTGATAAGTGATGAAAATTTTGAAGTTTGAAACGTATAAAGACTTGGTATACAGCAATCTAAATCCCTATTTTACTGAACGACTCAGTAATCCTTATACTGTTTTATATGGGTTTGTTTTTATTTCGGAGAAAATAAATAATAGATTTTTTGCTATTAGGTCTTTTTTAGGTAAATATCTCATGTTAAGGAAACACTACATAGATTTTAATGAAAGAAAAAAATCCTGAACGGTTTTTTATTCGTTAATACAGAGCAGTGCACAAATTTATGAGTTAATCAAGAAACATATCACTTATATAATTCGGAGACAACATAGTTCTTCTGGGAACCTTGTTGATAATAGTTTATTGTCAGGAATATTGTCGATGTTTTAAATTTTGACTAATGTGTATACATATGTATTTGTTCTGATCGTATCAATTAGGAAATGAATTTTTTTAATCTCTTTAGAAACAAGAATAAAACATGTCAGATGTAAGACTTAAAACAAAGTACAAAATAAAGTACTGAAAGAGGGGGTTATTACAATAACGCTCTTGCTTACATAAACTTTATAATTGCTGAAGGTTTTTATGGGGTCTTGATACTGACGTACAGCAAATTAAAAATATACTAGATGAAATCCCGCGCAAGCGCGGGGAATTTAATTTATACAACTACCGACAGAAAGTATATTGTAGTTTCTACTGACAGCTTACAGGCTAATAGCAGGAAGAAATACTTTGTTGAAAATCTCGCAAGAAGTAGATGTACGTCTCCCCCTCCTCCCCCCTTTGCAAAAAAAAAAAAAATGAAAAATAACAATTTCATTAATTGACGATTATTGTGAAACCTGTTATACTATGTTATGAATATTGTACTTCAGATGCTCTTATTTCATTTCCGTCAAGGATAAAGCAGCGAATATGCACATTTTATTGGTGAGTTGATTTTTTTTTGGGGGGGGGGGTGTAAAATTCATAGTTACCCGGGTCTCGGTTTATAAATGTGTAATGCATGTACCTTATTGATATGTAAAAAATGTACTTTACTTTTTTTTTTACATATCAATAAGGTACAAACATATTTATAAACCAAGACCGAAGTACCTGTGTAAAAATTAGCTTTTAACGCCCTATGAATAAGCCGAGCATTTGATACAAAAGACTGTATATTCAGGGAAAAAAAAACTGAAATGTATTGCTTATTCATTATTTTTTTCTTTTCATGTAAGCAAGTTTATTATACGAAGTACAAATTGTACTTCGGGTTCGTTACCACGATGTTCTCACTGAGGAATATATACAAATTTTACCGAAAATTTATTAGGAAAACTTACTACATATATGTAATAGTCTTTCGACATATAAATATATTCAAAACTTATAGTGTTATCAATAATTTACAATTATTTCAATGACCATTCACACAAATCTTTTTTATGTTCATACAGCTATAATCGTCTCGTTTTTCTTTTTAACATCGGGCTCGATGCTATGTGATGTTCTAGAAGCTTCCGTCAATATTAAGATCGTTGAATGACGAAAATAATTATCACATTTACCTTTTTAATCGGTTATCACAACTTATGTCTTTTATATCATTTAAATCAAGTATTGATTTAATAATTCAGTAATGACATTTTATGAAATAATTAATCGACTGCTTGCTGTCAGTTCCATTAAAAATTGAAAGTAACTTAGATCCGCCAACCGGAAACACCACCGTACTCACGTTTTTGCTATTTCATGGCTGTTTATAGAAAATGAAAGTAGACTTTTAATTTAATGTACGATACTTACTCTGCGAGTGAAATCTAAATATAGTTTACGGACATCGTCTTGTATCTAATGTATTCTTAGAGGAGTAAGTTAGAACTCTAGTCCACCCGTTTCGTAGTTTATTTGCAAAATTTATTAATTTATAAGTTTAGATATATAAAACAAGATTCAGTGAATTAAATTCACTGAGGAAATTTATAACGAATAAATAAGTAGGTCCGAATCCACCAGGCATTATAGGAAGTGAAAAAGTGACACAGTCTAATATATACATGTATATATTATAATAATGAGAGTAAATTTATATATTTTCAACTGGTGCAGATGTGAAGCTTGCTGGACTAAAGAACATGGGTTAAACGATCGAAGCTAACAGTGCCACCCACTCAAAAAAGTGTACTAAAACGTGCAGTGTTTCTTAATTTATTTCTCTCCCATCTCAACAGATATTGAAAACCATGCATTATTAGCATATTCTTTTACTACTACATGTACCTGTACTTACACAACAATAGAATAATAAGTCACAAAGCGCGCTGGATCGAATTATTCTTGGAACCTAAAATGGCAATACATATATAAAAGGCGAAATTTTTTATGGTCTCGGTTTTAAACCCAGAAGGCTATTACATGTAACAAAAGACTTGGAGAATGTTTTGAAGTGAAAGTAGTTAAAGAATATATAGTAGGAACACACGGTTAGTCAAACTTTGACATGTAAGCTTGAATATAAATGAGAAATAAACTGAGAAAGAGTACAATTTTTTAGTGCAATGAATGAACACTTTTAAATGGATGGCACCATAGCTCTCCGGTCGCCCATTTAATTTATTCAATGCTGGAGATCTGCGGCTAAATTTTCAAAAGATAAACATTTTTAATTTTTTTTTTTTTACCATTATCCCTTATCTGTTAAGAAAGACATTCAAATTACATTCTTTTCTTTGAGTTTGCGTGTCTGTCTTTTGAAAAAAAACAAATCCAAACTTTTTTCTTTATCGTAGATTTAAGTGAGGTGTTAAGTGCATGCTTTCCATTTTAAACCTCGACATACAGTATTCTAAAAGAAGGGATCACGAGGACCCATCTAAACATCTTATACATTTTCAGAAACGCATCCCTTTTAACAGTTGTGCATAAGCTGCCTTTATATTATTTAAAATGCATTGAAAAGCATTTAATATTTTTTATATAACCAAATGAAAGTGGCCAACTCCAAAAAAAATTAAATAGATTACTAAAAATCAGAGTTGCATAAATATACAGATTAAATAGATCAATGCGATAATTTAATATCCTAGTATAATTATGCGTGACGCAAAATGAGTGGCATATCAGCTGCTGTACAGGCTTAGACGATTCCGCAAATTGTTACTTAAAAAATCCACAAAACTTGGGTGTGTCTGCACTTTGCCACAAAACTTGAGTGCGTCTGCATTTTGGCATGATTTAGCATGATTTTGGCATCTTCTTATGTAAAAATCTCAAATTGTGACCTCTAAAAATGCATTACACATGCACAGATATATGTTTAAACGTTTAATTCGGTAGCTACTTTTGTAATGAGGTATGGTTGTTAATGTGAAATACGACTGTACTTTGGAGAATGGTTCCCAAAATTGTCTGAGGTGGTCTAATAATGTTCCCCAGTAACCAGATATATTTGCAATATATTCCTTTACCTATACACATAATCCAACAATTTTCTCAAAAATGGCATTTTTTGTAAATATTCGGTTTTGCCGCATGACTAAATACAAAATCTAATGTGCCACAGCCCTTGCTGAAAGGGCAATGATTTAAGGAAAGCTGGATCCATACTACATATGTACATGCACCTTTGGAGGCTTACGAATAAAATTCACAATTCACGGCTTTCTTGTTCTTGAGGAGAAGTTTGAAATGTTTTTCCCCCATATATTCCCATGTAAAATTTTAATCGCCCTAGCCCTGGGTTCACAAATTGAACAAACTTGAATCAACACTATGTAATGAAGTTTTCACATACGTTTTAGCTTTCCTACTCCAGTGGTTGTTGAGAATAAGATTTTTAAATGATGTGATTTGATGATTCTACGACAAACAAATTTTCTTCCATACAGAAGATTCTTATCGCTATAAATTTTAATATCTCTTTGAATGGAAAATTTGCCAAAAACAAGTTATCTTATCTCTCTTACAGAAGATTGAAATTGTTTTGTTTCTAATATTATTATCAATGTAAATCTTATTAAAAAAAGAATTACTTCTGTAGAATGTAAAATTAGAATCGTGAAAATGTTTCCAAAAAGTTATCAGAAATAAGCTCTATAGTATTTCTAAGGATTTGCAAAATATTGAATTGTAAGTAACATTTCCAAGTGTTTACCAAACTGTATAGCTTAGCCAAAAATAAAGTTGATTAACTACACATACATAATTGCCTTATAAGAGAGACATCATTTAAGCAAAGATGCTTGTTATATTTAAAAAAAAAATACTGTTTGCGTTATTATCAATTTTCACTTTTTTTATTAGCTTACTACAACTAATACACAAAACGATGAAGTTTCATTCTGATTTTAGATTAAGGCATTTTCAGGTACATTTTTCAAAGATAACTTTTAATGGTTACAGATAAATTTGCTAAAAAATATGCAGGCAGAGGTGGGAAGTATTTCCTTTCTTGTTCGTTCTTGTACATTTTTACATCGGACAGTCAGGGTTTTTCTCCCATGTAAAACAACTCCTTTTATAATACATTTGAATAAATAAAAGTAGGAGTGAAGACATATGTAAGATTTATCCACACATTGTTTTTTTAATTTGTTTTGAGGTTTTTTTTTTGTATTTATTTATTTATTTTTTTTTTTTTATTTATTTTTTTTTTTGTTTGTTTGTTTGTTTGTTTGTTTTTTTTTTGTTTGTTTGTTTTTTTTTTCTTTTGTTTTGTTTTGTTTTGTTTTGTTTTTTATTCATTTATTTATTTATTTTTTTTATGTTGATTATTTTTTTTTTTTGGGGGGGGGGGGGCATCTCAAATCTCAGCAATGAAATGCGTTTCTAGCTTCATTCTAGGAGTATGTTTTAAGGTAAAGAAATGACATTTAGTTATGCACATCATAAATAACGCAATTTTCTTAAGAAAAAAATAATAATACATCACTAATGACGTCATTTTCCAATAAGTATTATGCTAGCAAAAGGTTAAGAAAAAGGATGGAGATAATGAACAGTGATGAATCTCATAAAAACCTTAAACAATAAAAATAAATGAACAGGGCATGTACTCGGACCACTGGAAACTCCAGAGGTGGGATAAGGTGCCAAGGAGGAGTGAGCATATTCTGCTGACCTGTCACAACCCTATGTATTGATCAAGTAGACGGAATATTCCGTAGTCAAATTGAGTACAATCACAAAGGTCTAACATTTCGTATGAAATAAGTCAGCCAAAATACAACACAGTGACATGTTATATTTTCTTATATGGTCAATATATCCACGGTAGAATTTATGAAATGCTGATTTTAAAAGAGGGTGAAATCCCTGCAACATCAACCTATATGTGAAGTGAGTAGGCTACCTCTGTATAAAAAATGAGTAGCACAAAAATTGGGAGACTTACCGGTAAACAGCATATGCAGGTGATATCGGAATATTACTCCATAAATAAGGAAAGCTTATGACGAGAAAGCTGAAGTCATCTCGTTTGTAATAAAATTCAGATTTTGTTAATTAGCTTTTGTCGTCTACAGTAAGCAAAAACAGCCAAACAGGAAAACGTCACGGTAGCACAATCGGTAGAGCGCTCGCTCCGTGATCGGAAGGTCGTGTGTTTGAATCACGGCCGCGACTGACCAAAGTCGATAAAACAAAGGTAGCAGATGATCCTTCGCCAAGTGGTAGGCACATTGAAGTGAAAGTATCGAGTCTTTAAGATAAAACCTTAAAAATCGAGGCGTTGGCACGATAAAGAGCCCTCACTGCTAAATGACATTGAGTGCCGCGTAAAGGTCTAAATTTGCAGCCCTTCACCGGTATATGGTCACGTCTCTATGTGATTGAAAATTTCTCGAATGGGACGTAAAACAATATGCAATCAATCAATCAATCAATTCAAATAGTAAAAAGATGTGAAAGAATAGGTGGTTTCTTTAATTTGAGTTCCCTTTGATATATCGGTTCTACATACGAATGGAAATAGCTATTGTTAATTGATAAAAAAAACTTTGTCGATACATGTATATCTGAATGCCGAGTTCAAGGCCACGGCAACTGTTGTTTTTTTTCTCATGTAGACTTTTTTGAATAAATTTTGCTTCATAGGAATAATGGTGCCTATCGGGATTCCAAAAATTGGAAGATTTGGTCTCCAAAGAAAACATAAATATTGTCAATGAGGAACTCCAGCATCCTTTGAATATCAACTTCAGAGTACTTGAATGTAGCATCAGAGTTACTTTAAATGAAGTAATTTTGTTCATGACTAATCACATGTTGTGAAAATTTCCGAGTTCCGTTTTACTTAAGAATCAGTTGTCTATTGTATCAAAAAATCTATTTTTTTATTTAACTTGAGTAACAGAGTGTAGAAAAGTCGTGTGTGTTAACGGTATAGACTTTTGAAAGAAAAAAAAAAAAAAAAAAAAAAAAAAAAAAAAAAATGACTTTTCATTTTCAAAAAGTTTTTTAAAGGGCTCCCTTTATTTAGGACCCTATATAATCATTGATTTATTTTTTTTTTTTTCAATTGTATTAACAATAGTGATAAAGTGTCCAGCGGGACTCTAGTAGAAAAAAAGAAGAGTGAGAACATTTAATACAAGGTTTCTTTTTTACATGTTCAATGTCTAGACACTGTATGGTTCGTTTATGATAGAAATATATGGAAGCAACAGTTTGGGAATATCTTTTATGGTGCAGACTTCAATTTTAAATATTTTTTTTAATTTTTTTTTTATTTTATTAATCTTTATAATATTCTTCTGACCATTATACGTTAGTTATGCAAAAATAATTAGGATATGCCCTTGCGCCAACACTGTTTTGTTGGTATGTATTTTACTTCGAGTAGTAGAGGATAATGACATCATGATATATCATTATGTGTACTAGCTACGGAATATTTTGGGTATAAAGAATTTATAAGAAAATGAATTAAAACTTTTCCTATAAATGTATATTTCTTTAATGAATTTTTATTAGCTCATTTGCATAGAATTTCTTATACCTGACCTTAACTCACTTGCGAAAGATTTCCTACATTATTTGTGTGGTCATTGCAACCATACGGAAAGACAGTGCCTAGAACATTTACTAGAGATCTTCTTGGAGCTTGTTACCCATATGCTTCGCTTATCATCAATATTTCTTCAACCTTCAACGAAATACGCCAGTTTACATATTTATTTCAGATGGTGACCAGTTACTTCCCCTTATGTTTATTTTTTCATTGTCCTTGCCCTTCTGTAATGTAAGCGCACGTCAAAAAATGTATTTTAGAAAGTTTGACACAGTTTGTATGAAAGTGAGAGGTGGAATATTTTAAACTATGAAAAAATAATTTAATGATCAAGTAAAATATTATTTTTAGATATGTTAGAGGCCTTTAACTTGGATGCAAAGCCTGTTAATTTATGTATATATATATATTTCCGTACATTCCATGGTCAAGTGATACTTTGATATTGTGTTTGCTGTTTCAGTGGATGAAAAATTAATGTATCTTAGTTTAATGAATGAATTGATAGAATTTATTTACTTTCGTTGAACTACAGGAAGTGTTGAAATATTTATAAATCAACCTTTTTTTTTTTTTTTTTTTGTTCTTTTGTTGTTTTTTTGTTTTTTTTTTTACTTTGTAATGTTCTATAGTGATGAATTTTTAAATGACTTCTACATTGCCAGTTTATCCGTTAAAGTCACGTGCTAAGTATAAATGAAAATTTAATCGCCCTTACCATGTAGTTTTCAACCATTCTACTTTTATCATATGTTAGTTAAGTACTAAAATAATCTCATCCTTGTAAAGAATGTATTTTTAATCTTGAAAAGTCGCCGACATAATCTATTGAGCACTTTACCTGCACTGTGTCGTGCAATCCAATCCTGATTCTTTTAAACAGAAGTCAATATAGAGAGATAAATAAAACAGAAGCTAGTGTTGTTTTAATTAGCATGATCCTATGTATGTCTTTCTTTAGGACTCCATGTAACTGTATTATTCAAACTCCATATCAATTTCTTGTAATACACATTTATCATTTTGAACCTATCATACCAATGATTTTTCCAGTCGCATATTTTGTTATGTCCACCAAGTATGTCGCTGATGCTGGGTTGTTGGTGATTTCTAATATCTCTTCCGCAGTTTTCAATGCAGTGTTCACTTGTACATGTGACGAATCTTTCGAGGAAAACAGACACATTTAAAAGTATTGAAAATGCTGAAATATTACACAATGCTCATGAACTAGGTCATCAGATATAATATAGATCCGTGAACTTTTACAACAAGAATTGATGACCTTGAATAATAAGTTAAAGAAGAATTAAATCATTTTTTGTATCCTGGAGTTTGTTTCCGATTTATGCATAAAAGAATACTGAGTGTTTCTATACATGTACATGAATGCCTTAACCAAAGCGTGTTTGATATGAATTCATTTAATTTGTAAAAAATGTACCTATCGTGTTGTACTTATAATTACCTTTTGTAGTTACCAATTTGTCACATCCCTTAAACCTGTTACAATTCTCCCTAGCACATGTGCAGTTTTCTGTGCATTTTAATCCAAATGTTGGATATTTACAAGCTAAATTCATTTAAAAAAAAGAATTACACTATTAAATGATGATTAATGTTTTGTTTTCTAAACAATATATTTTTTTTTTAGTTCAAGTAAGTAGACTTACGCAAACATATATCGTCTTCTTCAATATATTCAAATCCTCGGCAGCACCTTAGAGGACTTTGAAAAAAAATTACATCATTAATCATATACACTAATAATTTCAGTTATTTTTTGCCTGGCCCCGCGAATGTACAATAGACTTTTCGTAAGTATTTGTAAGTATTTGTGACTTTGGAAGTTAATTTCTTTTCAAGGTTCAATTCATATTCAAGAAAGTAAATGCAATATTCAAGAAAGTAAATACAAATATTCAAGAAAGTAAAAATTTATAGACTTGCAGAACGGTATTAATGTATTTATAAAACATATATTATATCACAGAGACGTATTTTAAAAACTCAGGGCAGTTTCAACACACATAAAAAATAAGTGCTTGATCATTTTTGAATAATAGAACTTACATTCATTTGGTTTCCTTTCTGCTTAATCCAAATACAATGTGATCTTAAAGTTTGTAGATTATATGTCACATTTATACGCGAGCTTGAGAAGACTGTATAATATTTACACACACACACACACAAATAAAATAACAAAACGTGTCAATAGACTATAATATCAACAAATCGTGGTAGTATAGCAAGTTTCACCTATTTTTGCATAAGATCATCTAACTTTTTTTAATAAAAACTCATGAAAACTGATAAAAACTCTGGTTACCTATATGCAGTTGTAATGCATCGATTAAATTTATTTGTCGAAGCGGATATAAATTGTCTTGAGGTATTTTCCATCACAAATATATGATCCACATTTTTCACTACCATTTAGCGGCCAAATCTATATACATGTACATGTAAGTGCAAAATGACAGATCACATCACTTAAAACAAAACCTATGGGACATTATGTGAATTGTTATCAATATTGCTAAAATGATACCAATTAAATCGAAAAATACATACCCGTCACATCGCCCATCTTGACCACTGATTGACTGAACACAAATAACGGCAATTACGTCTAAAAGTCTGATCATCATGAGGCTATCTTTTATCAGCAAATATCTTATTATGTTCTCTATTAATATATGTATATACAGGATATACATAGTTATGAACTTAATGTAGAGTATAGTTGTACGTCGGTGTTCTATTTTTAATTAACTGTTTGAGGAACTTCCTCTATAAGTGGAGGAAATCCGGTCTGATTTTGATACTTTATTGTATTTATGAGTTCTTTTCAAACTTCATAAAACTCCTGTGTAAGCTCATTTCCCCTTAATTACTCAATTAAAAAAAATACTCGCCTATAAGTCGGTTTTTTTGGAGTTAAAATTTGGTCCAAAACTCTATGTCCGACTTATAGGCGAGTCATAAAAAGATTAGTATTTTTCTGGACAGCGAAATGTAGTATTTTATAAACATTTCCAATGATTTTCGCTGAACAATGTCTGAATATATTATATCATTTATGTATTCTAAGATTATACATAAACACAAATATTTACAAATTAAATATTGGCGTCATTTCTAAAAATATTGATCAAAACCAGGTTAAAACATTACACCATTGATTTGAAATTGTCAACTCATTCTGGCAAAAAGTTGTACCGACTTATAAGCGGGTCAATGGCAAATCCCTCCAAAATACCCTCAAAAAATACAACCGACTTATAGGCGGACCGACATATAGCCGAGTATATACGGTATGTATATTATTTCATTTTTTTTTTCATTGATCTTTAGGAATATACTGTACATGTACTAAAAAGTATGTTTGAAAAATGATGTGTTTTATTTCACATTAATATATCTTCTTTTTTTATTTCTAGTAAAAATACTTCCATGTTTCAAATTAACTAATTAACAAAAAACTATAGTAAAAAACTGATTTACAACTGTCATTTGAATTTATAAGTACCGTTATTTAGATTTCAGACACCGTATGTAATTTTTATTTTATTAAGCTTGTTATTGAATCCAAACAGTTCAATTCTAATAAACATGCAATAACAAAATAGTTTGTATCCAAACAAGTAAAAAAAAAGATTTCTTTTCTCAAATAATAGTTTACATAGTTCTCTTGAATGTAATTCATTTTATGTAAAACCTAAGGAGAGCAGAACTCCGCTTATATGTCGAGTGGTGTAGGGGAAAATTCAAGGAAGTTTTTGAATAAGTATGTTTCTATTTTGAGGACCCTATAATAGTTATATATATTACTCAATAATTTTTTACTAAGAAAATGTACTGTGACGGTACATATTGTCGTTCTGTACATGTTGTCGTCGGCGACAATATGTACATACCCTCACTGCACATATTGTCGTCCATCGGTACATATTCTCGCTGGCGACAATATGTACCGAGACGAACCTTATTTTCCTCCTGCGTAATGGACAACAAAATGTACAGTCAAGCACCAGCACATATTGTCGCTTACGAAAATATGCACAGTCAAGGTCGGCATAAATTGTCATCGATATATTGTTTTGAAGAATATTTACTTGAGAAAGAAAATGGAGATTGACAAACACACACGCACGCACGGAGGGAGACAGACAGCATTACTCGCAACACTGTTGGGAGAAAACGTTTTTGTCAGAAAATTGTGTCCAGGATTGATGTACATCACTATGATACATGTATGTCAAGATACCGTAATTTTTGAAATATCTGATAAATCAGCCTATTCTTTCTTCTTGTAATATATACTTGGAGATTGAAAATATGTTTAAGTTTTTTTGTTCAGTAGTAATAATTTTTTGGAAATTATCTTTTGCCGTATTCTTATATACAATCATATGTCGATATAATTGGTGTTGGGGTGAACATTTTAATATCACCTGGTATGGAAGTTCAAGTGACTTTTTCTGATCACATTTTGTCTGACCGTCCCTCTGTCTGTCAACTTTTTACAATTTCAGTTTCTTCTCAAGAGCTACTGGATCAATTTCAACCAAACTTTCCACAAGGCATCCGTGGATAAAAGGAATTCAAGTTTGTTTAAATGAAGAGCCATGTCCTCTTTCAAGGGAAAGAAATAGTGAAAATTTAGTGACATCTTTTAAGAATCTTCTCGAGAACCACTACGTCAGAAAAGTTGAAACTTATGTGAAAGCTTCAGTATGAGGTGTACTCTCAGTTTTATTCAGATCTTGTCCCTCGGGGGAAGGGTGTGGCTACAATAGGTGATCAATTTTTTCATAGAATATTTAGAAAAATCTTCTTTTTTTTTTCAAGAAGTGCTGGTTCAAAAGAGATTTTACTAATTTGAAAGCTATGTTACATAGTTCACGATCAATTTTGAGAAGCTGCTCACTGCCCCTGAGTGCCATGTCTTTGTCTATATTTACAGCCCTCCACCGTCAAGTGGTGACGTCTACATACGAATGAAAAATTCTCGAGATGGACATTATAACAACAACCAAACAAAAACAAAATCAATTTTATTCAAACCATGACCCTAGGGATAGCGTGGGACCACACTCAGTGGTCAACGTTTTACATAGGAATATTTATAGAAAATCCTTAAAAATCTTCTCAAAAACCAGACAGATGTAACACCGGCACCCCCCCCCCCCCCCGATTTGTTATATTTCTGCTTTGGTAAATTCTTTTTGTATAACTTGTATATACTCTCAATTTAGTCCACATTTAAAATTTCATAATTAAATAATTTACTTAAAAGATAAAGTAAGACGCCTTTACAAACAAATGACTTTTAAAAAAATTTTCTTGTCAAAAAAAAATTCTGAACCGCCTGCACCCGTTGTCCCCCGCACCCCCCCCCCCCCCGCCCCGATTGAAATTTCTGAATCCACCATTGAAATCAGCAGTGGGCCCGTGATTGGTGATGTTTATATGGACGCATTCTCAGGTAGTACAGATACAAATATCTTTGAATCAAACCGGACCTAGGGTGGGGCCACAACGGGCGATCGATATTTTACATAGGAATGTATGAGATATTTCTTTAAAAATTATCTTCATAAAAACAACAAAGCAATGATTAGTCACATTTATATGGATTGATTGATTGATTATTGTTGTTTAACGTCGAGTTGGCAATATTTCAGCCATATTTTGGCGATCAAATTAAGTGTATATGACCATTTTTGAAGTTTTTGGTTTCTCTGGTCATATTTATGGAGCATTGCCGTGCATTGTCATGCAACATCTTCTGATGGACGACAATATGCGCAGTGATGGTAGGTACATATTGTCGCCGACGACAATATAAACAGGACGAAAAAATGTACCGTCACAATCATGCTGCATGAAATAGCTGAAATAGCATATGAGGCAAGTCAGTGTGATTCACACACCAACAACATTCGCAAAACTACAAAAAAAATCTTTAAGCAACAATATCTGTGGGACGACAATATGAACAGTAAGGGTGAGACACATAATGTCCCCATCGACAATATGTAAATGTGTAACTTTTCAGCAGGCGACAATATGTACCGATGGACGACAATATGTGCAGTGAGGGTAGGTACATATTGTCGCCGACGACAATATGTACAAAACGACAATATGTACCGTCACATGTACCATTAAAGACATGTTCATAAACTCGTGAATCTCTCCAAATAACTATGTTCTACATGTAAATGGGCTTCATTTAGCTCTTCAAATCCATGATATAAAAATACGCATGTTATTTAAGGCTAGGTATAGGAGTTTCTATGCAAATCTGCTAATAATAACACATATTAGGTATATCTATATATTATACAGAGAAATTTAAATTCTTATAGCCAGTACATACCAGTGCACGCCAATATGACGTCATTCTTCCTTACTTCTCAAGGTAATGATACGCATCATCTAAACAGCTTGGCGCAAGGGCATTTGGTTTTGTTCAGATACTTCTAAGTCTAAAATTGTAGATCCAAAACAGTTTACGTCAAGTGATACAGTGATTCCCAAATTATCCGGAGCTGACAACATGCTGCCAGTAATTGAAAAGTCGACAGCATTAGATTTTTTACCTGGTAGAAGGTCAGATGGTTGCAGTCTTAGTAAAAGAAAAAACGGATGCTCTACTGTGTTTGTGAAGTGTATGCTTATTTCGCACTGTGATAAAACATATCTGTCGAGAGTGATAATTCTAGCAGATGGATCTCAAAGAAATTGTGATAAGGCAATGGTAAATCTAAAGACTCCTTTTGTATCAGGTTAGGTACATGCCGGTGTTCTTGATTCTCAGTTTCCTGATGTAATTATTGGTAATCATGAAAGCATACTCAAACCAAAGAAGTACGGAAGGAAGTCAAGATGGAGGGAGATGATGACTCTACAGCTGACTTACGCTGCAGTTCAGACATTTTGCAGCCCAAAATGGAACAAGGTAATAGTGGTTCTCAGAGAAAAGCAACAGAAAAGAATTTAGAGGATGGGGTTTTCAAATAGTTATGGTGCAGCAGAGAGAAGTTGATAAAACTGCAAGAATCAGATGGCAGTTTGGAATCTTTTCAAAGTATATCCCAGAACATTACTCAAGAAGGTAAGTTTTACTTTCAGAAGCAAGAATAAATCGTGTTTTTGTGAGAACAGTTTACTTGGACACTTGACAGGTGACATTACGTTAAAGCCAAGATACAAGCGATTAAAAATCTTCCAGTACCACTCACTAAAAAGGGAAGATAATTTTGGGGCCTCATTGGATTTTACTTAACTTTTCTAGTCTAGTTCAACCACTCACTGACAAGACAAAAATGAATTCTCCAAACAAAATGAAATTGCCAGACGAACTTGATACTGCATTGGAGAAGCTTAAAGGTAAGATTACAAGTTAACCAGTGTTGCACAATCCAGATTTCAGTCGTACGTTTGTTTTGCGTACGGATACAAGTGCTGCTGGAGCAGGCGCAGTTCTTGAACAAAAATTCGACACTGGTCAGCACCCAAATTTCTTTCTCTTTTTTTTTTTTTTTTTTGGTAAATAGTTTAGTGCAGCTTACAAAAAATATGTTTGTTATCGAAAAAAATGCTTTTTGATTATGTGGGTTATCAAAACGTCCCGAGTATATTTGTAGTTAAAACAGATCGTTATTGAAACTGATGATGCCCCGTTGACAAAGTTCCAAAAATCAAAATTGTAAAATCAGAGGCTTTTAGGATGGTGTTTTTATTGCAGAAGTTTTACAGTATTTTAGTTTTTTACAGTTCAACATATGCCAGGTAATCACAAGATAAATGCAGATGTATTGTCAAGAACCAGCGCAGATTTTGAGTAAATTAATACCAGTGGTAAATTTTATCGGATTTTATTACAAGTATGTTCGTTTTTATGTTAGTTTGTAATTAGGTTTGACTAAATGGTGTTTTATTCTTTAAAAAAGGGAGGTTTGAAAGAAACTAAAATATTCCTTCAGATACTTCTACCGTTTGATGGTAAAATATAAAATGCCCCTTGAATGGTTATTTTATCTACCCAAGATACCTATATGGCTTGTTCTGCAGTAGCCAAGTACCGTTTGATGGTAAAATATAAAATGCCCCTTGAATGGTTATTTTATCTACCCAAGATACCTATATGGCTTGTTCTGCAGTAGCCAAGGTGGGTGACAAAAGTACCTCTGAGTCAGCTATTTACGGGAATTATAATGTAACTTGTTAAATACGTCAGTATAGTGATAAAGTATACACATTAGATTTGTTTATCCTTTTCTACTTTTTTTCCCAGGGCTTTTATCCCGTTTTATTGATACAGGTCATGGGGGTTGAAGGGGAGGGGGTGGGTTCCTATTGCTGACACAAAAGCCTCTCGAGTGTGAAAGGGCGCTGATTTGATGCAAAAACAACAGCTTATGTAAAAGATTGAAAAAGACAGTCTTTGCGAACACCCAAGATCAGCGCACAATTAACCGTAATGTGCTTGAATTGTCTTTTGTTTGGAATTAAATGGACAGTCAGTGATTTTTCTATGTAAAAACATGGATTTTATACACTAAGGAACAATAACATGAACAGTACAAAAAGAGTAAATGTTTCAGAACTAATATGGACAGGAGAACATTCCAACATTCACAAATTTGAATAAAGGGACTCTAAGCCTAGAGGAATATTATGTAGTAATTGTAGTGATATGGGACATATCATAGGAGTGACAAGAACTACATGTACATTTGTTTGAGAAACAAGTTAATTTAAAAGGATTTTTCAATTAATTGTGTTAAATGCTTAATTGCGAAAATAAAAAGGTTACAGGAATTATTGTTGAACTAAAATAATTGAATCGTCGATCATGTGCCAACATGTTTATGGAACCTAGGGCCAACGTTGATCCAACATTACTCTTAGTTTAAAAAAAAACAAAAAACATTGAACTAACATTTTGCCGACAGGAAGTGTACATTGGGCCACTGTTGGGCCAATGTCAGATAACCAACCGTCCAATTTTGGCCCAACGCTGAGCCAACTTGTTGGGTGAACGTTGGGCCGATGAGAAAGATGAGGTACGGCTATCGCACAAAAAGTGACAGAGGGCCAACGTAATTTTCACCGTTGGGCTTGCGTTTGCCCAACGTAAGCTTGCTATCTGAGCTGCTTAAAAACTCCGCGTCTTGTTTTAATGTTCCACTCAATTCATATGCATAACTTGTATCCTTGTGTATTAAAAATCGGTGCACAGAATTCATACAGCTGTACCCTTCAATTGTATGTACAAGGAAAGAATACAAATATCTGCTTGTAAATTGCTTTTATAATCATAAGAATGTTATGTCACTTATGTGATAATTTGTTGATCTCAGAGTTGGTTTTCTAATAAAATATGATTCTCAAAAAGCAAGACAACTAAAAAAAAAACAACATTGCTAAACCCTATCACGAAAAAGATTTAAAGAATCACTGTCTAGTTCGTTGGGTATGCCAGGACATCACCGAGAGTTGGAAACGTGGGATAATTTACATAACTGTCGAAGCCCTTTATGCATATTATCCCACGTTTCCAGCTATCGTTGATGCCTCTGGTATACCCAACAAACTAGACAGTGTTTCCTTATATTTACCTTTATATGTGAAATAAAATTGTAAATATGAATAAAAAAATGCTTTCCAATAAATTTTAAATACAGGAGGCCTAGCATGTTAATTTCAATAGACCCAACCCGCTGACGTCAGACACAGACACAGCTGCACGAGATTGACATGCACATACATGTAAGCTCTGGACCTTTCACCTAGCGAAATTAACATTCTGTTGAATGATTAAGAAATCAATTCACCTAACTTTCAAAGAGTTATCACAAAAATCAATTAGAAATGGAAATATATGGATTTATTTATCATCAGACTCCGTTCGCGTTAGAGCAATAACCCTTACCTTTATTAATCGCTTAAAAAAACTTGTTATTTTCAGTCATGAATAGTTTAAAGCTATCTCGTGATAACGATATGATTATCTGTTATTACGACTGTCATTACATATATTAACTCATTACAAGGAGACCTTTGAAAAGGCAATTCAAACAATGCCAACATAGGACGGCAATAACTTCTTTTTCCTTTTGAAAATTTATTTTTCGATGTTATTTTTTTGTTGATTTATTGTGTAACGTCCCTCTCAAGAATTTTACACTCATGTGGAGACGCAATTTTTTT
Source organism: Saccostrea echinata (assembly GCF_033153115.1). Lineage (NCBI taxonomy): Eukaryota > Metazoa > Mollusca > Bivalvia > Ostreida > Ostreidae > Saccostrea > Saccostrea echinata. The sequence goes on from NW_026889824.1 coordinate 3,597,195, forward strand.
TTTCGTGCCAGAACCTATACTGCCACACGGGATTTGGTTTATACGGTGTCTCCACGTCCCGCAGTGTGATTCGAGCCCACGACGTAAGGATCAACTCCCTATGCCACGCATATATATATATATATATATATATATATATATATATATATATATATATATATATATATATATATATATATATATATATATATATATATACTTAAATAAATGAAAACAGAATGCTACAGTCCAAATTGAATAAAATCTTTACTGTTAGCGCTTTCAGCCATGTTGGCTCTTCAGACAGTTGTGAAAATTTAAAACGTTGTCAATAACGTTGCTAATGACGTCGTGATAATCTTAGGTATTATGACGTCACAATGAAGTTTGTAGTAGCGGCTGCATGAACTTTTTCAACGCAGTTAAAATACTATGTATAATTAAAGCATAGAAATAATATAAAATCGTGAACATATAATCTATCATTTGCAATTAATTTTTGAATTAAACGGTTTTATTAAATAGTCCTCTTTGGTAACTCGGTCGATTTCATCCGATGTCCACATTTTGTAGAACGGGAAAATCTTAAATTTTCCTTTACCACACTCAGCGAAATGTTCTGAACATGGAGTGCATCTGACAGTTCCGTCCCTTATATGTTGTTTGTGAACCCTAACTCGTGCGTTGAGTTGATATGTCTGCCCTATATAATACTCCACACAGGTAGGGCATATTGCACAGTAAATCAAATTTAAAGATTTAAAATTCATACTCGTATTTGGTTTTAAAACTTTCCCGTTGTTAAGTTTAATCTGTTCGCCCTCCTGAATAAAATCACGCATTCCACATCGGGGGTCACCACACCTTTTGACAACTCTCTGGTTGCCAGAGGAAAATTTCGCTTTGGTTAAAATCCGCCTCAGGTTTGGTGCTTGTCTTCTGCTGTTAATTATTGACGATTTGTCCAGAAAATTTTTCATGTTTTCAGGTTGTTCTAATATTGGAAAAAATCGTTTCGCCGAATTGAGAATATTGTGGTTACGTGGGTTATGAGTTATCACAAATGGGATGTTCTCTTCGTCGTTTTCCTCTGGATGGCGACTTTTTCTTAATTGGGTTATTGGTATGTCTTTTGCCCGGTTGATTCCGTCCTCAATAAGGTTTATTGGATAGTTTTGTCGCCTCAGGTGTCGTTTTAATTCTTGGAGTCTTTTCAAGCGTAGGGTAGGCTCGGTCACAATGGTACAAATACGTCTGGCCATATTGTATGGAATGTTCCTTTTTGTATGGACTTCCCAAAATACACAAATGTAAAGAAATCCAGGAAAATGTCAAGAAATATAATTCTACGTACATAAAACTTCCTAGACCAAATGATCTTAAACTGACGCCCATCAATGCAGGACCCGCATCTAGAACACAAAGATTAAGCAATCTGCTAGATATAATCTTAAAACCACTGTGCACCAAAGTGACCAGTTACAGTGTATGTTCGTAATGATATGGATTTCCTCAACTATATTCCTTCCACAAACAGTACCAATAGATGCACTGCTTGTTAGTTTTGATGTTACCAGCTTATATACTAATATTACGAATGATTTAGGAATTAAGGCAATCAAATATTGGTTGGATAAATATCCGGAAGAAATCGACGATAGATTTCCCGCAAACTTAATCTTAGAAGGACTTAGAATTGTACTAGAGAATAATAATTTTCTTTTTGATGACGAAAATTATCTACAAATCAAAGGTACTGCCATGGGCACCAAGGTCGCCCCTAGATATGCTTCTTTAGTTATGGGATTTCTAGAAGAAAAACTTTACAATATTTTACCGGAAACGTTTGATCTGGACTTTACGCAGTACATTAAAGAGAATTGGAAAAGGTACTTGGATGACTGCTTCATCTTTTGGACAAAGAGTGAAGAGGATCTTAGAAAATTCCATGCGGTCATTAATGAATTACATGATTCAATTAATTTCACAAATGACATGAATCGTGATTCACTTCCTTTTTTAGATATACTCATAATAAAAAAAACGGAGAGGATATTGGTTAAGAAACAGATACTCACAATACTTGGACTTTCGTTCCCGCCATCCGTCACATACAAAAAGGAATATTCCATACAATATGGCCAGACGTATTTGTACCATTGTGACCGAGCCTACCCTACGCTTGAAAAGATTCCAAGAATTAAAACGACACCTGAGGCTACAAAACTATCCAATAAACCTTATTGAGGACGGAATCAACCGGGCAAAAGACATACCAATAACCCAATTAAGAAAAAGTCGCCATCCAGAGGAAAACGACGAAGAGAACATCCCATTTGTGATAACTCATAACCCACGTAAGATTAAACTTAACAACGGGAAAGTTTTAAAACCAAATACGAGTATGAATTGTAAATCTTCAAATTTGATAAACTGTGCAATATGCCCTACCTGTGGATAGTATTATATAGGGCAGACAAATCAACTCAATGCACGAGTTAGGGTTCACAAACAACATATAAGGGACGGAACTGTCAGATGCACTCCATGTTCAGAACATTTCGCTGAGTGTGGTAAAGGAAAATTTAAGATTTTTCCGTTCTACAAAATGTGGACATCGGATGAAATCGACCGAGTTACCAAAGAGGACTATTTAATAAAACCGTTTAATCCAAAACTTAATCGCAAATGATAGATTATATGTTCACAGATTTTATATTATTTCTATGCTTTAATTATACATAGTATTTTAACTGCGTTGAAAAAGTTCATGCAGCCGCTACTACAAACTTCATTGTGACGTCATAATACCTAAGATTATCACGACGTCATTAGCAACGTTATTGACAACGTTTTAAATTTTCACAACTGTCTGAAGAGCCAACATGGCTGAAAGCGCTAACAGTAAAGATTTTATTTAATTTGGACTGTAGCATTCTGTTTTCATTTATATAAGTATTTTTACTGTACCAAGAATTTAACTTATCAACGTATATATATATATATATATATATATATATATATATATATATATATATATATATATATATATATATATATATATATATATATATATATATATATATATATAGATAGATAGATAGATAGATAGATAGATAGATAGATAGATAGATAGATAACATCATTTAATTTCCCTAATTAAGAAACAGAAATCACAATATTAACTTCCACAAGGGGCACAAATGATTAATTTTGTACTCATTTCTTTCTGAATAGTTTTTTTTAAACACTAAGGAGAACAGTTTGAAATATGAATATTTTTTTTTATTGTTATGAAATGGATTCTTATATGCCAATGAAAAGCTGAAAAGTTTTTGAATAATAATAATTCTGAATATAATAACCGAAAAGTCACTAAAATCAATTGAAGACCACAGAAAGGTCACTGAAGTAAAACTGAAATGTGTTGGCTGAATGCTGACTGAAATATGCCTGAATTATGGCTGAGGGGTAATTGAAAGGTCACTGGAGTGTATCTGCTATCCAGAGACTACATTGCCATTGAAAAGTCATTAAAACAGGCTGCTTTTTAATATTAAGCGAAAGGTCTCATTTCCTGCTGAATGTCATAAATTTAAACGGCGTTGGCGGCACGTGTTATAATTATGTGCCTTTTTTGTTTTGTTTTGTTTGGTTTTTTTTTTACTAATTATTGGAGAGTAATGTTAACTTAAAGTAACAGTAAAAGCAAAATATGCAATACTTTTTGTATTGCATGAATTGTTGATCCTGTAAACTGTATTTCTCTATCGATAATGTGAATGTTTCAACTGATTATTACGCACACAAAGAATAGTTTCAAGGTATTTTATTCACCAATGCTTTGACAAAGTTTAATTTTACAAATATCATTTTATCTAACAAGCATTCAAACTGAAAGCTCAAAGACATACATGCACATGAACCAAAGATCAGAATTTTATTAAAAAAAAAAAAAAAAAAAAAAAAAAAAAAAATGGACTGTTTTCAAAAGTTTTTTGTCTCAAAATCCAAATTTTCATAACACTGTTGTGTAGATAAAGTTTACTAAGTTATGTCAGGCATGTTTCCTAGATATAAAACATGTACTTTCAGATATATCAGAATATCAGAAGTGCCATGTAAGGCTCTGTAGGTAATAACCTTAAAAAAAAAAGCTCTTCATTGTTTTATCTATTTTTCACAAATATAGAAAAGAAATGAATTACAAGACTTGTCATTCCAATCACCCCCGGAAAACATTTCCAGGCAATTTTCACCTGTACCCCCATTTGGTTCACCATTATACCAGTTTGTGAAATTCAATGTGTTGTTTGAGTGTTCCCAGTAAAACGTGCCTTCTGATTTTGCATCTGTTCCCCCCATCCACCATGCATTCCCAGAGGCTGAAACTTTATAACACAGGGAGATAATCTTGTGTACCTCATTGACAAATATTCAAGTGTATCTTTATTTTGTTAATGATTAAATATACATTTAGGAAAAGTTAATTAAAGTTAAACTATAATGCTAAACGTTAATCTTTTATACTTGTATATTTCGTTTAATTTGGTGTCTTAAATTGACTAAAGTGAATTCACTATGCATGGGACACATACTTTTGATCGGATAGCTTTAATAAATAAGATCATGAAGAAAACCAAAGTAGTTTTTTAGGAAGCAAAATACTGCAGACCATGCATAAGGCAAATTAATAATTATGTCTGATTTAATATGAGGGAATCTCTGCGGATGTGAGGTAATAGAATATTGCTTAATACGACATCTTAAGTAAAAACTTCATATTCATAAATCGCCTATATATATATATATATATATATATATATATATATATATATATATATATATATATATATATTATATATATATATATATATATATATATATGGCAAAACATGACTTGGATTGAGAGGATCTATTTTTAGAATAGGCCAATTTAAACAGTAATCTTCTTTCAACATGGATCAATAACAATTTTATAATGCATCGGACTAGATGACAAAAAACTGGTAGTTTTAAGGTGTCATTGTATGTTAGTATCTAAATGGTTTTTTTCATTTTATCTCCGTTTACATCGAATTTCGTAATCATAGTTTTAACTAGATGCTGTCATGTCTAGACAGTAATACCCGCACTAAGTTGTTTGCCTCTAAATGCACACTCCTTCATATTGGGCTTACCAAGGAAAAAGTCAAAATAATTCTATAATTTACACAGTACATGTACATGTATTCGTCAATTCGAGCATAAAATGCTCAGGTGACCATGTGACCTATGAGCCTCTTATTGGTATTTCCTTTACTTAATTCATTACCAGTCTGAAATAACAGAATTTAATTAATGATGTAAATTAGGTTTTGATAAAAGGGGGATATAAATTTTTGGCCCATAATTGGAACTTTTTAAATCTATTTTCTCAGCAACAAATAACATTATTTTAGTAATAGCGTTATTGATGAATTTATCAAAATGTCAAAAACGTTTTATTTAGTATTTCGTTAGGCAAAAACCTCCTTGAAAAGCCATACCCAATCAATTTTGTCCCCCCTCCCCCTCCAACTCGCACACACACAAATTGCCTGTTTTTGGAAATAGGCCTAGATGGCAAAGTTACGTTAAAACATCGTTTGTTATGATAATTTAAAATTTGTTCTTGTACGGTACATGTATGTGAACACCTTTTTGAAAATTTCTACATCACATTGGGCTTGCGTCACCCTACTAGTACTAGTCTTACCATTATCATTGCACATGGTGCAGCGTGGTGTAAACATCATGACATGTATATCAGTAGAAATTAATTCATTTTGTGTTTTAATTGGATAATATTTCATGAAGTTGATAGGACCTATGACAGTCGGTAAGTACAAGTTTAAGTATTGATTGAGGTAAAATAATCGAAATGCAAATGGTTAGGTAAAAGTTTAGAAAGGATCAAAGATCATCGGATTCTGAAGAGTTATCTCCCGTTGTCGACATTACATGTACATTCAGTTACAGGCATATAGTGTTTGTCATGTCCGACTTCAATCAAACGTCATGTGCTGATACATTGATACTGATGTAAGCTTTTCAACTGCATAAACTTTTTTGACCTTGACCTTTCCTTTGACCTTGACCTCACTTTTCTTAAATTAGTGTCTTAGATCAGTTTTGAATAAACAATTCAAGATATATATATCAAACTTCATAAACTGATATATACTGCTGAGAGCTATCAATTGCATCAACTTTTTTACCTTGACTTTTCCTTTGACCTTGACTTCACTTTTTAAATTAGTGTTCATCTATGTTTTATATAGATCATTTATGACATTTTTATCAAACTTCATATGCTAATGCTAAATACATACTGATGTAAGCTTTTCAACTGTATCAACATTTTGACCTCAACCTTTCCTTTGACCTCTCTTTTCTCAAATAAATGTTAAGCTCAGTTTTAAATAAATCATTCAAGATATTTTATCAAACCTAATATGCTGATATGTATTAGTGAGAGCTATTCAACTGTATCAAAAACTTTTCACCTTGCAATTTCCTGTGACCTTGACCTCCCTTCTCTTTAATTTGTATTTTGCTTAGTTTTAAAGAAACAATCCAAGATATTTTTATGTAAGCATGCACTTATACATAATTTGGTGAGAATTTATCATCTATATCCATTTTTTTTCAAACTTCATACACTCAAACAAATTTTCATGTTGCTTTAGTAATATACATTCGGCGGGGCATTTATGTCCTATGGACATATTTCTAGTTTTCAAATCATGACCTCCGAGGATAGGGTCAGGCCACAATAAGGGATCAAAATTTTTTATAGGAATAAAAGGGAAAAAAATCTTCAAAATTCTTCTTTTCAAGAACAACAAAAGCATGATTAATATGGAAACATTCCCAAGAAGTGTAGATTCAAGTTTGTACAAATCATGACCCCATGGGTTAGGGAGGGGTCATTTTTTTCTTGCCCCTATTTGCCATCCACATGGAAATGCAAATTTTAAAACCATTTTACACATCCACAGGCCAAAATCAATCATTTTCCAAATGATCATGATTTAAGGATAGTGCATAAAATATAGGGGAAGTTCTGGGAACCAGGGGGTTTAAACATGTTAAATATTTTTTTTTTCTAAATCTAAACCCCATTTGACCCCCATGGGGGGGGAATAAAAATTCCGAAACCTTACTGCATATCTATAGCACACCACCAACCATCTCCCAAAAGATGATTAGGCTACTGTGTAAAATGTAAGAGGAGTTCAGGGAACCAAGGGCTTTTTGCATAAGAAAACGTCATTTTTCTATCCCTGTTTGACCCCACGAGGAAAATTACAATTCCGAAACCTTACTGCACGTCTACAGGATACCACTAACCATCTCCCAAAAGATGATTAGGCCACTGTGTAAAATGTAAGAGGAGTTCAGGGAACCAGGGGCTTTTTGCATAAAAAACGTCATTTTTCGACCCCCATTTGACCCCCAGGGGGGGAATAAAAATTCTGAAACCTTACTGCACATCTACATGACACCACCAACCATCTCCCAAAAGGTGATTAGGTTACTGCGTAAAATGTAAGAGGAGTTCAGGGAACCAGGGGCTTTTTGCATAAAAAACGACATTTTTCGATCCCCATTTGATCCCCAGGGTGAAAACAAAAATTCCGAAACCTTGCTCCACATCTACATGACACCATCAACCACCTCCCAAAAGATGATTAGGCTACTGTGTAAAATGTAAGAGGAGTTCAGGGAACCAGGGGCTTTTTGCAGAAAAAAACATCATTTTTAGACCCCCATTTGACCCCCAGGGTGAAAATGAAAATTCCGAAACCTTACTGCATATCTACATGACACCACCATCCATCTCCCAAAAGACGGACGGACAGACATGAGTAACAACAATATACCCGATCTTTCTTTAGAAAGTGCGGGTATAAACATATAATAAATCCTCTCATTGTTAGATAAATATTATTCTAAAAAATGGTTTAAGATTTAATTATTTCTTAATTTCCTTTATGTTTCATTTATTTTCTAACGTATACTTATTTCATAAAAACATGATCTTCCATCTCTTATTAATTAGTTAATCTACAGTTTAAAAACTTCGATGCTGATTTATAAAATAATTTTTATTTCAGTGGTACTTACATAAGATTTTATTTATCTTTTTTTTTTCTTTTTTGCTAAAATTTAAATTTCAATTTAGTTTACATCATTTGATTCAAAACTATTCAGAATATCCAATCCAAGATTTTCCAGATAATTCGACAACATCGGTATTTATCCGTCCAATAATTGCTATTAATTGCTATTTATTTACAATAACTTTTAACTAATGTCCACAAAGATATTGTAAGTATCAGGTATAGCAATAATTCATCTTAAAAGTAAGAGGATGTTCGATCCGTATTGAATTCACCATACTTTTTAGTAACTATAGTGCTTGTATGTGTAAAGAAGAAAATATTGATGATATTGATCTTCTCAACTTTGTTTTATAAATACATTTTAAAGAACAAATTTTCAGTACTTAAAATGAACGAAGAAAACGCAAACCGTACTTTCGTTTTGAATCCATATTTGTTCAGCCTCCGTCTCTATTGCCAGAAGATGTGCTCCCATCGAAATGCAGCTATCCTGAGAGGATAAAATGAAAGAAAAATATATTCACTCAAGGGTACATGCGGAATGCGGATATCCGAGAGAGAAAATAATGCTAGTTGAATTGATATATTTCAAATTAATGTCTTTTTCATATTGTTTTAACACATGCTATTAATTGATCTGAAAGCAATTAAATCGATACAATTTTCTTTGTTTAAAAAATATGTTACCCACACTATCAGTGAAATCTTTTCACTTCACTTTCAAAGAAATTGGCGGACAAAGAAACCGTTGATTAAAAAACGAGAAAATTTATCCTTCCTTAACCTTCATTGGTAATTGTTATCAAAGGGCACATAAGAGTTTTATGTAAATTTTTTGTACAAGTTTGTCTTTTTTCCAAAGTATTTTTCTATATATATTGTCTTTCTTTAGCAGTTGTTTTAAACATCCTCAGATTACTAGTATTTTTCACTTCTAGTTTGGAAAGCCATTTAAGGAGAAACACTTTTGAACTTTAATTTTTGATCTTAAAACAATTATCTTTATTTAATATTCAAATCACAATAAATTGTCTCTATTTGGTTGCAATTGATTAGAATTAAAATATAGCCTGAAAAAGTCACTACAATTAAATAAAAAAATAATTCCTGTGCATTAAATGACACCTATTTCAAGGTTCATCTGGCGAAATCATGATATATCGTCAATTTGATTTCTAAACATTCACTATATTATATTTTGGCGGAGTACGTTAGAATATTTAAGTGCACTAGAGAAAAGCTGGCACCATAACATGAAAATGTTCTCGTTTAAGAACAGTACTTTAGTATCGTTAAAAAATTTAAGAGAAAAAACTTTTTTAGTTCTTAAACGTAACACTGTATGAAATGCACCATTTTGATTGAGACATTTTTATTGATCTGATTGATAACGAATTGTCTGCCATTGATTTGAATATATCTCTGTTTTGTTCGGAAACCATGCACATGTATTCGAAGAATGTTTTCGAGTGGTTAAAACATTCTCCGCAATGAATACGTTTGCCACAGAAAAGGAAACCTTTTTATTCAGACGAAAAATACATAGCTATTATTAGTATTAGGAGAAACTTAAAAATTATTATTATTATCATTATTATTTTTTTGTGAGAGAAAAAAACAGGTTGAAAAGCAGCCTCTTTGGTTGTTTATGCCTAATATCTTTCAAAAAGCAAAACTAAAGAAAATCTGTAGGCTCTTTTCACGATATCAATGTTCTGACATTTATGAGTAAAAGTTGTAGAAAACAGCATTATTTTGTTAAGGATTGATTGATTGATTGATTGTATGTTGTTTTACGTACCGTTCCAGAATTTTTCACATATACAGAGACGTCATCGTATACCGGTGAAAGGCTTCACATTTAGACTTTTACTCGGCACTCAGGGCCATCGAGCAGTGAGTGCTCTTCATCGTGCCAACGCACGGGCCTCGGTTTTAAGGTCTTATCCGAAGGACCTGCAACTTTCATTTCAAAGTGCCGAGCTCTTGGCGAAGAAACAGTTGCTACCTATTTTTTATCGACTTAGGTCAGTCGCGGTCGTGATTCGAACCCACGACCTTCCGATCATGGAGCGAACGCTCTACCGACTGAGCTACCGTGACGGTATTCTGTTAAGGAGATCGAGATGTCAGAAAATTTCCAGAGAGATGACCCCAGAAAAAAAAATGGTATATGATTTTTTTTTTCTAGGATGCACAATCATTTTATACAGAAAAACCTCATTTATAGCCATAACATTGAATGAAATTTCCTATATTTTATTCGGCCTTCAGGGTAGCTTAGTTGGTAGAGTGATCGCTCCATGATCAGAAAGTGGTGGGTTCAAGCATCGGCACTTTGAAGTTGCGGGTCTTTCGGATGAGACCTTAAGAACCTAGGCCCCGCGTCACTGCAGGCGTTAGCATAATCAAGATCTTACTACTAAATAGCCATGAGTGCCGAGTAGAGGTCTTACTTTGAAGCCCTTCATCGGCATACCATGACGTATGATAAGAGACCTCTTAACTTCTTCATAGGGTTTAGATACTCAAAGAAAGGCCACGACTATCATGCCCTCTTTAAAGACATACCTTGGCATCCTGCCACTCAAGAGAATTGTTCATAAAGCAATATTTCTTCTCTCCGTTTATCTTCCATGATGTCGGACATTCTGCAATATAGTAGTATAAATGACCACATTGGAACTTTAAGGGAATAAATATAGTTTTAGTAACCAAAACTAACTTCACTACGCAGTTATTTAATAATAATTGTTATTTTATAATAATCGATTAGATCAATGTTTATCGGGTTTGCATTGCTGACATATCTGTTTTCGTATTGTACCATACCACTAAGGATATTAAAAGTTAAAAGCGTTTGGTCATGCATTAAATGTACTAAAAAATTTATTCATCTAAAAGATTATTTTATAATTTTCTCTTCGATAATGAGTTTCTTGGTAGGTTATGCAAATTAATTTCCAATTTTTCAAGCACTTGTTTATGGAAAAATTAATATGTTTTACTTCTTTCCAAAAACGGTGCCAATTTTAAATAATAATAATAATAATAATAATAATATAAAAAGCATTTTTTATAGCATATTTTGTAGCATATTTTTCTGACTCTTAAAAACAACACTTTAAGAACTAATTCAAACACTTAAAAGAACATTCAATGATCCCAACAGTTTCATGAAAATAAAAAAAAATATTCTGACTTTGGCTTTGTACAAAACTACAAAGAGTACACAGTCGGAAAAAGGTCCATCAAAATCTTTAAAAGACTCTATACCACAGGTAAGACATACGTGAAACTATACAAAATATAAATTATTAATTTTCCTTAGAAATTATTATAGATAAATTAATTAATTAATAATCCACTGTAATTCAAAGGGAAAAAATTAATTTAATTAATCTTAATTTAAGGGGGACCGACCCTTTGATAAGAGAGATAACTTTCCAAGTTAAAAATACGAATGCGACTTAAAGTTTTCATTATCAGAGTTTCTTTGTCGAGACTTTAGAGTAGTCAGTTCGATCAAACCTGACATAAGATGGAAACATTACCTTCTATTTCCTTTGGCTACACATTTTCAAATTGTAATATTTTATTACCCCCCCCCCCCAAAAAAAATAAAAAAAATAAAAAAAAAAATAAAAAAAAAAATAAAATTCAGTATAAAAACTCTCATAAATTGAATAAGCTCTATCTTTTTAAGGACCATCTTAAAAATGGTTTAATGTTTCAAGTACCAAATGTAGAATTTTTATTAGTATTGCATTTTTTTCCAATGAAAAAAAAAAAAAAATCTATAAGAAAGATAACTCTTGCTAACAGATGTATTCTTTTTGTATCAACTACATAGAACATTGTGATATTCTGACTTAGAAGGCAGCGCTTAATTATGTTTTCTAATATGAATTTAATAGGTATGATACTGAATATTATTTTCATATACACCTCATATTTTTAATTTCATGTTGTGATAATAAATCATTACTCTTTCAATCCTCTGTGCACTGTGTTAAAATTTCTTCATATCATGATCCGACATAAAAATCTTTTCTGAAAAAAAAAAGCATCGCTTCATACTTCATACTATACTGAAATGCAACATCCTAATTTTAGGGGGGAAATTATATACAGGTTATAACTTTGTACTTAAAAAGTTAGGACATCTTCAACTTTGCCAAATCAGTAATTTAACGGTTGAATAATTTTCATTCCATTACCGGAAGTTGATTTTGAGCCTTCTTAACAGAAATCAAAAAATTGCATGTTTATTGAAACATGTGACAATAAATTGGGTCTTCAAGGCTTTGTAGCTGTTAATCATAAGTATTGCATTGATATTCCGAAAAAAAAAATCCTTCTTTCTTTTCCCGATGGGATACCAATATTTCCTCAAAATTACTGAAAGCACGCATTTTCATCGCTCTTGCTGGAAATTCTCAAAATAAAGGTAAAGGAGAGTTGCAGATGCAAATATGCACTACATAACGACTCATCAGGCTTATGCATTTCAAAAGCATGAATGACAGTTCTTTGACCGGAAGTCCAAGGGTTACTACACTACGTCAGGTTAGAGAAAATTCGACCTCAGTATCTGAAAAACAGTCACTTAAAAATGCTTAAGAATATTTCTTTCGCTCAGATCAAGAGATTGATAAACCTGATGCATCGTAGAAATCGAACTGCAATTGTTGTACATGGCGGACTAGCACGTTGTAATTGAATGTTCGGAAGGGGGAATGTTTTAAGAGTTATGTCAGTGATACTTTTAAGGTTTAAAGATAACATTCAACGTTTAAATAAAAAATCTGATGTTTGTAAATTTACTTTTTACCTTACTATATTCATTTTTGAATGTTATCTTTAAACCTTAGAAAGTATCATAACTCTTAGGCTTATCAATCTCAAAGAACTGTCAATCATGCTTTTGAAACGTATGAGCCTGATAAGTCGTTATGTAGTGCATATTTGCATCTGCAACTCTCTTTTACCTTTATTTTGAGAACTTCCAGCAAGAGCAATGAAAATGCATGCTTTCAATCATTTTGAGTAGATATTTGCATCACATCGGGAAAAGAAAAAAAAAAAGATTTTTTTCCGGAATATTAATGCAATACTTATGATTAACAGCTACAAACCCTTGAAAATCCAAATTATTGTCAAATGTTTTATTAAACATGCAATTTTTTATTTCTGTTAAGAGGGCTCAAAATCAACTTCCGGTAATTGAATGAAAATCATTCAACGTTAAATTACTGATTTGGCAAAGTTGAAGATGTCCTAACTTTTTAAGTACAAAGTTATAACTTGTATATAATCTTCACCCTAAAGTTAGGAAGTTGCGTTTCTTTTGCGTTTCAGTATATTTTCCATTTGAAGCTGATGCTATAGCTGTTAATGAAAATCAATGTTGGAAAGTTTTTAAAAAATTATGAAATTTAGAGCAAAGGGTCATTAGTCCTTAAGTAACAATCAGAGGCGATCAAAAGTGTCAGTCGTAAAAAAAGTTGTCTTCCGTATTCACGTCTTAGTCATTCATAAAACATTCATACAGCATCCTATTTACACAATGCTATGTATCAAATTGAAGTAAATAAAACTGAAATACCAGAGAAATATTATTAAAAGATACTTGTATTTTTTTTTAAGATGCGTGTATACATATTGTTTTTTTTTTCTCCTGGAAATATAGGATTATAAATTTTCAACAAGAATTTGCATAATAGTTGTTATTCATATTTTCTTAAGAAATATCTAAGATTTTTTTGTTCTCTCACTCTATATGATATGTTAATAATTATCTTTAATGATGAACTGCGAAAAAAAATACTGATAACATTTTTTCTTTCAATCTCATTAATAACTCAAAGTCTCGTCAATTTTTGTTCTAGTCTAAAAAAAATCGATTTTTTTTTCAAAATGCAATAAAAGATTTTAGGGATTTTCTTTTTCAGAACGGGTAAAATAATCCTTTTTAATTACTTACTTTCTTTTGTACAGAACGTTTTTCCTCTACTCAGAGCAGTGCACTGCCCTTTACACGATGTTGACTTACAAGATCCAGCCAGCTCCTGAAAAAAAGAGAGACCCATTGTCATAGCGTCCCTGAGCTACCTTAGCCCATTTGGTCATGAGTTGATTTAAACTTTAAAGGGGTTTTCCCCGATTTATTTGCAAAAAAGTACCCTATGAAGTGACCCCACCCTGGGGAGTCTCTTGAAATACAGGAACATCAATCTGCACATAATGGATATCTTAATATAATAGCATGACTTTGCTGTTCTAGGGAAAGAAAATTTTTCTTAAATAGTTGTTTTGTGCATAGATGAAGCTTGATCTCTGAATTCTGAAAAAAAAATCAATAAATACAAGTTAAAAGCATGAATATTACTACGATTTAGTGCGACTTTTTTTATTTTGATTTTTTTTTTTCAATAAATTCCCTACAGATTCCGATGTAAATGTAATCCCTTATTGGAGCGTCATTCTATTCCCTTTCCTTATCACAATTGGTACAAAGGACAAGATAGGCTAAAACCCCTTTTTGGCCCCTGGTTTGGGGTGTCTTTTAGAATGATGCAACAATTTATCAATTAAAAACCTGTTGTCACCCCTGCCACAAATTGAGTATTGTTTCTAAGTTACAGGATTCACAGAGGTCACAGGAAGGTCAATTTCCAAATTTTCTCACTTTTATGCAAATTTTCATCGATTTTACAGCACATTTTGGTTCAGAAAACATAGAGCACAAGCTTGCCTATCTACCAAATTTATATATTTCATACAATAGTATCAGATGCATCTTATGTATAAAAATCTCAGATAGGCAAGCTTGTGCTCTATGTTTTCCGAAGTGAAAAGTATTGCAAATTTGATGAAATTCGACCAGATTGAGGAAATTCGGGAAAATGCCGTACTTCTGCACCCTCTTGTGGCCTCCTTGTAGGTTTGAATCAAAATTAGTGCTGGTTCTCAAACAAGCATCATTTTAAGTTCTTAACTAAAAACTATCACAATTTTAACTGTGTTATGATTTTTACATCAAACAAGGGGCCAGATTCGGCCCTTACCATACCTTGTCCTTTAAATGTGTTTTTATTAAGGATTCTTGCATATTAATATCTAATATCATAGTCTACCATTCTTTAGAACAAGAATTTTAAAGAATTTTTCTTATATATTCCTATGTTAAATCGTCCTATTGTAAACCAACCTACTTCAGGTTCGGGGGTATTGATGTAAAAATACTTGAATCTTGAGAAGACGTTTTAAAATACCTTTTTCTATTTTCTATATATTCTCACGTAAAACTGATCCTCTTTTGTTCTCCCATACTACCCAATAGGAGTGTTATATAAACATTTTGTCAGAAAGCTGTCACCTTAATTTTTTTCTTTTAGTTTTATTTCATTCATTTATTTCTGAATCAGTAGTTTTTGAGAACAACTTAAAATTCCATTCACCGAAAGATCCAATGTGGCAAATTTAGTTGAAATTAGCCCGTTGGTTCTGAAGAAGTTGAAAATTGGTAAAAGTTTAAGGAAGACGCATGGACAGACAGATGTCAGACACCCTTCAGTTAGAAAAGCTCATCTGAGCTTTCACTTATGTCAACAAGCATTTTCAGCTTGATAAGTATACAAACTAATAAAATTTAAGATTCTTTCATATTATTGTTTGTTTTCAATCGGTTTAACTACAAGTTTTGAGAATATTTTAATTCATGATGTGCAAAATATGGGAGAGATTTTGAACATCTACTCACTAAATCAAGCCGTGAATACTAAAACGTGCAGAAAAATAAGACATAGCGAATGTAAACACACATCCTTAAACTTTTATAAGATTGGAAATCTATATTCCTTCAATGTTACGAGTATTATCACGTTTTAGCTTTTCGAACAATACTCAAATAATAGTTCATTTTGTCATTTTATGAGCCGATAAAAATCAATGATCTGCTAAATATATAATGCGTGTTCAATAGAATGAAAATATTACATAGTTGTCTGACGCTGATACTTTTTGCCCTCAGGGAATGAGAGAATGACAGCGTACATGTATTTATGATTTTGGATTTATTTATTTATTTATTTTTTGTTCCCAAATCTACACATTGACGGGATAACTTTGTTAAATTTAGATTTATATTAGTTTAGAACAAGAATATGAAGTTTTCTTTCAACTGCTTTGACCGACATTATTTCTGAAAATTTCTCCTTATGTAAATGCAACAATAAAACATACTCACCGGACGATGTCATTGGAACAAACAGTTTAGACACATAACTGACCTGTGGCTGATTTTCCATTTCAATGTAGTCACACTCTGAATCCAGAACTAAAGTAGCTCCCGGGTCCCCATATTTTGCTGCAATTAGTTCACAGTTCAATTGTTGTTTTCGATAGTTTACAGACTTGCATTTACGATTCTGTAAACAACTCCGAATGCACTGTTTTTGTCCAATGATGGCTAAAACATTCATGATTTTGCTTGAAGTCATGCATTGGCCAGGCGCGGTCACTTTTATGTTTGTTACGTTGTCAATTTGTCCCGATACCGCATGGTGTACTGCATTAAAAAATAAAACAATTTTTAGTCCAAACATTGTTAATTTGTTAACAAGATTGTAATTAAGTTTATAGTTATCCTAAAAGAGATCCAAGGGTCGCTAATTCATATGTTTAAATGGATGTACAATATGATCGGTAACCAGGTTGAATAACGCAATAGCTTGAAGCATGCGCAACCAATTTCACTGTGTAAAGGCACATAAAAAGCCATTCATAAAGTTGAATTAAATGGTGTTACATTATTGAATCTATTTCGTCTGAAAAAAATATGTAATTAATTTATTCTAGAAATATACTCATGTGATTAAGTAATAATATTCAATAAACTCAAGCTTTTAAATTATATCATTAATAAATAAAATAAGAAATGAAGACATGAATTATCTTCGATACAGAAATGTGTTTTCATTACTTTAATCGAAATAAGTCACTTTATTGTATTTTCAAATTCTTAAGATAATCTCAAGTAATTCTTTGTAGCTTAGTGGTAAGGTGTTCGAAATTGATTGGAAGGTCCTGGGTTCGATTCTCGTTCCCGGACCGCGTCAAACTTAAAACCCATACAAAGGTAGTGACTGCTTCTTCGCGAAGCGCCCGGAAGAATAAGCGAAAATCACTGTTTTTTTTTTTATGAAACATTAAAATCTGAGCTCCCATGTCACGGTAAACATTGAAACGATAGAGAACTGTTCAATGACCCTCATTGGTGAGTAAAGTTCTAAATTTGAAGACCTTCTATAGTACATGATGATGTCTCTGTATGAGTGAAAAATTCTCGAAAGGGACGTAAAGTGACCTACAATCAATAAATCAATCCAGGGATATGTTGCTTACATCAATTACTTTACAAAATTATCAAATTGTCAAGTACATAATACTCATGTACTTGTAACCTGCTCTAATTTCACAAATACATTATGTACCCTGGTTTCTCCCTGGACATTTTAAAAGAATTGCAGGGCCCATTGTGCTATACGTATTTGCATCAATTTACAAAATTTTATTTTGTGAATATAAAACTTTTTTTTTTGGCTTTGCTCGTTTGATTTGATGAATTATTTCTAATGTTTTATATTTGAATATTGAAAAAAGAAAATATCGAAATAATGCACCAAATAATTAAATATTGTCACTGTGGATTGATTGATGTTTTGACAATCAATTCAATTCCAAGAGATATGCTTTAGGGATCTCAAGTTAGCAAAGATGTATATAAGAAAACATGGACTAATAAAAAATAATAACAAAACTTGCATACTGTCGATCAACTGAGTGTGGAGAATTATAGACCTTTCAAAATTTCTTTGATTTGTCTTCGCATACATGTACACTAGTATGTGGCTTTATTAATAGGAAAATGTATTGAAGATGCAATCATGTTTCCATGAGATTATAGAAATGACTTCGAAAAAGGGAGAAAATATTACACTGTATTCGTTAAAAAACAATTCTTCACAATCTTTGAAAAATATGTTGTTCTGTAATTATTTTATATTGGCCAGTACAATACAGGTGGATCTGGAAAATTGATATTTTGATTACTCCCAAGAGCTGCATGTAATGGAAACTCTGCCATCAATCAATGACGTCTTTTTTTAACGAAGCTTAGTTTTGAAATTATTGCATAAATTGAAATTAATGAAACATATTCATGTCAGTTTTGAGCTTAATATATTGTTTACATGAATACATATCAATTGCTAATCCTTGTGAAAATACCCAGGATCATCCATAATACAACAAGTGTTTGGTTACTAAAGGAAGTAATAAGATAAATAACTGTTTCTAATTTCTTGCATACAAAGCTCAAGGATACACTGAAATACAATACTTTCCCGAATCTATTATCCATTGATATATAAATGCAAAAAAGTACTGTCAAACAGCCATAGCAATCAGCTGTTTCTATGTACTTCCAGTCATCTATGCGAACGTTAAAATTCCGTCTGGGAATTTTCATTATATTTTACTTATGTTCGGTGACTACCTATGTAAATCGACAGTCGACCATCATTTTCCGTCCTAAAGTAGTTTAAAACCCTTAATTCAATGATTTTCTGCGTTGCTTTTAAAAAAAATCCTTGCGTTTCTTCTTGACTGTTTTAGTATTTTGGATCAAAGCAAATCGGCCTTGGATTTTCTTTCCAAAATAAGATTTGCACTTATAACGCAATAAAGAATAAAACAATTGGTGCAAACAATTTTATATTAAATATATTTTATTTATGAAGGGGAGTAAAAAGGATGCAAAACTATATTAAAAAAATATTCCAAAAGGGGGGATAGTTTTCTATTCTTTTACCAATTTAAAAAAAGTAAGAACCATTGATGTTGCCCGTTATTGTGCAAGTACAAGTTTGGATTACATTATTATAATATGCCTACTTTTATCTCAAAAGATGTCATTGTTAATTATTTCACGGAATGGATTTTTTATTACAAGATATTGATTTTGAGTATTTTGAGTTATACTGATCTGAAATTTGACTACTTTAAGAAGGATGCCTGTTCTCACTGGAGACTCGCTCTCGACATCAAATGGAAGAATAAGTGTGAACGGAGGTTTTTTTTTTTTTTTAAATATGTGCAATGTACGCTCTGTGTGTGTGTGTGTGTGTGTGTGTGTGTGTGTGTGTGTGTGTGAAGAACATACGTTTTGAGAGGTATTGGGATCTGTATATGAGTATATCATATAATTGAAATATCTCGTTTCTGCATTATATGCTGTTGTTGTTTTCTGATATTTTCTGGTATTTAAAAAAAATCTTAGGAGTGATAAAGCATAAAAATAAATAATCAAACATCTCAATCCTTTCTCTCAGGAAAAAGAAATCATGCTATTAATTTTTTTTAAATATGAAAGTGTTTTGTAGTACATCAACGTCAAGAAATATTCTTTCATTAAATTTTATCATAATGTAAGGCTGCGCATGCATCTTTTTTCTATATAGATATAAATTTAAATTCGATTAAACGTAATTATTAAACCATTTAAAAAAAAAAAAAATGATATTTTCTTTTGAAAATATTTCATTCTAATATTCATTGTGTGACCAATGCTATAAGAATACAAATTTATTTTGACGTATTTTGATTTTTTTTTATTTTGTTTTCTATACTTGTAAGATCCAGAAAAACGTTTCACATACTAACTTGCAATTAAGACAAACGATGTTTGAATGTTTCAAAAATCTACATACCAAACATCTTTATTTCATACTGATTGCTTAGAATATTTCCAAATTCCTGAAAATAAGATGTATATTAACATTTCTCACAATATTCTTAAGATTGACACAATAAAAAAAGATTTTAATTATATGTGGTCTAAGTCTTGATAATCATGATCATTTTTATTTATTTATTTATCTATCTATTTATTTATTTATTTGCATGTTTTTCGATAGTGAAAGTGAGCAGTGACAAACGATACTTGAGCCCTGTTAAAGGAGAGCTTACTCAGATTTATTTGGAACCGGAAAATCTGTTCACCTTAATAAAAAAGGTGAAAGAAAAAACAATTATTGATCAGAAAAAAATCTACAAACAATACAATCTGTGAACAGTGCATGTTATACGGGTCCCTGGTAATTCCAGAGGTTGAACCAGGTTCCTAGGAGGAGTAGGTATCCCCTGTCGACTGTTCACCCCAGCCATTAGCCTCAGGTATTGATCAGGTAAACTGACCATTCCGTAGTCAAATTTAATGTAAAAACAGATGCGTAACAATTGGTAGAAATATGACAGTCAAAATACGATCCAATGATGGGCTATATTTGCTAACAAGGTCATTATAAATTTATCAACCATATAATTTACGAAATGTTGACTTCGAATGAGGTTGTTGAAATGTTTGTAATATCAACTTATCTGTCACTAGCCTACCTCGATTTAAATGTTGATGGTATTCAGAGCATGTTCCTGAGTATCTAATAAGTTGGGAAATATACACACCATAAGTGCAGGTGAAGCGGAATATTACTACATAAATAACGAAAATTGACGACGGAAAAGCTGAAATCATCTGCTTGTCATACAGTTTAGCTGTTAGTTGTCCCTTATCGTCTGTATTCAATATAACAGACAAATATGAAACATTTGAGGCAGGCTTGATGATTTCCTTTATTTCAAGTTCACTTTGATGTATCGAGGCAGGCTTGATGATTTCCTTTATTTCAAGTTCACTTTGATGTATCGAGTTGATTTATGGATGACGATAACTATTGTTAATTGATAAACCGTCTTTAATAAATCTGAATGTTTAATTGAATTTCTGACCAAAGCAACTGTGTTCTTTTCTCATGTGTTTTTGCGTACGTTCTGCTTCCAAGGAATAAAAAAAAGGCTGGATAATAAAGGAGAACGGTGAGTGACTATCGGAATTCCAAAGTTTGTTATAAGACTTTGATTCCAAAGACTACATACTTGCGCAATGAGGAATCCAAGCACTCCTTTAATACCAACTTAAATGTGCGTATAATAAGAGTGATTTTTAACAAAGCAAATTTATTGATGACCAAAATTTCCGAGTACCATTTATATTGAAGAAGTAGTTATCTATGACAACTTCTTAATTTGAAACCATGCAGCAACATTCTAAAGTTTAAATAATGCTACTTCAATCTACGATATGAGTTATTATGTTAACTATGAGCGAAAGTAACTTTTTTTTCGATGTGTATATTTGTATTAAGAATTAAAACTGAACGAAACAAACCCCATAGAAAATCAGGATAATGCACAGTATTTTTATATCAAAGTGCAGGAAGATATATTCTTATATAAATATATTCCTCTGTTGTAACTACCAAAATTTATTATTTATGCGCACTTTTCTACCCATTTATTGCAAAATGACTGGAGGATGTCTAATGCATGCTATTTAGCGAAGAAGCTTAAGGCGAGCAAAATGCCTATACATTGTAGTAAGGCACATAAGAAAGTGAAAAAATTAAATATTTATTGTAGCAATATTCTTTGAAACTTCGTTTAATATTTATTTCTGTTGTTTGTGTAAAATCTCCATGATAATTTTGCCCATTTAGACTTTCTTCCCACATTTATTACATTACGAATTTAGTTCAATGAAAGGTACACAGACATTTAAACCCGTGCATCAATTAAATGATCATTTGTCTTCTCTGAAAAAAAAAATAAATAAACAAGATTCTGTCATAAGTACGGAAGCCGGTTGGTGCAAGGTAGAAAAGAATATCTGGCGGCCGTCAGATAGGTTTCTGGCGGCCGCCACATAAATAACTGGCGGCCACCAGATAACTTATTTGGCAGCCGCAAGAAAATCATTTGGCGGCCGTCATATAATTTCTGGCGGCCGCCAGATAAGTTTCTGGTGGCCGCCAGTTATATATGTGGTGGCTGCCAGAAACTTATCTGGCGGCCGCCAGATAAAATATTTTTCTACCTGGCACCTTCCGGCTTCCGTAAATAAGACAGTAATACCCGCATATGTGTTTGCCTCTACACTCTCATATCTACATGAGTAATGAAGAATATACAATAGTTATTCTATATTTTTTTTTAACCTACATAAAATATCCAGTATATTTATGCATTTAATTGAGGAAAAAATGCACAGACTGCAATCTTATTCTGTAAGCTGACGATAGTTCAAACTTATTTTTCCATAAAAATGCAGATTTTATTTCAGAAAAACTTTGTACTGTTTTAAAACAATGTTCAAATTAGGAGTAGAAAATAAGTTATCTCTTCACCTGGGAAACGGAATGTATTTTATTTGGATCAAGAAAAAAGCTTACAAGTGTTCAAGACTTTCACATTGAGTGTGATGGATATATTATACATTCTATGGAAAAGATAAAATATCTAGGAGTTTTTCTTGATCAATTATTGAGTGGAGAATTTATTATAGAGTCCATTGTAGAAAAAAGTTAAGAACAGGTTGTGTTTTTAATACAGAAAAGCTCGTTGTTTGGATATTAGAAGAAAAATGTCATTATGTTCTGCTCTTGTACATTGCCATCTAGCTTGTGCCTGCTTTGCATGGTATGCAGGTTTGACAAAGAGTTTGAAAAAATAATTACAAATATGTCAAAACAAAATGGTAAGATATATATTAAATCTATCTCCTTTGCATTCAATAAACTATAAGGTGCTTATTTCATTAATTATTTTTTTTTTTTTAAATATGGAAAATGACGACATCTCAGATTAAATAAACCATCTTCAATTAAATGTACCAAAGCAAAGAGAACTTTTAAGAAAGAATTAAGAGTTTTATCTTACAAAAGGGCATTCTAGAACTTGAAAGTGATGTGTTTTGCTATTAATTTATAAAACATATTTTATTATTATATATATTCTATCAATGTTCTATCAATGATAATGTTGTCATACGTAGATTCAATTTGATGTTTAAGCAATAATGTGCTAAAATTATAGTGCCAAACATCATTAATGATGAAACATTTCATTCTTATTTTTTAAGATAGGACCCCATTGGAAATAAGCACTCGAGCTTTATTGGGTTTTCCTCGCACCATCTAGTCACAGTGGAAAAATATATCTAAATATGTGGTTACCTTAATATCTTACTTATTTACAAATCTATATAAAATTTTTGTTTCCCAAATATTGTCTTTCAAAGGAAAAAAATATAGCTATGTGTATTAGTTCATATATCATATGATGACATAATTGTGACAATCACTTGTATGTCAGTCTAACTTTTATGTCTGTAATCATTATTTCCCATATTTCATAGTTGTTGCAGAAGTCATCGCGGCTAGGATAAGGCTGTCCGAAGAATGTCACAGTGTACCAGCCGTAGTAACGTCTCTGAACTACCTAGATATGACGTCATAATGGCATATGACGTCAAGTCACTGCATACTTGAGCTGACATGACGGGGAAAGTGTCATAACATTTACATTCCTTTAACATCACATGTAGAATTTGTTTTACGTTGATGTTTAATTCATGTGTCTGGATTGTTGTTTTAAGGCTGTTATGATGGTGAATATTTGCAGTATAATATCATTATTACTTTTTCTTGTCTAACATGTACGTATTCAAACAATTAAAAGAAATGTGAAATGCCCCCCCCCCCCCCCCCTACATGTCTGTAAACAGAGTTAGAATTTATAAATCTTATATATATTAGACTGGCACAAGTGAATAATAAGGATTAATTGAATATATTCTGTGTAAATCTACTAGAGAAATATGTCCTCTAACTGAATTTTGCTGGGGGATCGTATGTAATTTATCCTATTTTGTATAAATTGCGATTAAAAGTGGAAAATGACCCCTTGTATGTGGGTAAGTTGAATTTCTCGTGAAATATTTTCTTATGAAATAGAATTCAGACTTGCTCCGAGCACTTTATATATACCCAAGAATACGTTTAATTGGTTTATGTAACAAGCCGTTCACAATAATTTTGTTTTTCACTTGTGCCGATGCGATTTTTGTGCAACATTTAAGAAAATTTATAAGTGTCCGTCACGTGATCAACACAGTCATGTTATATCACAAAAATGCTTTTTTGTAATACCTTATTCAACTTTCTTTACAACTTAACTGTTTATATATACATAGATAACAAATTGACATCAAAACATAGCTCAATATAAAATAGTATATATTTAATGCATATTAAGCCTTCGGACAGCCTTAACCTAGCTGCGATGTGATAAAACTTTTACTAAACATCCCCAAGTGAGCTGCAGTGTAAGTTACACGTACATTAAAAGGACAGCCGAGTTTGCTGCATGGGCAGTATATTTTGCAGAATGCAACGTACAATACCTCGAATATAACACAAGGCACGAAGAGCAGACCGTGGTATGTATATTTTGTATTTTTGAATTGATATTCAGCGGGTATTTTGTAAGTATTCTTGTTTTTCGATTGACTTAAATATAACATTGGCTAACATTCACCTGTCTAACTTACCTTTGTGAGCAGTCAAGTGTATTGGTACATGTAGCGAGAGTTTAAATACCCATTTCTTTTATTGTCGACACAATATTGAATGACTTTATTTTGTGTCACTTTTGAGTCTTTCTATAGGTGTATTTTTGTGTTCGATGTTTTTGGTAAATTGTTTAAATGTGTTGGGCGGAAGGAAATAGCCGGAGGTGGTCGACACGTTGTTTTTGAATGTACAATACACTGAATGCTATCTTAACGTGTTTGCTGAATTATTTTGACAGACTGATACTATTTATACCTTATCTAAATATAATATCATTTAGTATTGCCATTATAATGTGTTGCCTAATAGGAAAATTTATGTGTCCTGTGAATTGTAGCGTTATGACATTGGTGAAATACGTAGCTGAGTGAGCACAGGACTCCAGATGGAACAAAAGCAGGCTCTTTAAGGGTGATCATCTCCTATCCATAAGTTCCGGGACCACAGTCCCAGAAGCGATAGGACGATCGATGAACCTATGCTGAAATTATTGATGTATTTCAATTCAGGTAACTCGATTTTAAAGGAATAAGATCTTAGAGCTCGTGTGATTGTGGCAAACCTAGATATACAGAACTGTGCAAGTAAACATTTACGGGCAACAATGTAAATTATTATAAGATATTATATAAAGAAAATAACATTTAGTCTCTCTGTCTGTCAAATTATAAGGTTTATTGATTTTTTCTTGTATATGTGAAAGAGAACGGTGTGCAAGTGTATGCAAATGTGGGTGTGCTTATGTGAATATATAATTCTTTCTTTTGTAAATAAATTTCTAATAATTGGAACTGTCTTGAGTATTATTTTGAGATAGCTGGCTCAACCACGTTACAGTAATACCAAATAAATGAGGAGGAGGGGGAGAGACAATATTGTGAATTTATTTGAATAAGATTTTGCGTAAAAGATACTTACATATATTTTAAACTTAAAAAGTGTGTTTAAAGACTGGATAGAAGTTGCGTAAATGTGGCTGAAAGATGACTTAATGCTGGCTTAAATAAGTCTGAACATTAAACACCTGTAAGCTGCAGAGTAAAGGTGGCTTAATGGTGGTTTAAAGGAGGTTGGGCATTAAGCACCTTGAGACTGCATCTTAAAGGTGGCTTAAGGGTGGGTTTCAGGAATCATTTTCTTTAAGCCACCATTTAGCTGCCTTTCAGCAACCATTAAACAATTGTTTAAAGATGTTTCTTTTTGTCCCTTGATACATGCACGCTTGCAATGCATGAGATATTATAAAAATAATGCTCATCCAGAAGCTATTTCTTTCCGATTTCTGACATAAGGTTCTTCCGTATTGTTTAGTGTCCAGGAGTAAATCCTTCCACGACAAAATTAATTGCGACTTAGTCAATAAATTTCTTCACTTAGAATTTCAAATAGGAAGTTCTTTTGCGTAAGACCTTTTCCTATCATGACCTTAGAATCAATGATTCATATCCATATGTATCTTATTCATGAATAATTACTGTCACAGTGACTTACTTTCAAAAGATGAAAAGAATTAGGCCAGGTTCTTTTTTATCAAATATGCCATTATGAATCCTATGTTGCCGGATTTTGTCTATGTCTCATAGAGCCGAAATTGTCTATGTCACTTAGAAGCGCAACAGACCTTCTATTCAAATACAAGTTTTGATCGATTTTTCTTCAATAGCAACGAAAACACAAGTGAGGAAATTAATGTATCTATTTGATCTTTCATTCCTTCGTAGTTGTGCAGCCAGCTTCTTGTCTGTGAAAAATACCTTCATTAATTTTGTATTGCCATTTATAGACTAAAAATAATGCTTCCAAATTTAAACCTAACAAAGCTTTACTAGCAATGTTTCTTACGGTCAGGTTAATTTCGTTTGTTAGCATTACGTATCTTGCTTCTTTAGAGATGAGATTGCAACTATCGTGAGAAAAGAAAGCCTGATTGTATTAAACTATTAAGAAAGTTTGAACAGCAATATACACATCCTGAAATATATACATTTGTGGTGTCTTGGTTTTATATAAACATGCAGAAAGCAAAAAAAAAAAAAAAAAAAAAAATACCCTTATGAACTTTTTCCACAACTCATACGTTATTATGTGACCTTATTACACAGCGTTTATTGCTTATTGCTACATAAAATGACTTGTCTTACTTAGCATGCTTTTCATGTAAAAACAAAAAAAAAAAAAAAAAAAAAAAAAAAACAAAGGACGCAATTGATTTAATAATTATGGAATTCCATATACGACAGCCAACTGCTTACTGCCAACTGCTCACTGTTTACTGCCAACTGCTCACTGCTTACTGCCAACTGCCACACATTTTTGAATAAATTTTCATATTTATATTGATATTTATGTGAATTTTCATAAAACCAGGCGCGGATCCAGGATTTTTTTTACAGGAGGTGTCCACCCCAGTAAAAAAAAATCCAACCCAGAAATTTCTTGACCAAAAAAAAAAAAAAACAAAACAAAACAAAAAACAAAAACGTAAACTCCTTTCCTAAACGTGAAAAACCTATTTCGGCGGGGGGGGGGGGGGGGGGGAGGGGGGACATCTTATGCTTCAGATCTATGACTTTTCATATCAACTTAACACGGATCCGCGTTTTCTAGGTGGGGGGGGGGGGGTCCAAGGTCACTTTTAGTTGGTTTAGTATAGATCTATACATTAAATAACTCTACAAATTCCAGGGGGTGGTCCGGACACCCACCCACCCCCTCCCACCGACCCCCACCTAAATCCGTGTATGTAAAACATAACTTATTTGGGAAAACAAAGAGATATAGATCTTTAATTTGAGAAAATATTTCACTATAGAAATTAACGGAAAATGGAAATTTATTTTCAAAACATCTTCCCCCGCGAAACAAAAGACCTTTTTTTCCATTTTTTTTTTTTCATTCCAAAGGTTTTGTTGTCTCACGGGGGGGGGGGGGGGGGTACGTGTTTTTGAAGATTAAAAACAGGAAAATAGTCATTTTATTATCAATTTCTAATGAGATAACAAATACAAAATGTTCTTTATCACTTTATCAATCTCATATGTTAAATTTTACATAAGTTAAAACATACGGTGAGATTTAAGAGTCATTTATCCATTTTTGTTTTCATGAGTATTTGAAAATGGTGATGTTTTCAGCCTGATTTCAACTGAAAAAATTTTCTACCCCCTTATGAAAGGAGTTGTAAATAAGATCAATTAATATTTTGTCATTGGTTTTTAAAATTAGTACTTAATTTTTTCTTTGCATTCAAACAAGTTTTTATGTCCAAAAATTGCCATTTATATTGAATTAAATGGATGGAAAATATAGGCGGGAATCGAGAGTTAGTGTGCGTAGTTCTAACAATAATAACAGAATTTGGTGGATATAGGAATTGTTAAACTGTAAATGCGAGGAAGGAGTAAATCGGAAGAAGAGGTGTTACTTCTTAAAAACAAAATATTTAATTTCTGCATTTCGTTGCAGGCAAATAATTTGGTAGCTTTTCTTGACGCGGGTAAAGGGGGGGGGGGGGGGTCACATTATGACAAAAGAACAAAATCTTAAAAGGGTCTTGAGTAACATTTGTTGGTATATGTATTTATAATAGAAATATTACTGAAAGTTATAATAACAAATAACTTCTGCCTAGTTTAAAATATCGATTTACTCCTTC